>NC_133397.1:34534827-34842413 GCF_047511655.1 Castor canadensis | reverse complement strand
AATAATTTTATGTATTCATTACTTCCTGTACCTCTGGCTATAAAACTTTCCCACATCTTTATACATTTTAAGCACATTTCTATTTTTTTTAATTATTCTACTGGGGTACATTGTGGCATCTACTAAAGTTCTTATAACATGTTATGTCCCATTGGTCTAGAGTTTCAAACTATCTCCTACCAAAGTACATCCTGTTTTTTGTATTTTTTTTCTGTGTCCAGAAGGGGAATAACACATGCCAAGGAACTTAAAAAAAAGTATTTACAGAGAAGCCTAAAACCTCCAAGCTCCCATTTATCTTCTATTTCAATTGATGTGATCATTTCTACCAAAAAAGCTTTGAACCACAGAGACTGTTCTTATACTAAGACATATAAGTAACTATAATGGGACTGTTCTAGACAATAGAATAGCAGCAGAATGAACAGTTTACCAGATAAATAAGTTAGAATCGGCTGTGGAATTTGGAAAGACATCTAGATCAGTGCACTATTAAACCAGGAAGAAGAGAAGCATTCAGATTTAGGTTCTGATTATACAAACTGAAGAAAATGGTGTTAATTGTGTTTACCTTAGGAGTTAGCAATGACAAGTTCATTGGTGGCACAAAGATTTATTTTGCTGACTATGTATATGATTTTAACCAGTTCCACACAGGAATTTTTAAATCTCAGCAAGGCAGAAATTACACATCATGAAATGATGTTGAAAAATAGGGTGTGATGAGAATTGCCATTTAAGTCCAAATTTGAAAACACAGCCTCATTGAAGACACTTACAAGAGGGATTTCACTGGAATATTGGGGAATATTTAATATTGGTAATATTAAAGCTTGATTAAAAACACAAGAAGTGGAACATTAAAAGACAGCAAAGATTATGTAAAACAATCTCATCAAAATTTCTGACAAAACAGACAAATGTGTAGAAGAATTAAAAGAGACATGATAAAAATTCCCACTTCCCCTTGCTTCAACCTGTAGTCTGTCATCCAAGTACTAACCAGGCCCTACCCTGCTCAGCTTTCAAGATGTCATGAGATAGGGAGCATTCAGGATGGCATGTCCATAGACTCAACCAGTACTCTCGTTCCCTTTTTCATTTTACTTTTCTTCCCATCTTTTGTCCTAATTCCCCCTTGGACCTTGTCTAATTCTCAAACCACAAGCTTAATAAAACAGTTCTTGTACAAAATTATGTTAGTACTGGATATCAATGTGTCAACAATCCAAGTAAAAGGAATGAAAAACTAGAACAAACTCTAACTCTCCCAATAGCAAGTTTCACAGCAATTGGAGGTGAAAACTATTACCAGAGCCAATTCACAAACCCTCCTTGGGGTACTTCCCCAGTAAAATCCTGCTTTGACTCAGGGAATTACCTGGTCTTCATATGCTCCTTGATGTGCATCAGGTGAATTAAGCCTTTAACCTCTATGTGAGTTACATGCACTATTTTTCCCCTGACAAAAGAAATTGGGGTATTAACTAGAGAGAGATATCCCTCTAAGAAGGCACGGAAGTATGACAGCCATTCTTGTTTATTTCTATTGAAAACAATCTTGCAAAGAAGGAAAGGGTCATGATATAGATAGAAAGATGATAGACATATAGGTAGATGGTAGATGATAGATAGATGATAAATAAATAGATGATAGATGATAGAAAAAAAAGTGGATTATTATAGCAGAAATATTTCTGTACCCAAAAAAGAGACAGGATGTAGTAAAAAGGTGAAAAGTAGGAAGAAGCAAGGAGAGTTTATCCATTATTAGTGGAGGAAAGTACAGACTATCAGTGAAGATCATAAAATAATTTGGTAAAAGGATAAGAAAAGTGTCTTCTGGTGCCTTCTATTTGCTCAAAGAAATAAGAATCATTATATAAGAACTAGGGGAGAGGAGACAAGTATTAGTCTAGTACTTTCAGAGAAGAAAAGGTAAGATAGAATATCTTCTCTACCATGGATATCTAACTTATTGGATCTTGATCCTGGAGTTTGAACTTGTGAATTGCCCAGGAAGTGTGATAGGGTTGAAAAGCAGGGCTAGGAGAGAAAGCATTGAAGATGATATGCTGGGGAAACATTAGGGCACAGATGGCAAATGACATAAAAATCTATTAAATGTAATTTTCTAATCAATGAGTATACAGAATTTTTAAACAAGTAGCAGTTAAGATTGGTTTTGTTACAAACATGTGGCTTTATTGAACTTTTGTGGCCATAATTTCTTTAGAACACATTCAATTCTATCTGTAAAATATCAGTGATTATCACTGCAATGATAAGAAAGAAAAAATTACTTTTCTGAAGTTGGCTACTTAATATTATAATCCAAAGAAGCTACTTTTAATTTAAAAATTTCATATTACTTCCCATATAGTCCTTTTAATGACATTTGAAAATATGAATATTTGGGAAAAAACTGAATTCTTTCACAGAAAGTACATTTCAAAACACCATGTCTTTCTGATTGCAAAAGTAGTACCTTCTAATTCTTGAGAATTTATGAAATAAGAAAATTTACTATGAAGGAAATAGGAATTATCTATATCTTAAGACACAAATGCAACCAATTTAATATTTATAGCATATCTCATTATATACATGTATCATCATTTACTTAATTACTTACATAGTGTATTTACACATGTGTACTGTATTTGTAGAGGCATTTGCTAATGAAAATTAGAGAAGTGGGAGTGTGGGCTGCATAATTTAAACCTAAGACCAGATACTATTGAAAATTACAGCAAATTAGACAACTAAAAGGATATGAAATTATGATGCTACAGTGCAAAATTTGAAAGGTTTTCTTAAGCTCTGTCAGAATAAGGCCCATCTGACTACCTTCAGTCTTTCAGTCTCTTGCATTACTTAGATCCAAACCAGGAATGAGCATTAATTCTCTTGGAATCATAACAAAATATGTATTGTATTACTGTCATAAGGAAACCTCAGATCAAATAAAACCAGTCCGTTAGCCATATGGTAGTGTTATCTGAGCTTCCTGCAAGTCCTTTTATGCAAGTCCTTTCTGACTCAGAGCAAGGTTTTCTGAGTCAGAAAATATGCATTACCTCAGCCAAAGTTTTGATATTTTGAAGAACTTAAATATTAAAACATTATATACAAGATAGAGAAATGGAAGTTTAAAAATATCCTCTGAAACTACTTTCTTCTCACAAAAAGTAATTACTGAAACCACAGGGTTTCATCAGAATAGATGTAGGTAAACATAGAATGCTATCAAAATCACTTTTCCTCAAGGTAACTTTGTTCATGTTTAAAAAAAAAATAAAAAAACAGAAATTTAAGGTTTTTCACTTACATTTTTGGCCTTATGGTCAAATCAGATATTATAATAAAGTAATCTATTTTGCTTTTGGTTTCACCTCCTCCTTGCTTCTCCCCACCCCTTATCAGAATTACAAACTCATCAAGTACAGCAAATAAGACCAACATCTGCTTGGAAGAATATTGAGTTCACAGAAAGACTTGTCTGAAAGTAAAATAAAAATTTCCTGTTAATTGTATCATGCTTCAGTATCACCATAAACTGAGGTGATCAATGCCCAAGAATGAAAAAAAATGCATTTTCCTTTCTCTTTCTGATAACATCCTCCTATTTATAGATGCTGGACATCTGTTTAGACCTTATCATTATCATAGGGTTAATGAAGAATGAAGTAGATCTAAACCCAGTGATACATCAGTCAGAGAAGGGTAAAATGACCAATCAAAAGATGTGAGAATATGCAAAAGACAAGCAGTAGGAACTGTTTTGATTTTAGCAAACACTAAAAGAATATTTGAATTTTAACTTAAGTTTCAGCACTAATCAAGTAGAGTGATTTTAAGAAGAGGTCAAGAAGAAGGAGTAGGGTAAGATCTTACTCTTTTAATGAAACAAAGGTTTACCCTACAGTTTTAAAGTGTTCATATGATAGACAGAGGTTCCTGAAAGCAAGACAGACACTCAGAGTAGCAAAAGTTTTCTTGGTAAAATGTAAGAAGAGGAGATTTTATAGAATATGTTCTCATAATCCAATACATTTCCTAAGTGAATAATTTTAAAAATATTTAAATATTAGCTAATTGGAGATTAAGACATTTTCTTAATCCTTGAATTACAAAATATCAAATTTGACATATGAAAATATCAATTAAAAGAATAAATAACAATTGATATTTGATATTGAAAACTTGTGGAGAAAGTGGTGATCAGTCTTTGTATTAAAGAGAAATAGAAAATACTGTAAGAAAGCCAAAGTAAATTAAGAAGAGGAACTTGATAGATAAGAATGTTGAAACTGTTCCAGGAATGGGGGCATGGAGGATAAAGGAGAATGCTGGAAGGGGTGAATCCAACTATGATATAGTATAAGAACTTTTGTGGATGTGTACCCCTTGTACAGCAATAATATGATAATAAAAAGTAAATTTAAAAATTGGATGTTATAAACAAAAGACAAATGAGCTATGAGCAGTGTTTTGATTATTTTATTTAAATATATAATTTTTTAAGGATCTAATTGTGAAAAATAGCAAAATAGGCAAGTTCATAAATATTTCAAAGGCATAAACAGATATTGGAAAAAATTAATAGAATTAGAACATCACTGCAAATCCACTGGAAAGTTGAAAAAATGCAGATAATTTCCTAGTAATATATAAATCATCAAAATTAACTCAAGAAATGAAAAAGACTTGAATGCCAATTTCTATGGGAGGTTTGAAAAGGTGACCAAGCATTAAACAATGGAGGACAGAGGGAAACTAGATATGTTCACGATTGAACTTTATTTAATTTTTACATAACAGACCATTCCAATGTTATTAAAACTCTTCCAAAGGCAAATGGAAATCTCCCAAATTTATAAAGCCAATATATATTCAGAACTAAAACCCATTATAATAAAAAAATGCTGTATGGCTACCTCTTCCATGAACATACAAGCATAAATTATTTTTTAAAAATTAAAAGACAGTCCTGCAAAGTACATTACCCCATGGACAGGACATATTAAATACAGAAATGTGAGTGAGTAAAACACCAAGAAATTGATCAATTTATGTATTTATTAAATATATCTTCCAAAATAATAGAAAAATATAATCATACAATACTAAAAGACAATTTTTAAATGCAGTAGTAACTTCTAATAAAAATAAGAAATGAAGAAATCTATGTAAATTTAACAAAGCTACTTACTAAAATACAATAAATATTATATTTTAATGATGAGATACTTAAAATACTTTTATATAAAATCAGGAATTAAGCAGTAACAGTTCCTGCTTCTAACTATTATTGTTTAACAGTGTTGTAGATATTGTGACAAACGTGATGTCAAGGAAGGCAAAATAAATGGAATAAATTATAGAAGACAAAAAATTATCACAACTCTTTTTACTAAAACACTTAAACACATGAACACTTTAAATAAAAAACATGAGTGTCTGGTAAGAATACAAACCAATATTCAAGAAAGACTAGAATCAATGAAAAAATATTTGACATTATAGTGACAAATTGGACTCTGTCTTTTAGCTACTTTCCAGTATCTGCTTCATTTACAGGTTGAACATTTAAAGATCTCAGATATCAAGATTAGCTTTTAGTTTTATTTTTATATTAAATAACAGGGATAAGTTCATCAAGTTGAAAGTTATTTGAGAGATTTTTCCATTCAATCCTCAACACATTGTAGAAATCCAACTGTAAGTCACAGAAATGACTTAAAATGTGTTCAGCTACAGCAAGCTCCTTATTTCACAGGAGTATGTTTCACAAAGAGCTAAAATAGCCTTCCCCAAATTTCCATCTATGAGCCTCAGCTTTATTCTCTGAAACCCTTGTAACAAATGCTTTAAACAGGTAACCTTTTTCCATCTTTCACTGATGTTCAGTCTAGTATCAAATCAGATCATCTCTTATTTTTACCAACTTCATAGTGAAAAGAGTGCTACTTCTGTTTTTGGTCATTGTTCTGTCATTTTTTGTACCATGTTTGACAAGTGGAGCCATTGTCTGTAGAGTTTTCTCAACTGCTTCTCAGTGTCCATTGTCGCCTAGTGGTTTATAAGCATGGCTAATTGAGGTAAACTTAAAAATCTTAGTCCATCTGATTCACTAAGACTTTGCCATAAGGCTTGACATTAGGTTTTCAAATAATTTGTTCTTTCTACTTTGCCAAATTTGAGCTGAAATTGAATAATCAAGTATTCCAAATCATATTAACAAGCACAGAATTCCAGGTTCAGAAATATGCCCTACATGATAATGGTGATATACATTCTCTTCCTACAAGAGCATCATTTTAAAAAGTGAGAAACTTTGGCTCAGTGAAAGTTGACATATGAGCTTAGAAGTTTTTAGAAAACGCATCTTCAGTGTATCTGACAGAGCTGAGTTAGGACAGATTACAAAATATGGTTCTGGTGGGAATAATGGTGTGATGACTCTGAACTCAATTACCAGTGAATCAGCAAATAGCAACTCAAAGGACATAAAAGAGATCAGGGAAAGAAGTGAGCAGAGATAGCATTCTGTTGTCTCCCAGTTCTTCAATGGAGCCCATGCAAAATTCTGGCTCCCATTGCTGCTGCTCTCTTGGTGTAAAGACCAATCTACTAGATCAGAGAGCTGCAGCATTTTGAGCTTCTGTCTGTCCTCTAGTTTATACCATGAGGTTGGAGGAGGAGCCACATCAGTACTCAAAGTTTTACCCATTTGCCATTTAGGGAGATAGCTTTTGTACTCCTGAGACAGGCCTTCAATCTATTTGTTCCTATCCCCCCCAAAATACAGTGGTGCACAGAGTAATGATGTTTTAGTCAATGATGTACCACATGTACAACAGTGGTCATATAAGATTATATTCCTCAGTGACGACACAGCAATTTTAGTTTGTGTAAGTATCATCTAGGAAATTAAAACAAATTTTAATCCAAATTAAGAACAGAGTTTAGAGATATTCAAGAATGAAATCCTTAGCAGCTTCATAATGAGTTTATAATCCCATAAATTGGGGTATCCAAATAGTGATCAGGTGATTTCTGCCAAGAAAAAAATCGAGGGATCAACTTTGTAATACATTGCAGATAGATTAAATCAGAAAGTAACAAATAAATTATATTGAATTTATCAAGCTAGAAGTCAATGCACACCTTTATTAGAATTATTTCAGTGTGTAATTTTAATGAAAATACTTAGCTGGACATCAGTCAATTTGAACTAATTTCATTACCCATCTTCACTTTGAATAAAGTATTCCTTTAAAAAGTTCATTATTGCTGGATGCTGGTGGCTCGTGCCTGTAATCCTGGCTACTCAAGAGGCAGAGATTAGGAGGATAACGGTTCAAAGCCAGCCCAGGCAAATAGTTCATGAGACCCTATCTCAAAAAAGCCCATCATAAAAAAGGGCTGACAGAGTGACTCAAGGTGTAGGCACTGAGTTCAACTCCTAGCAGCACAGAAAAAGTTCATTGTGTTGCATTAGGAATATGATGGTAAAAGATATTAAAAGATGCATTTTTAATGAAAGGACCACTATTACCATGTCAATAGTCTATAGTTTATACTACATTTTTGCCATCAATCCAGAAGTTTAGCTTTATATGCTAACAGAACTCACTGAATCACTGCCTCCCCCATTCCTGGAATAGTTTCAACAGGTATCATTTTTCCTTTTACATGTATGTATACACAGTATTTGCAGTATATTCACTCTCCCACACAATTTCCGCACTTCCTACTCCCTCCTACTGGTAACAACCCTCTCAAGAAAATGTTCCTTTTTTTTTTTTAATGGAAAATAGGAAGGCAAAACAGGTTCTTTATGGGGGATAGGTACCAGTAGGAGGGGGGAAGATAGAAGAAAGGATGTAGGAGGGTTAATATGATGGAAATATTATGTGTATATGTATGTAAATAGAAAAATGAGACCAGTTGAAACTATTCCAGGAATGGGTGGGGAGGAGGGATAAAGGACAATGATGGAGGGAGTGAATCCAACCATGATATATTGTAATAACTTTTGTAAATGTCACAATGTACTCATGGTTCAACAATAATTAATAAAAGAAAAAAGAAAATGTTCCCAGATAAAATAACAATTAATCAGTTAAAAATAAGTGAAATGACATATAGCTTTGTAGAAAATTAACTTTTTAAATAATCAGGTGGCTGAAATTTTAAGTATAGTGCACTAAGATTAAAGATTCCCAAAGTAATTATTTATTTTGGGGGGAGCAGGGTCTATGTAGCTCAGGCTGGCCTCCACCCCACAATCATCAATCCTCAGCTTCCTGAGTGCTGGCATTATAAGCATGTACCACCACACCTGACATAAATGTTCATTTTTGCTTAATATTAAATGAAATTTTTTGTAGTCTCTACTGGACCATATGATCCTCAAGGAGAGAAACCTTTTTCTATGTACTTTGATGTGCTTCTAATTAAAAGAAAAATAATTTAGAAGTGAATTGAGAAAAATATGCCTTTGTCTATGTCCATTAGATGTGGCCATAAAAGAGACACAAAAAAAATATTAGAAATGTTGCTACATGTTTGGGAACTGTGAAAGTTGCCAATAAAAATCTAGTTAAACAGACCTCTGTCTATGTAAAAGCTTGACTGATGTAATAACAAAGAATAATGAATCATTAATTGGTATTTCTTTCTGCCTCTAAAACTACAACTATCCACAAAAACAATAATGCAATCAACAATAAATTCAATTAACTGGTCTATCATTTCATCATGACCATATGACATTATTATAAAAGAATTATAGAAATGTGTTTTCTACCCTTTATGGGTTCACAATTTATGGAGAATAACAACTTTTAAGCAAAAAAATTTTAAATGTGCAAAAGTAACTGAATAATACACACAGACACACAAATAAACACACAAAGCCCCTAGATCTTTGTGTCTAAACAAACATGAATCAGCTGACCTTTATTCTCATGAGCTTTCAATCTAATGAACAAATAAAAAACTACATGTAAGTTGTAATAGACTTTTAAATTCATGACAACAGAATTATGTAACTTCTTGAGTGCCTGAGGGCATACTGAATAAATGAACTAATTCATAACCTATTTTTTAAGGATTACTAAATGGCTTCTTCCCCCATATTTGTACAGTTGAAAACTTTTTCTCTACAGTGTACTCTGGCTTAGGAAAAATAGTCTCATGATTGTGAAAAAAATTGTAAAGGATACTAGGAAACTATTTTTGTAGGTGTGACATGATACATTAGTTTGGATTTGGAACTTATCTTGTGGGAGATCTGCTGTATGTAATTTACATTGCCTTCCACATAAAATGTGACATCTTAATGATTGTTAAAGTCTCCAATTTTAATAATCAATAATTAAAGATATAAGTTTTTCCAATAAGTTTGCCAATTTGTTTCACTTCTCATACCATCTAAAGTTATTCTGCAAAGTGTCTTGGTTCCAAACAAATTGTGCTTCATATGTCCCAGTTTCCTTCCAAAACATTATGGTGCCAGCAGTCTATCTATGAAAATTGGTAATGGAATAGTATGGAACATACTGTGGAGAAATCAGAATCTTAGTATGCATCTCTATAAAATATTTCCCAAAGTGCTTCATATCATCTGCAATAAGCTGGGATTCTTACTGTTAGAAACATGGTAAACACAGAATAAATGGATATTATTTTTGCAACATATAATTATGCTAATTTAAATGAGCCACAGTTTTCATATTTATCTGTGAATAAGATAGAACTAATTTTGAATATTCAATGATACATGAAATAACTCATGATTCTTACACAAGCATTTAAAAAATGATTTGGCTGTCAGAAAACTCACTTTACTCCAGAAACTTGTTTATTTATTAAGTATTTTTCCTTACCAACTAATAAACCTCCAGACTTGGCAAGACAGTTTTTTGGTAGTAAATAAAAATATTTTCTCCTCCAAGCTTCACTATTCCTTTCTCATATGTTTGTTTATGATCGTTATAAAATTGTAGTCCCTGCTGAAACAATGTGTTGATTTTACTGGAGGAAAAGGAAAGTAAGGGGTCAGGGATGTGGTAAAATACTGTTTCCTTTATTTATTTATTTTTTGGGGGGTGGGCCTGGGGTTTGAACTCAGGGCTTCATACTTGCAAAGCAGGCATTCTACTGCTTGAGCCACACCTCCAGGCCTGTTTCCTTTATTTTAATTGCAATTTCTTTCCCACTTAAAAACATTTTCACAGAGAATGGTGTTAGTATCATTTTTTTAAACTATGGGACTAAATAACACAGACAGTGAAAAATAATAGTATGTGTCTCAAGGAGTCATCTAAATACCAATTTGAATGATATGAAGGATTTAAATATGTTTCTGATAGTTATGAATTGACTATTCATAACTTGAGATGTTATATTTAAGCTGAAAGTTTAAACTACATATTACATAAGTAATATGTGCTAAGTTTTCATTGAAATTTCTTTTAAATATCTAAAGTTGTTTTATACATGTTGTAGAAGACTGTAAAATAAATAGAACTTACTGAAACATAACAAGACAAATTTAGCAGTTTGTTTTTTATTTATTTGTTTGTTTGCTTATTGCACTGCTAGGGATTGAACACAGGGCCTTGACCATGCTGGGCAAGAGTTCTACCATTCTGTTACATCCTTTGGTCCCAGTGTTTCCTTTTATTAAACTGGAGTGTGATACTGGGGGGAAAAAAAAAGCAAGAGAGAAAAAATGATAGGTTGGATTAGCAAATGTAGTGGAAAAAATGGGGACCAACTCAGAATGAGCTACAAATCTGGTCTGAGAGTTAACGGAAATTCAGGTTAGTGGATTATGCAGGAATCAGTAAAGGATAAGTGAAAGAGAAGTTCTTAACAAAATAAACAGGGGTTGAAAGTGAAATATAGTGGAGGTAAATGTGGTCTCCATGGTAAAGGAACCTTAAATCTGGCGCATTGTACCTTTCTGACAACAAAATAGGTCTACAGTGGTAAATATGTAACTTTCCGTTTCCTCATAGACCTTCTTAAATGTAGTGTGTTTATTTTCCATTGTTGCATAAAAACATCACCAAAAACTAAAACTAAACCCATTTATTAATTTTCAGTTCTATTGGCCAGAAGTCTGGGTAGACATGGCTTGGGATGAGGTTCCTTCTTAGGGTTTCACAAGACTAAAATCTAAGTTGTGGTCAGACTGTGTTCTTATCCAGAGTCTCTGGAAACCACCAGATAATTGGTAGAATCCAGTTCTTCCTGGCTGTAGTCTGAAATAGCTTTTTCCTTGCTGGCTGCCAGCCAGGGGCCAGTCCTAACTCCTAGATGCTTCCTATATTCCTTCTCTTGTTGTCCCTCTGTCTTCCCACCAGTAATGGTTCATCAAGCCCTTTTGATGACTTGCATCTTCCCATCTTCCTCTTCTGTCATCAGACATAGGCAACTTTCTGCTTTTAAAGGGCTCATCTGATTAAGTGTGGCATGACCACATATCTTCCATGTCTAAAGGAAACTGAGTCCACTGATTAGTAACCTTAATTATATCTGCATACTCCCTTTGTCATTTAAGTAAGTCATGGGAAAGATGACCCATCATATCATAGGAAGCAATTATACATGGGTGTATAAGGACAAGTGGTACTGAAATCATTTTAGACTTTTGCCTATCACGTGCTTTGTGAAACTAGGATGAACGAGTATTATTAGAAATTCATACTGCATACCTCAAAAGCAGATTTTACAAAGCTTAATCAACATATGGATCATTTTCCCATGTAGTTAAGTAAAGCTAATTCATAGACTTCGTCTCAATTTGTTTTCACAAAAGTAAAATCACTATTACTATGAATCAGAAGATAATGAAAAAAATTATCTTCTTACTATAATCTTTGAAAAATAGTTATCAGAGGAAAATGATAGAAGATTCCAAGGTTTTCTACTCTTACCCCATAGCTTCTTTCAAAGAGTTCATGGTATAGATGAAGGTAAGTGCACATATATTTTTAAATGTCATTCTCCAGTTTGGATACCAATAGAATAACAAGGTATGTGGACAGCTTGGGAAGAATTCCTTTCATGCAGAAGCAATCCTAGATCAACTTAACAATTTACCACAGTCAGAAAGTTGCCATACCTTACCATTTGCCTTTTCCAAGGTGAGAAGCTAACCACAATTGCCCAGATTAATTGCTTCCAGAAAAAAAATATTTAGCAGAAGAAAGGAGGAAAAAGCACCTAGTATATAAGTTCACACCTCAGGATTATGAAAAAGTAGAGAAGTATTAGCACTGCTCAGTGAAATCCTTCTCCACCACAGAATAGTATTATAGGCAAAACCCATGGGTCTACCTCTCATGTCATTCACCCAACTGAGAATAGCTTCTTGGAGAGAGGCAGGTAAAGTGAGAAAATTGAACATCAGAGGATGATTATTACCTCTGTCTCAGGAAAGTTTTGTGTATTCCATCTTGAATTGGAAATAATTACAGATAGTCTGAGAAGAGCCATAAAAGTACAACATACAAGTCTACTGAAACACAAGCACAGGCTTTTAAAACAATTTGAGAAGGAAAACCAAAGACCAAGACCAGCAACCACAACTTCCCAGAGTCCTAACCAACATATCCAGTTCCTCTTTTTGTACCCTCAGGCAACAGAATTGTATGCAGACCACAGTCTTTAAGTTGAAATTCTAGAAAAACATATAAACAAATATCTCTAACATAGTGAGAAGGGACTCAAGGAGAAATAATCCTCAAAGAACTTCAAGGTTTTAAGACTGCTCTCATGTTAATTACCAGTAGGATAAAGTGGAAATGCAGCAGTGAGAAGTTTTATAGTTCTTTCGCTCAGCTAAATACAACACAAATGCCTGGCTCCATCTCATGTCTGTATATGTTCAGCAGCTACCTTATCTCAACTAGCCTTTTATTTCTGGTGTATGAAGAAATGCAACTGAAGTCTAAAGTCACAAGGAGCAGAGATTATTCCACATAATTTCCTTCTGAAATTACTTGTGATGAAGGTCCAGTGAGTACTTTGTAAATTACTTCACAGCCTTCTTCAACCTGTAATTGACTGTTGAACAAATAATTTTGGCTAATCCTTTAAATTCATCACCAAGTCCTGAAGAACTCAGGAATTTAGGTAAAAATCAGCAGAAACACGAGAAGGAGCAACAGTACAGGTGAGCACAGGAGAAAGAGAAAGAGAGACTCAGAATAATGAGATTAATAAGGTTTACTTTAAAGACATATTTAGAAATCTGTAATAGAGTACTTTTTTCTGAAGCACATGTGAAAGACTTTCAAAAGTTTCTTCCTTAGCAGGCTTCAAAATATCCCAAACTCCTATAAGAACATTTCTATAAATATACAGTCTTTGAAGAAAATTCTCTTCAACACTGATTTAAAGGAAGAGATTAAAGTTCTGTTTTTATTATGTTTTTGTGGTAATTTCATGGGCATTGCTTTGTAAATATTCTTTAAACTGTACATGTTTGTACAGTTTTCAATATAAACTAGCTTGTATACTTTACATATTAAAATGAGTATCTGAATAAAATAAATGCTAACAAAATATGTCAAGGTCAGTCACAATTTCACTATAGATTAAATTTATGGAAATAATTTTTAAGCTCTTGAAGTCTCTCTCAAGTGCTATAATAGACAAATGAAAGAGTGTTAGTCACCCATAAGCAGGTAAAACCATAATACAAATGCAGGAAAATATGAAGTAGGACTAATTGGCGATATATGAGTCAATTAAAAACTGTGGACTTGAAATATAAAGAAAAATAAAACACTTAAATTCAATAATAGACTGATTTCAATAGAAGAGAGAATTACCAATTCAAAGGGAGTTCTGAGGAAGTCACAAATAACTACACAGAAAAAAGGAGAGAAAACTGTGAAAGAGCACCATGGAAAAGGCCCATGGATGGAGACTATGAAATAATTCTAATAAAGTTTTGGAAAAATAAAAAGGTTGTCATGTGTTGAAGAAATATTTGAAGACAAAGTAGGAACAGTTCAGAACTAAATTAAGAAATGGTTTTTGGATTTTAAAAATACACTGTAAATGCCAAAGATGACAAACAAAGGTAAATCTTCAAGAGATACTTAGTAATAAACCTTCAGAATATTAAGTACAAAGAGAAACGTTTAAAACAGACAAAAGACAGCACAAGCCACAGAACAGTAAGAATGCATATCCATAAAGGTGGGAAAAGTTCAATCTCAATAGTAACAGGATATGCAAATTAAATTTGCATTTACCATATAAGGAAGAATCCTCTCACACACTGCTGAGACCAAGGATACACAATATACACAATGAAGCCAAACTTGGCCGTCAGTTAGGTACACAACTGCCCAACTCACTAACAATCTCTTCTTCCTGAATGTAAGGCCAAGAGGTACAAACAAGAAGATGAAAAATGGAGAATGATTCTCCCTTGTAGCAGGTAAGCACTGGAGGTATTTGTAAACAAAGCTCTCTCTGGGTGAAGAAAGGGTGGAAATTTTATTCTGGGCCCTGCACTCAAAGAAAAGCATAGACGGGGCGGGGGGGGAACACATATTTCTGAGCATTTTCAGTTTAAGGTCATCCAATACATGTTCAAAAACAAAAGACACACATGCTCAGTACATGCTCAGTTTAGTATTTTATTAACCCAAGTTTACTCTAGGTTGCCTAAATAAATGAGTCAGAATGACTTGGCAACCTTGGTTGGTACTTCACAAGTTTCTCCAAAGAGCTGTAGTGGAAACAAAATGAACGAATGACTTTAAAGGTGTGTTAACAGTCGTAGAAGCAGCAGTTTAGTGTAGGATAAGTATGAGGAGTTTGCTGGTAAAGAAGCCTGCCTAGCTTAGTGGCTAACAGCAGTAATTAGGAAAACAAAGGAAAAACAAACCAAATGTGTATCTTAAAACAGAAAGAAAATAAGAAAGGATACCAACCAGACAGTCCTTGCCTCTTGAGAAAAAAGACTGAATTTTGTATGTGGACAAAAAAGATTTTCTTTTTTAATACTTAAATATTTTTATAGTCATATAATTTAGCTATTTGTCACAAAACTTAATAAATGCAATAAATGTATATATAATCAGAATGCAGGGTCTGTTCTCTTTCAGATGTATAGAGGGGAAAAAACAATAACAGATGACAAGTGTGGCTAGCTTCTCTCTAGTCTTAAAGTATATCAAACCTTACATGGATAGAATCACATGCATTTCATCTACAACCCCTCCAGGAAGGTAAGTCTAATCAGACAGATCCCACAGACTCTTCTTCTCTTATACCTAATAGCAAATGATGTTTGGCCACAAGTCACACAATTATACTATGAAATAATTGACTCATTAATATGACATGTAATAATCCTGTTTGTTTTGAACTTTGAAAAAAATTTTTGCATCACTACCTTCATTTTTTTGTTGCAGCTAAAACCATTTAATTAATGCCCTCAAAATAAATAAATAACAGTGTTAAAGTGAGTGTCAGAACCAAAGAGATGATAAATGAGTCAATAGTATTTTTGGCTTGAATCATTAACCTGTGCAAGAAGATTCAGATCTTGTTACCACTAAGAAACATTTCCTTAATAAGGGAAAGAAAAGTCGGAACAGAGAGTGAGAGAGAGTAATGTCACCTTCACTTTATATCATGTATTTACTTTGAAAAGCTCCACTTGCATTCATGGCAATAATCTTTTCAATGTCTTATCTTTCCAATTTATGTAGACATAGAAGGTTTAAAACTCATGCAGCAGAGATAGGATATGGGACTTTGTAATCTCTCAAGTTCAAAATATAACCAAGTGGTTTCAATTAAAAGTGAAAAACTCAAGTGCTTTTTTGCAAACTTAGGTCTGGAGTCTTTGCTACTGGACTAGTAATATAATCTTTAGTTTAGGTAAATATTTGTTATCAAAAAATAATGTTTTCCTCTGAGAATATGTGACAATTGTATTAATGTAAAAATTAAATATTACAAATTCTTTTTGTTCTTTTATTTATTTATTTTTCTTTTGAGATAGTTTCTTAATATGTAGCCTAGTCTGGTCTTGAACTCATAATCTTCTTGCTTTAGCCTTCTTCCCAAGTACTAGATAACAGGTATATGTCATCAGGTCTGGCTATTGCTACATTTTTAAATGATTCAGGACCAATAAAATGCACAGTGTATTTCTTTTTTCTTTAGGGTTACATTACTAGATAACTTGTAGTAGTAGCTCTCTAGCTATTTTTCTCCTCCTACATTCACGAAACACATCCAAATGGACAGTAGGAATAGTTTGTAGATGAGAGAGAAGGATGATAGTTACACACACATAAAAGGAATTAATTTATTTTGTGAATAACCCCTGATTAATTCAGTGATGACTACACAAAATACATTTTGAAAATTTTAAAAATCATAATAGCAAGGTTTTCTACTTATTTCTGGGAGTAGATTTAAGCACATCATGTATAGAACTGAGAAAGTAGAGAAAGCCATCATGGTAAGATAAAATAAATTTCATGGTCTGATGTGAATCTGAAGTTAAAAAAAATTGTAGCATGGCTTGCTAATGGTTAGCTTACCATTCTGGACCTGATTTTATAGAAAAATTGTGCTTCCAGGCTTAGCTTATCTCTGTGACTTCTTACCCATCCCAAAATTACCAGGAATGATTCATAGCTGGATTGAAAAAATGATTCAAGATGGAAACACTCTCATTTCCATGAATGTAATGATGTCAGATGATTCACTTTCCTACATTTCCTAGGATATAAGTGGTATTGTTAATAAAAATAAAATTCAATAAATTTGTTGCTGTATTCTCTGAAGGCTTATGCTAATTTTTACACAAGGGTATGGAATGCAAGGCATAAATATTAGGTAGTTAACATAAGACTTTAATAGGTTTCCTGGGGCAAAAGCAGATCAGTGATCATAAAAAATGATTATGATTTTCACTGTTGTACAGGAAAGCATGTTGGATTTAAAATGCCAAAAATGAGAATTGGCATCATTTTTATATTTGCATAGATCTGAATATTCTGAGGACTGCAATTTTTGTTTCCAAAATAATTTGTCATGAATGGGACTAAAGGGAAAGTGACAGCTAAGCATTATCAAAACTGCTTTTGAATTACTTTAAATTGTTGTTCTTCTAATTTTTCTGGCTTCAGGGTTACTGGAAAAAAAATTTTAAGAAAATTTGACACCTCACACTTTAAATATATTTTCCTATTTTATAAAAACCAAGTCTTTGGCGGGCTAGATAATCTTCCAGCAAAATCCAGTATTTTTAGATGTGCTCTCAGGAAACCTAAAAGATTTATTTTTGGGAATACGAGTCAACATGCTGTCAGTTACCTCCTCCAAGATGCAATTACAGTAGGCACTAAATAATTTTGAGCTTCCGGAAAGAGGCTATATTCAAAAGGTTTCCACAGACCTGTAAGCAAATTCACATCCTCTAAAAGAACTCGTAGAGCAAAACCTCACTTAAGCTACTTTCTTGCAGTTAGATCACTATGGAAAGGTTTGGTTAAGGGCTGTTTTTTATTACTGAATATTACCTCCATGAGGAAAAACATTAAGATAAGTTTTCTCTTTTCTAAACTGGCAAGCAATTCTTTTCAACCAATTTTACATTTTCTGAAAAGAAAACCACTTTTTACTATGATTTTCTGTCTTACTGCACATCATCTACCTAGCTCCTACATGCTTAAAAAAAAACCAATGTTTGTATTCTCCAAATATCTCAAAAGAGAAGTAACAAGATGACTAATTTTGTTTCCATAGTACCTTTGTGGAAATTTAAACAAGGATATAAAAATTGATGTATCAAATACTGTAATGAATTTTAGTTGGATAAGTGTCAATTTGCTAATGTTTTCTGCTAAATCTCCAAACACAATTTTCACTGTTAAATTGGAAATAAAATAGACTACAGAGAAATTATTGAGATGGACTTAGGAAAAATTATTTCTGACTATAGTCTATGTGCTAAGAAATGCCAATAAGATTTCTTTGTTATTATGAGTATATCACATGATGACGTATTGCATTAAATAATGGGATATAGTTAATATTCAATGTAAATATGAAAGTGCTAAAGATGGCATTTAATATAACCAAATGCAGCTTTGTATTGATTCATGCTAAATTGAAGAAAAATTGAGGACATGTGAATTGGATGACCTGTTAATGTGAATCCTGATGTTCTAACATAATTCTGCCTCTCAATGAAAAGATTTTTCTGTCCATGTGAGTAATAGTTTCTTTCCCCATCACAGACCTAGTCATTCTAAGCCCATCGCTTTAGGTTACTGCTCAGGAAAGCAGTTTAGCAATACTAGAAAATCAGTGCTAATTAAAGTCAAGTTCTTGTCTATTTCCAAAATAGAAAATATTCTACACTTTGTATGGGAGGAAGCCAGAGAAATGCTGTATGTTGTATACACTGTAAATGATTCATCTAAATTCCAGCTGTATTTCATCTGGATAGCATAGATTATGTAATATTACCTCTTTCCTCTAAGCATAATATTTATATAACAAACAATTTTGTCTCATTGATGGATATAATTCAAGAATGTTTAACTCCAGTTATATTTATTCTTTCACAGATTTTCATGATTTACATAAAGAGAATCAATTGGTTTATTTAAATAATTTATATTGAGCTGCTGCTCTATGTCAGCGCTGAGTGAATTCAGTTATTAAAGTATGGTTTCACCCAGAAGCTTGTCTACAAAGAATGAATTTACTATAAACTAGCTGTACCTCAACACTGTAAATTTAAGCTTAGATGGTCTACTTTAAATTATTAATATGTAATTCTAAAAGTAATTAAAATAACCACAACATCTTCAAATTATGCACAACTTTATTTGCTTAGTAATTTAGAAATTTTCTATTTTGGCTTCCCTTAAATCCAAATGTGTTAATGTAATCTAAAAGAACAGAGAAGACCGAATACAAATTTTATCTTGATTTCACATGCACAATATTTCACAAAGCAACAAACTATCAGGACAATGCAAAAGGTGAAGCAAAAATGTTCTTCCTTATTAGTAATCTGGGTAATGCAAATCTCAACCATACTGAAGTGCCATTTTACACCCACCAGTTTGGAAGAAATTAAAAAAAGAAAGGCATGTCTGACAATACCACATGTTAGCAGGATGTGAAAGAACAGGAATTGTCATATAGTTGGTAAGAAAGTAAACTAATACAGTTTCATGGAAAATAATTTAGCGTTATTTTATGGAGTGAGTACACACAAATTCAAGACTAGGAAACTTTCTAGGGGAAAAATTTAGAGAACTCTTGAGAATGTATCCCAGAAGACCTATAAAAATATTTATGGAATTATTAGGCCAATTCCTCTGAATTCTTAACCACATTAAGAAATCAGAATAATGAAATTCAATAAATATCTTGGTTGCGTTCAGAAAAAAACATTTATAGAATTGTTGGATACCAAATTATAAAAACTAAAATGACCATAAGGATAAGAATAGATAAATATTTATCATGGTATTCACATGATAAATATTATATAATAGTAAAAATATTGTGAGGCTAACATCAATAGGCATGAATACAAAAACTTATTTTTTTTGAGCTACGGCTATACTTAAGTTGGAAGGAGTCAATGTATAAAAATGGAATGTGAGAATTAGAAATTCTCAACTTTTCATTCTGTTATAAAACAGTTTATATTGTTTTTATATTCATATATATGTTCTTTGATTTGTGATGATACATATTATAAATATATATATACTCTATACAATCAATACAAATATTATTTCATTTTACATGTGAGTAAAAATGAAGCACAAAGAAGTGATGTAACTTATAAATGTACTTTGCTTATAAAATATAGACCTGAGATTTGATTAGATAATACAAAACCTGTGGTAGGTTTATGACCATGAAATTAATAATTTTCTGAATTAAAATCAATTTAAACACAAAAAGAGAAATAATACTGTACTCTGATCACTCTTCAAAGGACAATTCAAGCAAAATTGTTAATTATACAAATGACCATAAGGAAGTTATATGTTACAGTGAAATGTTAAAAATCTAGATTGTGAAATGCATTGATTTAATAAAAAGCACCAGAAGTCTCTTCAAGAGATAATACCTATCTTAGGACATCAGTAAGATGGAAAAATGGGAGGTCTACCACTCATATCTCTCACAGCAACAATGATTTTCAAGTCATCCATGGATGAATGTGCCCTTGTAGGAGATTTGGAATTCATGTAGAAGGTTGTGAATTACAAATAGAGCCCAAAACCTTACAGGGCCATTTCAAGGAAGCATAATGGTTTCCAGGTGGCAAGTTTACCCACTGACTTGGCACTAGACTCAGAAATGAGCTTGTCTTCCTATGGACTCAGTTACAGCCCTGTTTCTCCATGTTCTACCATTTTCCAATGGCCTTAAGAGGAGTCATATCCATTTCTTGAATGGTAGTATTCATACCCATAGATGAGAAGACTGCCAACCTCAGTCTTGGCTGTGGACCCTGGAATGGTCCTATAATCTGGCACTAACTCCTCTCAGCTACCGTTTGAGAGCTTTCTGCCCAACCAGGGATCTGGTGGAAAACACACCTGCCCCTGCTCCTTTGGAATAGCCCACCTCAGTCCCACAGCAGGTCCTGAAGCATTCCTATACTAAGCTTCAGCCACTTCTAGCTGGGGTCTGATAACACATAAGCTCACTCTGGAACTGAGAGAGGGATAGCTCCCTCTATGCCCTACAAGCAGGACTGTAGACCTCAGACTTGTCTCTGGGCTCTGAATTCACTTTTATTCTTGGTTCTACTCCTCTCAACAGTGCTGTGGAGCCAGTAGTGCCTGAAGAGAGACAAAGAAAGTGGTCCAGTGAGAACTGTCCTTGGGACTCAGGAAGCCATACCTACCTGCACACTTGATGAGAAGTCTGCCATCTACAGACTCTGAAGTAGACCCTGATCCCAACTCCAGCTCTATTGATTTATGGCCTGGAAAAAGTCCAATCAACTTAAGGACTAGACAGAATCCATGCCTGCTTGGACTTACGAAGGTAGACCAGTCAACCGCAGACTCCCCTGCAACACCACAGCAGTCTCATGACCCAGCTCCATCCCTAGTTGTCTCTGATCATGGGGGCAATAACATCAGCTAAGGGAGCCAAGAAGAGAACGTCCCTGCCTGATGAAATAAAAGTGCAATACACTAGAAGAATTGTCTAATCCTTCAGTAACACAGACACCAATATAAGCATACACAAATCATGAAGCGTCAGGCAAACGACAACAAAGGAAAATAATAAAACTCTTATAAATGACCCAAAGAAATGAAGAACTAAAATATGCCTGAAAAATAATTCAAAATAATCATTAGTCATCATAAATAAGTTTGATGGAATATGAGAAAAATGCAAGTAGAAAACTAAACAAAATCATTCATGAACAAAATAAAACTTTCAAAAGAGAAATAAAAAACATAAGATGAAATCAAACAGATATTCTAGAGTTGAAGAATGAAATGAGAGAACTGAAAAATTCAATACAAAACATCCACAGTAGATTTGATCATGCAGAAGAATCAGTGAGTTCAAAGATAGGGCAAATAGCTGAGTTCAGGTGTCCCAGGCCTGTAATCCTAGTTACTCAGGAAGCAAAGATCAAGAGGATTACGGTTTGAAGCCAGCCAGGGTAAATGATTCATGAGACCCTATCTCAAAAAAAAAAAAAATCACAAAAAGGGCTGGTGGAGTGGTTTAAGGTGTAGGCTCTGAGTTCAAACCCTAGTGCCACAAAATAAAAATAAAAATAAGTAAAAGATAGGACAGGAAAAATTATCCAATTAGAGAGATAAAAAGAATAAAAATGAGCAAAGAAAGCATGAGAAACCTGTGGAACACCTTTAAGACATTAATATGTGAATAATAGTTTCAGAAGGAAAAGAGAAAGAAAAGCAGACAGAAATCTGACTTAAAGAAATGTTGACAGAAACTTTCCCATATCTTGAGAAGGATGTAGGTACTCAGATTTACAAAGCTCAAAGAGCTACAAGCAGTGTTAACTGAGATGTTTCCCAACACATTATAATCAAATAGACAAATATGAAAGACAATGAGAGTGTTGAAAACAGCAAGAAAAAACAAACTAATCCCATACACTGGGACCTCCATAATGGTATGAATGGAAATTACACAAAAAAATCTTGTTAAAACAAGCAGAGTAAGATAATATGTTCAAAGTACTAATAGAGAAAAAGCTGCTACCATTCCATTAAATACAGAAAAGGAATTTGATAAATTTAACATCATTTCAAGGGAAAATCTCTGTGCACATTAAGTATAGTATGAGACTATATTAACACAATGAAGATCATATATTATAGCTCACCATCAAAATCATAATCAATGGTAAAAGCTGAAGTCTTTCCTTCTATGATCATAAATAAGACAAGGATGCCCACTCTCACCACTTTTTTTCAACATAGTTTTGGAAGTCTCAAATAGAGCAACAGATAAGAAAAAGAAACAAAAGTCATCCAAATCTAAAAGGAAGTAAGTTACCTATGTTTGCAGATAGCAGCATACTGTAGGCAAAAAAACCATAAACTTTAACAAAAAGCTGAACTAACAAATTTATAGGTTGCAGGATACAAATTAACATAAAAAGTCAAGTGTGTTGTATACTCTTAACAACAAACTGCAAAAATGAAATCAAGAAAACAATCCCATTTATAAGAGCATTAAAATTTAATAATAAATTTAACCAACGAAGTTAAAGTATGTATACTGAAAACTCTAAAATCTTGATGAAAGAAATTGAAGAACACATCAATAAATGGAAAGTATATCACATTCATGGATTAGTTATTGGAAAAGAAAAATTTCCATACTACCTGGAGCAATCTACAGATTCAATAGAATCTTAGCAAAATTCAAATGACAGTTTTCACAGAAGTTAAAAAAACAAAACAAAAATTCACATGGAACCAGAAATGGTATAGAATAGCCAGAGCAATCTTAAGGAAAAAGAACAAAGCTCTTACTTGCCTTCAAAAACACAACAAGTATGGCAATACTGACAAAAAATAGACCTATAGGCAAATGCGACAGGAAAGAAAGAAACCAGGTATTTACAGTTAACTGATCTTTGGTACAAAGAGCACATAATGGGGAAAAATATAGCCTCTTCAATAGATGGTACTGGCAAAACTGGATGCACACATTAGACTTAGTCTCACAGCATATGGAAAAATCAGTTCAAATGGATTCAATACTTAAATAATAGACCAGAAACCGCTGACCTTCTAGAAGAAAACATAAGATAAAGCTTCCCAATACAGGTTGAGTAGTAATTTCTTAGGTAGGACTCCAAAGGCACAAGTACCAAAAGCAAAAAACAAAAAAAAAAGAAGAGGAGCGATTGGGATTATTTCAAATTAAAAACTTTTTGCATAGCAAATGAAGCAATCGATAGAATGAAGAAATGGTCTATAGGATGTGATAAAATATTTTCAACCTATACAGCTGATAGGTGGTTACTACCCAAAATCTACAACTTAAACAAGTCAATAGCAAGAAAACAAACAAGCCAAATAAAAATGGGCAAAAGAACCCAATAGAATTTTTTCCCCAGAAAGACTTTCAACTGGCCAACATGTATATGAAAAGGATCTCAACATCAGTAATCATCAGGGAAGTTAATTTAAAACCAAGTGAGGCTACTGACAAATGGATCAAGAAAATGTGGTATCTATACACAATGGAATTTGAATTTTATGCAGCCATGAAGAAGAACGAAATGTTATCATTCGCTGGTAAATGGATGGAATTGGAGAACATCATTCTGAGTGAGGTTAGCCTGGCCCAAAAGACCAAAAATCAGATGTTCTCCCTCATATGTGGACATTAGATCAAGGGCAAACACAACAAGGGAATTGGACTTTGGTCACAAGATAAAAGCGAGAGCACACTTGGGAGGTATGAGGATAGGTAAGACACCTAAAAAATTAGCTAGCATTTGTTGCTCTCAATGCAGAGAAACTAAAGCAGATACCTTAAAAGCAACTGAGGCCAATAGGAGAAGGGGACCAGGAACTAGAGAAAAGGTTAGATCAAGAAGAATTAACCTAGAAGGTAACACACATGCACAGGAAATTAATGTGAGTCAATTCCCTGTATAGCTATCCTTATCTCAACTAGCAACATCCCTTGGTCCTTCCTATTATTGCTTATACTCTCTCTTCAACAAAATTAGAGATAAGGGCAAATCGTTTCTGCCGGGTATTGAGGGGGTGGGGGGGGAGAGGGAGGGGGCGGAGTGAGTGGTAAGGGAGGGGGTGGGGGCAGGGGGGAGAAATGACCCAAGCATTGTATGCATGTATGAATAATAAAAAAATATATAAAAAAAAGAAAAGCTACAAGACTAGTAAAAAAAAAATTAAGTGAGGTATCACTCACAACTGTAAGAATGGCTACTATACAAAGACAAACAATTACAAGCATTGGTGAGGGAAACTGTTCGCTGTGGATAGGAATACAAATTTACATATCCATCATGGAAAAGAGTCTATGAATTCCTCAAAATTAAAAATAGCAATCCCACTTCTGGGTAAATATTTAAAGTAAATGAAATCAATATGTTGAAGAAATACCTGCACTCCCAACTCATCATAGTGTTGTTCACAATAGCCAATTTAACTGCCCATGAATGGATAAATGGATAAAGAAAAGGTGGTATATATCCACCATGGGGTATTATTCAGCCAAAAAAGAAGGAAATTCTACTATATGTGATAAGATTGATGAAGCTGTAGGACATTGTGTTAAGTGAAATACTAAGACATATATGAGCTCACTTACATGCTGTATCAAAAAAATTTAACTCACAGATACAGAGAATAGAGAAGTTGTCACCAAGGGCAGCAGAAGGAGGGAAATGAGAAGACATTGGTCAAAGAGTATGTCGTAGTCTGTCTTGAGCTACTATGACAGAACATTTGACTGCTCCAAAACTGTTCTACCACTCCAAAGTCAATCACATCCAGATTACCTCACTCAGCCCCAGACTCACTTTAGCCCTTCTCACCACCAGACTTCATTGTCTCTGGCCTTTGCCTATTCAGCACCTTCCACACAAATGAAATTACACATTATATGAGCATTTGGTATGGCTTTTTTTATTTACCATAATTTTTTTGAGGTTCATCACATTGTAGCATGGATCATGACTGAATTTTTACAATATTGTATTCTATTGTATGTATATACCACAATTTGTACATCCACTCATCTGTTGGTGGATATTTAAACTGCTTCCACCTTTTGGCTCTTGTGAATAGTGCTGCTATTAACATATATAGACATGTATATTTTGACTACCTAGTTCAAATTCTATTGCGCAAATGCCCAAATATGGATTTACAGGAATCACATGTCAGTTTTGCTTAACTTTGGTAATGTCACAGTTTTCACAAGTGGACAAGACTACATCTCACCAGCATTTTATGAGGATCCAAATTCTCCATGTCCTTGCCAACACTAATTAACATTTAAATTATTACTACAGTATCATATGAAATTCTGCACTCTTTAAAATATAACAGTTGAGATCATAATTGCTTTCAAGGAAAAAAACAGGAAACAAATCAAAATAAAATACAATAATCCACATTTTATTCACTAATCTCTTCAAATCTACCTCTATAGCAGCATTTCAGAATTCCCATTTTTAGATTTATTTACTTACTTTGTAGTGTTGGAGATTGAGCCCTGAGCCTTGTACATGCCTGAGTTACAGTCCCAGCCCCAAAATTCTCATTTTAATGATGAGTACAAATATATAGTTAAATATGTGTTAGAATGCTTTTTCCCCCTCTTTTAATGTGATTAGCAGAGTACTATACACATAATTTAAAAAGAAATGTAGAACTTTGGGGGTAATGCAAATATTTATACACCCTGGTGGCATGTGTCTATGACAAAGATCATGAAGTGTTAATTAATAACTCCTTGACTCAGTCAAAGCTAAATGCACTCTTAGTTAACATGTGAATACAACGTTTAATGAGTCAGAACTTATGCTTACTGATCCTAAAATCCACTCACATGGTGATGAGTAAATTTCCCTTCATAGTAATCTCACTCAACAAGCTGCATTCAAAACAAAAAGCTAAAAGAGAAAATGGAATTACCTAATGTGGCTGTGCAACCGGAAATACATGTCTCAGGTCTCAAAGAGTTGTACTGGTCAGTGAACACACTGCCTCCGAATTCCAGGGGTTTAAACTGGGTAAACAAATGAAACACACATAAAAAATGGTGATAAAAACTCTGAATATACAAAAGTACAGGTTAACTAATCAATTAACCCTTTCTTCTCTTTTGATAACCTCAAATCCTTCTGCTGAAATTTCATCACTTGTACCCTAAAATAAATGACAGTGGTATCTCATTACTACAAAGATGTTCCAGCTTTTTTGCAGCCTGAACATGACTTTACAGTATTATTTAATGGGTTATTAACTCTTAAACTAGCCAAAAAACACACGTAAATAAACTGGAAAAAAGCATAATTGTACTCCCACTCAGTATGGTCACTCTTTGATATATGCATATCTTATTTTAAGCCTCACAATTGTCCTGTGAAGTAGATGATATTATTATTCCAATTGTATAATTAAAACAAACAAACATCAAGGAAATCAAATAACTTGTACAGAGTAGCACATTTTGACATATACCAGATTTCAAACCCAGTTCATCTGATTTGAGCCGGTAACTCAATATCACCTGAGAAATTTATAAATTACATTCCCATTATCATGATCACCATTCTAGCTCACATTTATAAAACAAAGGAAATCCTACTGCTTCTTCTTTGGGTGTAAAGAAATATTTTGTCAGTATAAAGGAAATAAATTATAAAGAAAAAGGAACTAACTTACAATGCCACCACATAAAGATGAATAATTCAGCATGGAGTCTTACATTATTTTTTCTAAGAATATGAATAAATAAAAAGAGAAAGAACAGGGAGAGAGATAAAGAGGGAGACAGAGACAGATAGAGAGACAGAGAGCTGGCATGGAGCATATTAATACACCCAATATTTGGCTGCATGTAGCTACAGTTCATTAGTTATTGACCTAATATATTCCAACATAAACATATACCACAATTTATTCACCAATTCTGCTTTACATGTACATTTGAACTATTTCCAGCTTGCAGCTATTGTCAATAATAATACTGGAGACATCATTTAATATGTATTTTGATATCCATAGTTTGTAGTAGCTATCCATGGGTGGGGGAGAGCTCCCATTTATAGCATTCAACATATTTCTGATGTAAATACTATCACATGGCCAATCTCAAATCTGGGCTGAACATTTTCTGAAACTATAACACCTGGTTATGATGTGTCAGAACTTACTTATTTGAGCACACCACAGCATGAGTGTATCTACTTTATAGTGGAATTAGTGGATTATGGAGTATTTATACAGTCAACTTTAGTACATCATGCCAAAGTAATAGTACCAATTTTTACCCTCATATAGCAGAACATGAGATTTCCTATTGCATATCAGACTTAAATTTCAGACATTCCAAGAGATATATGTCAATAACTCATTGTGTTTTAATTTTCATTCCCCTAATTATCAATGTGTTGACTACTTTTTCAATATTCTTGTGTCTCTTCAAGTCATTTCCCATTTTCCGATAGTTACATATTTTTTCCACTGATTTTAAAAGATCTTAGATATTCTTAGATGTACCAATATCTTATGTGTAGGACTTCTTTACCAAGACTCTAACTTGCCTTTTTCAATCTCTAGAGAGAAGATTTTGATAAACAAGCTTAATATGATCAAATTCACTCATTTTAACCTATTACTTAGCATTACTTAGCATTGTTTATAAATATTATTTTATGTCATGGATATATTCCCCTGAATTGTCTTTAAAATGTCTTATTGTTTTGTTTTCATATTATGATTTATTTGCTACATAAAAGATTTGTGTTTGACATGAGGTAGAAGCCAAATTTCATTTTCACTTTTATGAATATAAAATGACTTATTGAAAAATACTTTCCTTTCCTAGCTTTGGAGTAGCACTCTTTTCTATAAATGAAGAATCTGCATATGCCCAGGACTTTTTCTGGAATCTCTATTTTATTTCACTGCTCTATTTGTCTGTCTTTACAGGAAGAAAGATCTTATTTAGAGTAACAACAAGCCTACTCTGTTCTTTTTTAAAGAGTAATAGATTCATTGAAGTATAATTCAATTATATACACTGACTCTACTTAAAAAGTCAGCTTGATAAGGTGGGCATGCACAAATATAAAAATAAGATAATGAAGATATCAATCACATGAGAGCATTTCCTTCTGCTTGTTTGTACTTCTTCCATCTACTCCATCCCCATACAACCAGAAATCTGCATATTATCAGGATACATTAATATTCATTTTCTAATATTTTATACAAATAGGAATATTTAGTATGTTCATATACTCTTTTTTGGCTGGGTTTGTTTATTTGACATAATCATTCTGAGATTCAAGCATGTTCTTGTATATATAAATAAGCATTGTTTCTATTGCTAGGTAATACTTTCATTTATAACTATTCCACAATTTGCTATTCATTAATTTGTTGGCAAGTATTTTTATGTTTTCAGTATTTGTAATATTAACTTTAAGGATGCTATAAACATTCAATATGAATTTTTGTATGGACATATACTTTAAGTTGACTTAGATACTAATATCAAATAATAACATAACTGGGTTAAAAAATACAGTCATGTTTAACTTCCTAAAAGCCTGTCAAAACTGTTCCAAGTGGTTGTACATTTCATGTTCCCATAAGAACCGAAGGAGAGTTCTAGTTGCTTCATATCCTCAGCAACATTTACTATGGTTGGTCTTTTTGAGACATTCAGTGGTGTGCACAAGTATCTCACTACCTTATGGTTTTTAGTTCGCATTTTGCAAGTGATTAATGATGTTGGGCATCATTTCATAGACTAACTTGCCATTCACAGAGCTATTTTGCTGGCTTGCCTGTGCAAATCTTTCACTAGTTTTTAACAATTGAGTTGCTTATTATCTTTTCTGAGTTTTGATTTCTTCTTTTCTTCTCTCTCTCTCTCTCTCTCTCTCTCTCTCTTCTCTTGTCTCTCTCCAAACTAATGTTCTTTCCTTAGTAAAAGTAAGCCCCAGAACCTGGTGAAAGTTAGACTACACACCACCAATTTCTCTCTCTTCCTGATTCCTTCTGAATCTCTTTCATAGACTTTCAATCCTCATTATTTCTTATAAACATGTTAGTCCAAGTTTAGGCATATATGATATTTAAAATTTAAAGCAATTATTTATATTTAAAATTTAAAGAATTTATGTAAAGTAAAAGATAACAAAAGTATAAAACACCCAAAGCAGCATAATTCTAGAACTATACTTTGTACTGTGTATTTTGTACCCAGTTTATTTTTTACTACATGGATTCCTCCCACCATGCTGCTATTTCCACTAAACAGAGTCTCCATTTATTCTGTACCTCACACAAGTCTCTAGTACAAAGTCATAGGTCTCCATGCATACAATTCTTCATTAGTTTCCTTATTTTCCTGGAGTAACTGATATCAAAATTGACCTCACTCTCTTGATGTACCCAGACCTCTAAGATTCTCATGGAGTACATATTTATCAGTTTAATACAAAACCCCATATATTCACAATAATTGGAGGGGAGGAAGTAGGAGGTAGGAGTCTTGAAGACAGTGTCTTTTTCTTACCTTGTCCTCTTGGTTTGGGGTAGCCTTTTGGGAAAGAGGAGTAGAGCCAACTGTTGTTTTAACCTTTATCAATAACTGATAATATCAGACAAGAGGGAGCTTAAATGTGACATGGTATACTACCGTTGAAAGTCCCTTTAAACCACAGCTGAAAAAATCATATACATCTATGTAGAATATCTCAACGACACTTTTTGTACAAATAATTTATATGACTACAAAAATAGATTAAAAATTAAAAATTAAATTAAAAAAATTAAAAAGAAAGGATAGATGGGAAAGAAGTGGTTGGGTGGCTAATGGAAGAAATCTTAAGACTGAATTTGTCTGATAGTTCCCACAACATGGAATACAAGGTAGAGAAGAGCCCATAACCATTTTTCTACCAAAGTATAATTAATAATGACTACTTAACATAATTATGACTCCTTCTGCAACTAATGACAAACTAATATATGGACAAAGAACAACATACCAAGGATTCCCAGAATTAAAAGCAAAATGAAAACCCTCTAACAATATTAAAATGAAACACTATTATTGAAATTGTATCACTAAGACCAAAATTCCGATTGCTATTTAGATAGGATTATGTAATTGCAATCAGTGAGAAGAACCAGCAATAGATGTTTTACATTTCCATCAATAGATGTTTTACATTTCCATGACACCAAGTGGCTTAAAGGAAATGATAAGAAGCAAGTGGAGCTGAAGTAGCACAGTGAGGGACTCTACACAAAGAAAGAGGATAAAATGAATTACACTCAAAGCCCTGAGGGCAAGATCAAAGGCTCACTTCAGCTCATTGTTACTAAAAATACTCTGAGAAGATTGACAATATGAAAATCTGAATTGAGACTAGGAAACAGAATTGTACAACGTGGTAAAAATTGCAGGCTAAACAAATTGAAAAATGAAAGAGATGTTTTTATTGGGGAATATGAAAATAGAAACACAGTTTCACTGTAAGTTTTCCCCCTTCAGACAATACTGAAGAGTGAAGAGATTTTATTACTAAACCAGTAATAAAATCCACAGCTGTTCTCTGCTACATATTAACTGTCATTCTAAATAGAGTGTTTTAGATATGAAGGAAACATACACTGTTTCCCACACATGGTTTCTGTTTGTGTATACACTCCTAAACCCCTGGCTCTATTTTCATATGGCCAACTGACCTTGGATTCTTTAAGCTCTCCAGTTCAACTTGATGTTTCCTTTCTTCATCCAAACTTTTTTACCTCAACATGACCTCCCTTGTTTGAAACTTTTTCTTAAGGCAATGACATAATGTCACTGCAACTACTGTACTGGTGAGTCCTCAAGAGGTCTCTATTCACCAAAACAAGCCTTCTTTCCTACTGCTTGCCCAATTACCAAGCAAAGAGTTGGCCTCACACTTAAAATGTGCAGCAGCACCTCCATCAGACTATGACTCTCTTTCTTCATAATAGTTTTTCACAACCAAAGGGCAAAATCTGAAAAGTATGCCCTTTAAACAGGTAATTGCTTACATTGTACTATGTAAGAAATCTGATTAATTTCATTTTCCAGTCCAGTATTTCCTAATGAATGTCTTCCATGCAGTTGGATTAGACAGCATTCTGGTCCAAACATGAAGTATACGAACCTGCCGTGGGAACAAGGGCCATTCAGATCCTTAGAACTCATCCATTGGATATCATGCCACCTCTGCCACAGGTGGCTGTATATCCCAGCATTCATGTCATCTCATGGTGGACATAAGCTGCACACATTGCAAGATATGAAAATAACCATGACAGCATATTTAAAAACTAGTTGGGGTTACATGTTTATGAATTCTTAAAAACAACTTAATAGTAATAGATTTTCAAGGTGCTTGTATGTGTATGTATTATTTATTGCATTCCTTTTTTTCTGGCAGTATCAGAGTTTGAACTCACAGCCTTTCACTTCCTCAGGAGACACTCTTATTACATAAATCATCCTACATCATTTCAACATAATACTATGAGTTTGTTCTTTTTCTTAAGGCCTGAGTTTTTTCAGTTTTTACCAAAAGCCCAAGTAGACAAGATCAGTGTTTATTAATTTTACACAGAGATTATCTAATGAAATATTTGTCTTTCCTAAATATTCTGACTATAAGGACATGTGCTTATCATTTATCTAAATGACATGATTATAGCAGTAATTATATTTACTGTCTTATTCATTAATTTGACAGGAAATTTTTGATAGCCTATTATGTGTTAGATAGCATTAAAACTGAGATTGCATATATGTATCAAATTATCACATTGTATCCCTGAAATATGCTCAATTAGTATGTTTATTTAAAATAAAAATTTTAAGGTAATAGGAAAATTGCTGCATAAATATTTAAAAGTAAAATTCATTCATTAAAAATGAAGATAATGAATAAAATTCATTCATTGAAAATGAAGATAATGAATAAAATTCTTAATTAAAATAGAAAACCTCTTTGGTCACACAAGCTGTGAAATAAAAACAAAAACTAGTCATAATCTCTAGCTCTCAAAGCATACCATGCAGGAGATGATGATGAAGAAGATAAAGACAACAGGAAATGAACCCATTTATTTAGGGGTCAATAAGAGCCTGAAGCAAGCTAAACAGTTTTGAGTGCATGATCTCCTGTTGATCCACACAATGGTTCTACTAAGTAGATATAAAAATCCTCAATTAGTAGATAAGAAAAGGAAGTTAAGATTGCTGACTTGCTCAGGGCCACGGAGCTAGCAAGGAATGGAGCTGTAATTCAATCTAAATTTTATCTACTTCCATACTCACAATCATCAGGCCTCCTTATGTTAGCATAAATGCTTGAAAATAAGTAAATTGTTAGTGTATGAAAATCGTAGATGTATATAACCTTTTCATTGACTAGTGATAAAAGATTAAACAATGTAGCCATCAATTACTGATAAGGATAGTTACAAAATCAGTTGTGAGAGAGATTTTTACTCCCCCTCAAAACAGATTTCAAAAAGAAAAGAAACTAATTAGAGTTTTTAAGAGCAGTAGAAATATGTTGCCTTAAGAAAAAAAACTTATTTGATTTGAGAAATTTTATCTGGAATATTGCAGTTTTTGTGGTTCAGTTACTTATAACTAAAAGAGCATTTGCTGTAACATTCTAGTGGGGTTTTTTTTCTTCCATTCGAAATATTTCTCTTCCTCTGTTGCTTTATCCAGTACAATAAAACTAAATTTTACTGCTCAGATACCTGACTCCAGAGCAATATATTGCCACATTTGTTACATAGAATGGATTAAAATGAAATGGTGAAATCTATTCTAAAAGTTAATTTTTTTTCTTAAAAGCCTTAAAAATGAATTGATTTCAAGTCTTAATTCCATATCATCTTAATTTTTATTACTCACCAAGAACAAAATGTATGTGTAAAATGAAAGTAATTAATTCCTGTAAAACTATAAGTCATTTTTATTTAGCCCATTTATTTAGTTAAATTAAGCATGTACTCTTTTCCAGGCACTGTAATTAGAAATAATGATATTAAGATAGATTCTTACACTCTGTCCCCCCCCCAAAAAAAATGGGATGGTAGGCTGCTAATAAATTAGAATCAGTTTAAGGATTGTACAAAGAGATATGCAGTAGAGGTCATAGTAATAGGAAAGAATGAGACCATGTGTGCACACAAGCAATCAAGTGGGAAAATGTTCAGAAAATTGTTTGACTCTGACTTGATCTAACTTATTTAATTGACTCAATACAAAGAAGGCAAAGGGTCAAAGACATCAACATCACTGAATAAATAAGCACACCAAGAAAATTGCTCTTCTTTCCACATCACTAGGGACCACTGGTTATAAGCAGGGAATGACCTCAAGTGATGGGATTAGAAAAGTCAGGTCCCTTCTGGCCTGTTTTAAGTTTTCTCATAATACAACTCCTCAAATAAAAGAAACAAAAGCCTGCTGGTCCCTTGCACTTCTGAATTTACAGGAATATGAGAGAAGGAGAAAGAGAAAGGAGACAGTAACTTTATCTTGTTTTCCCAAAAAGCTGTGTACATATTCAGGTTTGAGTGGGTCCACATAGTTACAGCATAGCATCAAGATTTTGCTCAATAATCCACTTTTCACAGGTAAGAGGTTACATTATACAAGGCCATAGCAACAAGAAGCAAAGTTAAGAGTCAAAGGTAGGGTTGGTGTTTCCAAGCACGAGATCTTGTCAATAATTCAAAATTTTTGGCTCTCCTAAATCTGATAAAAAGATTAAATATTTCCTCTGCTAACATATAAATCACTCAGAGACAATTTCTTAGTATCCAGGATGGCTCAGAAACAACTTTAGTTGGAGAAAATATTGAAACTGAAGATGTTCATATGGATTTGCCAAGGCCAGTGTTGCTGGGCACTCCAGTTGTGCATCCAAGCTTTAGATGAGCCATGGGCACACACAGGAGATAATACAGCACAACTATTATGGAATCTATGGATGGAGGCTGCCAGCAAGTGACATGTTCATGATATTCAGGAATACTTAATGAGTGCCTTAGACATGGAGTTTTTGCTTAATGAAGAATGTCTTCAGTGTGGTGATTTTCTTTACATTTAATACAGCTTTCATTTTCTGTACTGGAGAAGAGAGGTTTGAAGGTACACAATTGGTCTGAATTGCCTGGATGATCCAATGGAAATCATTTTTTCCAATGTCCATACAGGATTTGTGCTAAGGAAACTAAAAACCTCTGTGAACTACACACTGTCACTCTGTGCCTTATGCATTGCTGACATAAGCTACATATCAATGCAAAGCAAAAATGGCAGAACTATCTGCTAGCGAGAAAGTTATTTTTCCAGCATGCTAAGGTTATGAATATGACATCGCTTTCAGTTAAACATTAAATTCAAAATTCAGATTTTTTTTAATCTCACAGGTTTCTTTCAAGTATCTATGTAGTAATACTCTCATTTCTTCTTGGCTGGGTTTATAACAAATCCTTAAAGCAAACAGCTTTTCTTGATAAGGACTCTGATTTGTTCTTTGAAAGACTGTAAATATTTCTCAGGAAAAAGTGTTCCTAATGATGTCTTCTCTTACTCTTGTGTTTTCAGAAATCTCTTACTAGACAATTCAGTTAAATTATTGGCTAAGTCAGGATGTATGCGTGTGAAATATATCAGTACACAAATGTGCCCTTAGCAATCACTTTACTACTGCACTTCTATTAAGCGGGTTTCAGAGTTTTTTGAATAATGCACAATACTCAGTATCCATGTTACAGAGTAAAACATTTCTTGTATCATATTTTCTTAGTCTTTTAGGATCTCTAGTTGTATCACTTGAAGGTAATAAAATCATAAGTATTATATCAATATACTGTGTCTAAGAAATGAAAAAAATGGCCAATGATTTAAAAGAATATTTAAAATTAAAAAGAAACTAGTTGACTGCTTAATTTTGCATGCAGACCTTTATTCACCTCATAAAACTCAATTTTCATTAACTTTGTGAGTTTTATTATTTTTTTTCTCTTTACTGCACTATGCTGGCTTTTAAAATTCAGGTATGAGCTCTGTCTTTAGTATTTGACTCTGGATTGTATTACTGGGATATAAGAAAGTAAAATAAGATTTGAAAATACTAAAGCTAATTACAAATTTCCCCTTGTGGGAAAATGGGAGCGGTAGCTCACTGTTAGTGCAATTAAGAAGAGCTAATTGATATGCTGAGTCAATCAATAGCTAATTTCCATTTAATCAGTGATTTTTTGGTATGATCTTTCCAAGGGAGACTTATTAAGAGCTACTATTGCTGAACACCTGCTAATTAATACCACACAATTTAGCACATTCATGGCTTTATATCATTTAGCCCTCAATTCACTCTACATACATGCGAAAAAAGTTTTTCAATATGATAGGTGTCACATCCCACATTCTTCTTAATAACCATGCTATGTAAATACTTTCTAATGTTAAATTCTAGTACATAGAAAGGTGTGTATCCATAATAAAATGCCAATTAAATCTACTAATTTTATTTTTATGATTCAATATTATACAGAACATATGTAAAGAGACAAGTTTAGGTTCAATTTGCCATTTTATCATGGTCTGAGTAAATTCAGAATACTAACTTTGACCCTCAGTTCCTTAAGCTGTGCAATAGTAAAAACAATCCCTGTTCCATCAGAGGTGATGAGTAAATAAAGTGTTGTGTATAAAATGTTAGCACAAATCTGATGAAAGAGGCAAGAATGGCCACTACATAGTTTGGAGATCAGAAAACTGAAGTCAGTTTCTTCTGCTTGATTGGGAATGTTATTTTTGAAAAACTCTCTAGATTACTGAAGAATTACTGAAAACTAGCAAAAGTCTTCCTGAAAATAACCAATATTAACATAAAAATAATTACTAAATCCTTTAAATAAATACAGCAGGTAACAGTTAGGATTAAAACATTTTCTGTCAAAATTATTCCAAATCTAAGAAGGTTACAAAAAGCCTAAAGCGTAAGTCCACATCACAAACACAAAGCTTATTTCCCTGAAAATAGATTAATGACATCGTGAAGGACAACTGGATGATTTCATGGTATGATGAAGGCTGAGCATTGGCCCAGCTAGGAAAAGGGTAACTTGAGAATTTGGTTCCATACCACAGAGAAGGGGAGAAAGAATTCATATCTAGCATGACTCCTTTATAGCCACAATCATGACACCTAACATAAGAAACAACCTGCAAATACAGCAAGAAAAAGAGGGAAAGAAATCACCTTGCATCCAGTAACAAAAATCAACCGAAAGAAAATACTAAGTCACTTTGAGAAGCCCAGTTCGACATGCACAACACATGCTAGTCTGGTGTCTAGAATGCCTGCTCCCTTTGAAGCAAAGGCTGAGAAATGGGTGGCCCCAAACCAGGGGAGAATGTTTTGAGACAACAATCACTATTAGAAGAAATTGACACTTCCTGTTATGCCTTCAAAGACCAAGGGAGAATAGGATAGCCTCAACTCATACCTGAAGAATATTCATGAAGGATTACAAAAGGGACATACACAGAGTTGATGGAAAGAACACAAGAAGGAAAGAAACATAATAGCAACCATAAAACAACTGAGATGGTATGGATCAGAAAAATTGAATAACAATTACATTACAGAACAGAACAATCATTACAGAAATGAACAACATTAGATATTGCAAGACAGAAAGAAAAAAGTAAAGAAAAATCTTTTGGCCTTCATCTGTACTTCCAAGGTATTTGCTATAAAATGAAAACAGAAAATGAAAAGTATAGAAACAAACTATGTTAATACAACAAACAGAGAAGTTTGACAAAAGGACAAAAATAAATCAAGTGTCCATCAGTAGACTAGTTAAATAAATTATGGTATACCATAGGGTGAATGTTTTGCAGAAACTTTCCAATCTACTGTCCACTAAGTACTTGTAATAGTAAATGCATTTAATATTCTCTCATTGTATAAAAACTAGAAGACTATCTTACTTTTCCTGAGAGAAAGTGAGTGAATAAGGGATAAGGTAAAAAGAGGTGCTTACTTTTCATTCCATGTGCCTTTGTACTTCAAGGAAAACTTTTTAGTATATGTATGTCATACTTACAAATGAAAAAACTCAAGACAAAAAATGTCAATAATAAACTCTTATTTCCAGGGTCTAAAAAGAAAAAAATAGGAGTAGTTGGAGAGTGAATAAAATAAGAACTATGGAGTAAAAGGTAGAGAGCAAAAGATACCTTAAATTAAAATATACACTGTAACTCCTTGGTCACTTTTTTTGCACTAAATACTATCCATCATGGTGACTCCCCAGGCTATTTTTCTAACCTGTATTCCTAAGCATCCCTAAATACTTAACACCAAGAAACAACTAGATTATTTTCACTTGATTTACTTAGAGCCAATTTCAATTTAACATGCTAAAATATGCCATTTTCCTAATCTTTGCATTCCCATAAAATTTACCATTTGCCAAAGCTGTTTCTACTCATTTGCCCAAGTCAAAATTTTAGGATTTATCCTTAAAGCTTTCTACTCATTCCCTTACCTCACCACACTCTCATGCAGTTTTCCCCTGAAATGCATCCCAGTGGTGCCCCATTCTATCTTGACACGTCATTCTGCTTCCAACACCCACAGTCTCCTTATTTCCACTCTCTTTTATCACTCATTGTCCAAGCACTGCCACCTGTTGCCACAGCCTCCTAATTGATGTCTGCTACTATCTACGATCTAAAATCACATTGTGGCCAGACTGCTATTTTTAAAATGAAAATAAGATAATGTAATGGGAGATATAAGAATAGGTAGAAAACCCAAAACATGAAAATGTTTGATGTCCCCACTCCAGAGGAACAAATACAGAAACCTTAAAGCGACAGAGGTTTAAGGTTTAAGAGGATCAGTAACCAGTGTAAAGATCAGTTAGCGATGAATCAACATGGGTTGTAACATATGTGTACAGAAAAGCAATGCTAGGAATACTTCTGTATAGCTGTCCTTAACTCAACTAGCAAACATGCTTTGTCTTCCTTATTATGCTTACGTCTTTTCTTCAACAAAATTAGTGATAAGGGCAGATCAGGATCTGCCTGAAGTCAAGGGGGGTGGGGGGAAAGGGTGGGGCAGGGGGACGAGGGGAGAAATGACCCAAACAATGTATGCACATGTGAATAAATGGATAATTTTTAAAAAAGATAATGTATTTTTTCTCCTTGAAACTCTCCAATGACTTCATGTCACACTTTAAAAATAAAATTCGGTCTTCCAACCCCTCCTAGAAGACCCTATGGATACTAACTACTTCTCAGCTCATTTGCATGAGATATTTCATTGTCCTGAAATACTCTGTCAGTGTTTTTTGACTCGTTTAGGTGTCCACCTGAAATGCCACCCACCAAGCTAGTGAGACACCTTCCTGCCCATCCCTGTCATATATTCCTGTTTCATTATTCTTACTGCCCTTGTAAGTGTCTGATACTTTCTTCTCTTGTTTTATGATCTGCCTATTCAAAAGTGCAGGAACCAACACTGCCTAAGGAAAGTAGACTCAATATATGTTCAGTAAATTAATGAAATTCAGTTCAATTAAAAATATGAATGTGTACAAATATGGGTTCTATAAAGGCACAAAACTGGCTTAAAAGATAATTCCTTTAAAAAAAGACTTCTAAGTTTATAATTGGCCCCAGGAAACTATCTGGCAATAAAGTGAACTTGCACTTTCAATTTATATGCTTGAGAAATACTGTGAGGTTTTCAGTGAAAATTCTATTATTTTTCCTCATTTATTTAACAGACACGTACTGGATTTTACAAATGGTGAGCCTTCTTTTAGAAAAAATATCCAGAGAATATAAGAATTAGAGTTGGTTTGGGTAAGTTTAGATGAGAAGACTACAATAATATCTTTGTTGATGACCGCATCTTTTAAGTATTGTATTTCTGTTCCTCTTCCCTTTGTGTTATAAGTTTTAGGTAAAATTCAGCTATTCAGCTATATTCATAATTTTAATAAAATCAGATTCATAGAAAGGTTGCATTCTAATAGTTTATAGTTTTCTCAGAGGTATAAATTAAACTAAGTTACATCAAATATATACATGCTGAATGATAATCTCTTTCAGGAGGTGAGATTTGGATTCCTTAACAGACAATGGAAGCTCTTAATAGATTGTAGGGAATGGCACAGAAGTGAAGTAATGGCATGGGAGTATTATAAGCAGTGCTTTTATGTACTAACTGGGTAATATAAGAGTGTTCATAAGAACTTACATTTTGATGTATTTGATATCCAATTCTTCAAAATGTTTTCTGCCAATGCAGCTGCACAATAAAAAGAATGGAGGTAGGGCCGAGTATGGTGGTATGTGCCTTTACTTCCAACTACTTGGGAGGCAGAGATCATGAAGATGGAAGTTCAAAGCCAGTCTGGCAAAAACCACAAGAACCTATCTAAAAAATAACTAACCAATAAAGAGCTAGGGATTGGAGCAAGTAGTCAAACACTTGCCTAGCAAATTCAAGGCCCTGAGTTGAAACAGTATCACCAAAAAAATAAATAAATAAATAAGTATGGGGGAAAGAAATGATTGAATGTTGTATATGTAAAGTGCTTTTAGCAATTTTTACACTTATTTTCATAATGACACATGGACAGCTCTCTCAGAGGGAATCTTCAGGCTTTTAGAACCAGACTAGTGAGAATAAAATATCTGAAAAGTCATCATGAGAAGGCGGTAGAGGCCTATGTCCTGCTGACTAATGATAAAGCAGGATTGCTATTAGCTCAACCCATACCTTTACAAAATATTGAAATGAGAATTTCTTTCTCAATTTGCTTTATTTCCATAAGCCAGAAAATTGTGACAATAAACAGGAATCTAAGATGTTTAAAATCAGAACATTGACTTGTGAGCCAGTACCCTCATAGAGGGTGCAGCTAGACAGATATTCTACTGTCCTTCAAGTTAGTTCCACATGGCAGAAGCTACCATGAGACATTCCAGCTTCAAATTAGAAAGACATTTTCAATGCAGTTTTTAACAGCAAGAGTAAACTGTTTCAGTAACTTCTAAGTTCCACTCACTGGGGTATTGAAGCTTTGGTTTAGTTAAACCCACATAGTATGTGGAAGTTATGGATAAAATTCAAGCATCAAAGGAGAGATGGATTAAAGAAGCTCTACACTTTTCTCCAACCCTGGAATTTAATATTCTATTTCCAAAGGATTTTGTGAAACTTAGAATGTATAAAATATATCTGATTTTTTATATTTAGGAATGTACCTGTAGTAACTTGAAGGGAGAAAATAAAGCTAGGTCAATTTATTATTTAAGTAATGATTCCTTAATATCTTATATTTATTGACTATTACTATCTTTGTCTATTTATAAATAATATAAATTTATTTCTTACATTTTGAGAGGCTAGGAAAGCTGAAATCAAAGCATCAGCAGATTTCATGTCTGGTGAGAGCCTGCTTACTGATTCATAGGTAGTGCCCTTTTGGCTGTGTCTGCACATGGTGTAAGGGGCAAGGGATCTCCCTGGTGTCTCGTTCATAAAGGTACAAATCCCATTTATGGGACTCCATCCTTATGCCCTAATCACCTCTCAGACACCTCACCTCCAGGTACTCTCACATTGGAGATTAGGTTTAAAGGAACACATTCAGAACAAGGCAATTATTTTATTAATCTTCATAAACACAATGTAATTGGCTTCTGAAAATGATGAGATAACAACGAAGAGACTAATTTCATAGTGAGATTTAAAAACAAGTTCAGAGACATGGTTTAATCCATGATCTTCATGAGTAAAAGCTGAAGAAGTGAGAACAAAGCTCAGATATCTTGGTTTTCTCTGTTTATAACATTCTTCCTAAAATTTTTATTAATGTAGTTATAACATCAGATCATTTAAAATTTGAATAGAAAATATAGTATTGTAATGATTTGTCATGTAATGTTTATTACCTGATAGAAGGGAAATTTGATTGGGCATCAAGTGAGATACATATTTTCATTTGTTTTGTTCTATCTATTCATTTACTACTTTGTTGACTCTCTTTCCCACTAGAATGTAAGATTGATTAGCAGAGGAATTGTGTCTCTCTTGTTAGCTAGTTGGTCACTATCTGAATATCTACCACCTAGACTTTCAAATATTTGTTGCTTGAATGAATAATAAATGAAAAAGTTGTTTAAACCATTAATCAAGCAGTTCTTTATATGGAAAACCTTAGACAATACATAAGACAAGGGATTTGACAATCATTTTGTACACATAAATATGTAATCATAAAACATGGGTTTATGAAATGCCACAAATAAGACATCCTAAATATCAAGATTAAAATTCTGTAGACCAGAAAAATCACACTATTGTCTGCAGAATCCCCTTTGAACATGCTGTTTGGTCAGTGTAGAAACATGAATTTTCACACAGTCAAAAAATTGAATTGCAGCTTCAGATCCTTGGCTCATTATTTCTTCTACTGTGAGTCATTTATTTTTTTGTCTGTCCTACATTAATTTTCTGTTATTTTCATTAACAGAAGAGAAAGGCTGTCAATCCTGATTAACTATAAGAAAAAGAAAAAGGATTCTAATCAGTTGGAAGTATTAAGTGCTACACAGAGGGAAGAAAATGCTGTGAAAATAGATGCAGGATATGTATTTGAACTGGTTGATTGTCAGGTGATAGGACAGAGAAGACAAACTAGAGAATCAAGGACCTGCCTCCCAAATAACACACTGGAAGTGGATCTTGGCAGAGGACTGATTCTTCTTCACATATCAAGCCCTCTTTGATTGAATGCTTTGAGCATAAATTTGTTCATTTTGTTTTATACAGTATCTGGAAGGAGTTTCCCTGTCTTGCAGTTAACATGGTGGCATTAAAAATATGAATGCTAAAATAAAAATCTCATATATTTAGTACTATCATTTTTGACAGAAAAGAACACTTGTTCTTTTTAAGCAAATGTAGCAAGATTTCTGTTCCTATATAATCACTCCTTCAAAATTAAATACTATCTCCCTTTCCTTCTGTTTTGGCTTTATATGCATTATTTAAATTTCTATTTTCTAATTAATGCCATAAATAAAGAGAATGCTTTTCTGAGCATAAAACTGACACTCAAAATGGTAATGATAAAACTAACATACCTGTTATAAGTTAGAAAGGAGATGGAAGCCATGGTGAAAGTAGATATAATATCAATCATAATAGGAGGCTAACTTTTTAAAAAGATAAAGCAGAATAAAAGTAGACACACATTATTGGGAAATAACTATTATCTGGAAACACAGTGCTGTTTACATGTGAGCCACAAATCATGAATATTCTGCTATAATTTAGCACAAACATATTACATTCTGTATTTCTAGTGCCACCAAACAGCAAGTTCAATTAGTAATAAGAAAGGCACAACCCTGATGATATACCAACAGGTTAAGACAGATGTCAGTGGATGCAGCATATGGTAAAATAATCTTGTCAAGGATATTGGTGTTATGGAGTTGAGGGTAGTAGAAAAGACAAAAACAGGTGAGGGACAAAGGAAGATCCAAACAAACTGTACAACCTCTGAGAGGAGAGTGGTTTGGATACAGTATCTGTCACTGTCTTGTCATTGCTGCCTTGGCTGATTTGATTGATGTGAATGAGAAGTCTCCTCTCTGTGGTAATCTGTTGTTGCTCAACACTATTGTAAGGTAGGATTAAATTTTCTTGCAGCAGGGTTAAATTTTCTTTGTGTCTCTCTCAAGGCACTTTCCCCTGGCTTTCCACTATTATCATTAATCTTTTTTCTTACTGAAGAACATGGCAAGATTTCAACTTGATATTGTTTGGCATAAATCAGCCAAAAAAATATTAGGAACAGAAACTCTTAATCTCTGAAACTACCCAACACACAAATGGATTTTTATTACTGTACAGGATATTAAGTCACTTAAAATGTGTTGCTACAACACAATCAATGCTATAGAAAGAAATATGCAAATGTTGGGGGGGGATTGTTTTTGGAGCCCGGCAAGCTTTAAGAAAGTCTTAGTCTTTATAATAGCCATAGAAATACTTATATAAAATTTGCAGTGGTCCAGATATTGTTCCAAATGCTTCATAACTATTAGTGAGCCCTCTCGTGGTATATGGTATTAGTTTGCCCATTTTACAGATGAAGAGAGTCTACACAATTATCTTATTCTAGTGACCATGAGACTCAGAAGATAGAAAGTCTTACTTTTCAGAAAGATGCAAACAGAATTGTTCACAATAATAGCAATAGGCAGAGTTTCGATGTAAGAAGAAATAAAATTTTCAACAGTAAAAATGAACATTTGAAAGTCAAAGTAAGTCCATTTTACTTTTTATATGTGTGTCATGTTTAGAAAAGTAATTTTAGCTTAGCTTATATTTTTTCCATTTTGACATTTAATCTGAGAGCACTTTCACATCTTATATATTTTATACCAAAAAGATCTTTTTTCTATTCCTTGGTAGTTTTGCACTGAACTTTTAACTTAGATTGTGTTCAACAGGAGTCAAAATGACAACTTTTGCTAACCCCCTTCAGGAGTTGAGCAACAAAAGATCTCATTTTGAATTATATAGATTTAAAGCATTTCTACTTTTCTATTTTATATGTTTCTACTAAAAGCATACATTTTTAGGGAAATTATCATTTAAAAGATTTGAAAGTTGAGTGCAATGGAGATATAATGAAAGGATAATATCAGAGAATAGAATATTATACCTTGGTAACATTCAAGTCTCCTGCTGGAACTTAGTCAAAGCAACACTGGTTTTCCAAGCAGGAGACATTTATTCAGTGACAATATCTTACTACAATTAATTTACTTTCAGCATACAAATGATGAATGCAAGAGTAATTGGAGCCCCTGTAGATTAGGAATCATTGTTCTACTGGTTCCTTCCTTCTAGACCAGTACAAATCACAGTTAGCAGCTGCAAGCTATAGAACTTAAAATTTCTGTCTCTCCAAAGTTTATGTCTCTCCTTTTCTCATTATTTTCTGCAATGTTTTTCTCATTTCCCTCACAGCAACTCTCTTTTTAAGTTTCCCCATCCTCTTCTACTTGCTATTGCTCCTCTGATTTTTAATTTTTTCATCGAAAATAGATTCAGAAATTATTTTCTATCCTGACTGTATATCAGAATCAGTGGAATATTTTATTATTCCACCCCATGAGATTCTGAGTCAGGAAGGCTTCATCATGCCATCAAAATCACCAGGAAAGAGTGTATTTAAAAAAAACAAAACCAAACACTTCGCATATGATAATTATTTGCAAGCAGGCTTGAGAATTTAATTTATAATCTTTGAACTCTCCCAGTCAGATTTTAATGTGTTATTTGAAAGTAAAAGTACCCTGAAATGCAAAATCTATGAATCATACACCCCAGAGAAAATGTTCCTACAGAGAAGTATAGTCTACCTGCTCCCTGACCCCCAAAATTTTCATGCACTTAGATACATATTACATGTTGAATATTTTTTCTGCTTCCCTACAGTTTTGATAAATGCAGCACAAATGAGTCATTGGATTTCCTGCTTAGAGAAGCAGTCCATGAAAGGTGGACTATGATTATAGAGCCTCTAAGTCAAACCCAATTGTCAGGAGAAAGCCCTTTCTAGATACAGAAGTAGCCAGAAACTTTGAGATTTAGCGAAAAAGACAAATTGCCTCAGAACTGTCTCTGCCATGCATTTTCCAAAGTATGTGACAACCACTGGCAAGCACAGAGAGGCTGTACTAACTTTTAATAGGCTGGTTTCTTCAGTGAGTATGTGTGTAGTTCAAACATAGAAAGATCATTCAGTCACCACAAATCCTGATAGTGATATACTTTATGTTTTAGACAGTTATAACCATGACATCAACCTTTACAATGCCAGCAGAAAATTATATCTGTATGACTTGAGAAGTCCACATCTATAATTTATGGGGAAAGTTGAGAAAATTTTGGAAAGTATCTTACCTGTACAGCTTTCAGTAGAGCGAAAATAAAATTCTTACATGATTTTCTCAGACAAAAGGAAATGCAAACACTACTTAGCTACTATCTACTTATTTAAAATTTATGGCTACAATACAAGTTTGTTAGCACACACTTCAAATTCATGATCTAGGTCAACATCATTACTTTTTATACTGTTAGGTAGGATAATAAGTTACTTCACATTCACTAGTTATCAGAATTATAACAAGGACTATATATATATATATATATATATATATCAAGACGTCTAGTGTATTGCCAGGTATTGAATTTGTATCTTTTTTTCTTTAAAATATACTTAAATTTTTTCTGATAAAAATAACACATAGTCATGTTCATTGCTTTTAAAAACAGACAATACTAAAAAAAAAACTAAGAATAATAAATCCCACAACCACTGTGTTGGCGTTTATATATGCTTTTAGGTCTTTCAGGGTATGTTTGATGAAATTGGGTGCGTTGACATTGGGTGCATACAGATTGATGATTATTATTTCCTTTTGGTCTATTTCCCCTTTTATTAGTATGGAATGTCCTTCTTTATCTCGTTTGATCAATGTAGGTTTGAAGTCTACTTTGTCAGAGATAAGTATTGCTACTCCTGCTTGTTTTCGGGGGCCATTGGCTTGGTAAATCTTCTTCCAGCCTTTCATCCTAAGCATATGCTTATTTCTGTCGGTGAGATGAGTCTCCTGTAAGCAACAAATTGTTGGATCTTCTTTTTTAATCCATTTTGTCAAACGGTGTCTTTTGATGGGTGAATTAAGTCCATTAACATTAAGTGTTAGTACTGATAGGTATGTGGTGATTCCTGCCATTTAGTTATCTTAGTTGTTTGAAGGTTTGATTGTGTGTACCTAACTTGATGTTACTCTCTACTGTCTTGCTTTTTCTTATCCTGTGGTTTGGTGCTGCCTGCCTTTTCATGGTTAAGTTGGGTGTCACTTTCTGTGTGCAGGATCCCTTGCAGAATCTTTTGTAATGGTGGCTTTGTGGTCACATATTGTTTTAGTTTCTGCTTATCATGGAAGACTTTTATTGCTCCATCTATTTTGAATGATAGCTTTGCTGGGTAGAGTATCCTGGGGTTGAAGTTATTTTCATTCAGTGCCCGGAAGATCTCACCCCACGCTCTTCTTGCTTTTAATGTTTCTGTTGAGAAGTCTGCTGTGATTTTGATGGGTTTACCTTTGTATGTTACTTGTTTTTTCTCTCTTACAGCCTTCAATATTCTTTCCTTAGTTTCTGAACTTGTTGTTTTAATGATGATATGTCGTGGAGTAGTTCTGTTTTGATCTGGTCTGTTTGGTGTCCTGGAGGCCTCTTGCATTTGTATGGGAATATCTTTCTCTAGATTTGGGAAATTTTCCGTTATTATTTTGTTGAATATATTACGCATTCCCTTCGCTTGCACCTCTTCTCCTTCTTCGATGCCCATGATTCTCAAGTTTGGTCTTTTGATGGAGTCGGTGAGTTCTTGCATTTTCTTTTCACAGGTCTTGAGTTGTTTAATTAATAGTTCTTCAGTTTTTCCTTTAATTACCATTTCATCTTCAAGTTCTGAGATTCTGTCTTCTGTTTGTTCTATTCTGCTGGATTGGCCTTCCGTTTTGTTTTGCAGTTCTGTTTCGTTCTTTTTTCTGAGGTTTTCCATATCCTGGCTGTTTTCTTCTTTATTGTTGTCTAGACTTTAACACTCCATTATCATCAATAGATAGGTCATCCAAACAAAAACTCAATAAAGAAATCCAAGATCTAAAATATGCAATAGATCAAGTCGACTTAGTAGATATCTACAGAACATTTCATCCAACCTCTACACAATATACATTCTTCTCAGCAGCCCATGGAACCTTCTCCAAAATAGATCATATCCTAGGGCACAAAGCAAGCCTCAGCAAATATAAGAAAATAGAAATAATACCATGCATACTATCTGACCACAATGCAGTAAAAGTAGAACTCAACAACAAAAGTAAAGACAAAAAACATGCAAACAGCTGGAAACTAAATAACTCATTACTTAATGAACAATGGATCATCGATGCAATAAAAGAGGAAATTAAAAAGTTCCTAGAAGTCAATGAAAATGAAAACACAACCTACCGGAACCTATGGGACACAGCTAAGGCAGTCTTGAGAGGAAAGTTTATAGCCATGAGTGCATATATTAAAAAGATTGAAAGATCCCAAATCAATGACCTAATGATACATCTCAAACTCCTAGAAAAACAAGAACAAGCTAATCCCAAAACAAATAGAAGGAGAGAAATAATAAAAATAAGAGCTGAAATCAACGAAATAGAAACCAAAAAAACCATACAAAGAATTAATGAAACAAGAAGTTGGTTCTTTGAAAAAATAAACAAGATCAATAGACCCCTGGCAAACCTGACTAAAATGAGGAGAGAAAAAACCCAAATTAGTAGAATTAGGAATGCAAAAGGGGAGATAACAACAAACACCATGGAAGTCCAGGAAATCATCAGAGACTACTTTGAGAACCTATATTCAAATAAATTTGAAAATCTAAAAGAAATGGACAGATTTCTAGATACATATGATCATCCAAAACTGAACCAAGAGGAAATTAATCACCTGAATAGACCTATAACACAAAATGAAATTGAAGCAGCAATCAAGAGTCTCCCCAAAAAGAAAGTCCAGGACCTGATGGATTCTCTGCTGAATTCTATCAGACCTTTAAAGAAGAACTGATACCAACCCTCCTTAAACTGTTCCATGAAATAGAAAGGGAAGGAAAACTGCCAAACACATTTTATGAAGCCAGCATTACACTTATCCCAAAACCAGGCAAAGACACCTCCAAAAAGGAGAACTATAGGCCAATCTCCTTAATGAACATTGATGCAAAAATCCTCAACAAAATAATGGCAAACTGAATTCAGCAACACATCAAAAAGATTATTCACCACGACCAGGTAGGCTTCATCCCAGGGATGCAGGGGTGGTTCAACATATGAAAATCAATAAACATAATAAACCACATTAACAGAAGCAGAGACAAAAACCACTTGATCATCTCAATAGATGCAGAAAAAGCCTTTGATAAGATCCAACATCATTTCATGATAAAAGCTCTAAGAAAACTAGGAATAGAAGGAAAGTACCTCAACATTATAAAAGCTATATATGACAAACCTACAGCCAGCATCATACTTAATGGAGAAAAACTGAAACCATTCCCTCTAAAATCAGGAACCAGACAAGGATGCCCACTATCTCCACTCCTATTCAACATAGTACTGGAATTCCTAGCCAGAGCAATTAGGCAAGAAGAAGGAATAAAAGGAATACAAATAGGTAAAGAAACTGTCAAAATATCCCTATTTGCAGATGACATGATCCTATACCTTAAAGACCCAAAAAACTCTACTCAGAAGCTTCTAGACATCATCAATAGCTATAGCAAGGTAGCAGGATATAAAATCAACATAGAAAAATCATTAGCATTTCTATACACTAACAATGAGCAAACGGAAAAAGAATGTATGAAAACAATTCCATTTACAATAGCCTCAAAAAAAATCAAATACCTAGGTGTAAACCTAACAAAAGATGTGAAAGACCTCTACAAGGAAAACTATAAACTTCTGAAGAAAGAGATTGAGGAAGACTATAGAAAGTGGAGAGATCTCCCATGCTCATTGATTGGTAGAATCAACATAGTAAAAATGTCGATACTCCCCAAAGTAATCTACATGTTTAATGCAATTCCCATCAAAATTCCAATGACATTCATTAAAGAGATTGAAAAATCTACTGTGAAATTTATATGGAAACACAAGAGGCCACGAATAGCCAAGGCAATACTCAGTCAAAAGAACAATGCAGGAGGTATCACAATACCTGACTTCAAACTATATTACAAAGCAATAACAATAAAAACAGCATGGTACTGGCACAAAAACAGACATGAAGACCAGTGGAACAGAATAGAGGATCCAGATATGAAGCCACACAACTATGAGCAACTTATCTTTGACAAAGGAGCTAAAAATATACGATGGAGAAATAGCAGCCTCTTCAACAAAAACTGCTGGGAAAACTGGTTAGCAGTCTGCAAAAAACTGAAACTAGATCCATGTATATCACCCTATACCAAGATTAACTCAAAATGGATCAAGGATCTTAATATCAGACCCCAAACTCTTAAGTTGATACAAGAAAGAGTAGGAAATACTCTGGAGTTAGTAGGTATAGGTAAGAACTTTCTCAATGAAACCCCAGCAGCACAGCAACTAAGAGATGGCATAGATAAATGGGACCTCATAAAACTAAAAAGCTTCTGTTCATCAAAAGAAATGGTCTCTAAACTGAAGAGAACACCCACAGAGTGGGAGAAAATATTTGCCAATTATACATCAGACAAAGGACTGATAACCAGAATATACAGGGAACTTAAAAAACTAAATTCTCCCAAAACTAATGAACCAATAAAGAAATGGGCATGTGAACTAAACAGAACTTTCTCAAAAGAAGAAATTCAAATGGCCAGAAAACACATGAAAAAATGCTCACCATCTCTAGCAATAAAGGAAATGCAAATTAAAACCACACTAAGATTCCACCTCACACCTGTTAGAATAGCCATCATCAGCAACACCACCAACAACAGGTGTTGGCGAGGATGAGGGGAAAAAGGAACCCTCTTACACTGTTGGTGGGAATGTAGACTAGTACAACCACTCTGGAAAAAAATTTGGAGGCTACTTAAAAAGCTGGACATCGATCTACCATTTGATCCAGCAATACCACTCTTGGGGATATACCCAAAAGACTGTTACTCCAGAGGCACCTGCACATCCATGTTTATTGCGGCACTATTCACAATAGCCAAGTTATGGAAACAGCCAAGATGTCCCAGCACTGACGAATGGATTAAGAAAATGTGGTATCTATACACAATGGAATTTTATGCAGCCATGAAGAAGAACGAAATGTTATCATTCGCTGGTAAATGGATGGAATTGGAGAACATCATTCTGAGTGAGGTTAGCCTGGCTCAAAAGACCAAAAATCATATGTTCTCCCTCATATGTGGACATTAGATCAAGGGCAAACACAACAAGGGGATTGGACTATGAGCACATGATAAAAGCGAAAGCACACAAGCGAGGGGTGAGGATAGGTAAGACACCTAAAAAACTAGCTAGCATTTGTTGCCCTTAATGCAGAGAAACTAAAGCAGATACCTTAAAGCAACTGAGGCCAATAGGAAAAGGGGACCAGGAACTAGAGAAAAGGTTAGATCAAAAAGAATTAACCTAGAAGGTAACACCCACACACAGGAAATCAATGTGAGTCAATGCCCTGTATAGCTATCCTTATCTCAACCAGCAAAACCCCTTGTTCCTTCCTATTATTGCTTATACTCTCTCTACAACAAAATTAGAGATAAGGGCAAAATAGTTTCTGCTGGGTATTGAGGGGGGGAGCGGGAGGGGGTGGAGTGGGTGGTAAGGGAGGGGGTGGGGGCAGGGGGGAGAAATGAACCAAGCCTTGTATGCACATATGAATAATAAAAGAAAAATGAAAAAAAAATAATAATAAATCCACTGAAATTTCATCAGCCAGAGATACCCACATCTTCCATAATCACGTCATATCTATTTTGCTATTTGTAACTGGTTTTGCTGCAAAACTATTTGTTCTGTAGCCTTAAATAACCTATTAAATGGAAAAAAAGATGACAGAAAAGTGACAAATAATTAGATTTCTATTTCTGCGTATATCATCCAGATATTTTTCTATGTACATGCATACTACACAGCACACACACACACACACACACACAGAGAGAGAGAGAGAGAGAGAGAGAGGGAGAGAGAGGGAGAGAGAGAGAGAACAGAGTTATGAATATAGCTTGGCAGTTGAGGCCCTGCATTGAATCCTCAGCACTGGGGAAAAAAAAGGAAATAAATGAGGGATGGACCCTCATTTCCACTTTCCAAATCCCTGTCAACATTAGACATAATTCAGCAAAGACAGGATCGCAGCACAGAGGACAAATGGAATAGCTAGAATGGCAATAGCTTAAGGCTGAATATTGCCTAGTGGCTATTTAACAATTGGGAATTTATGACTCTGTGTCTTCCCGCTTCAATCCATCCAAAGACAAGGTTACTTTTTTCCAGTGATTCTCTCTGCTGGGTGAGAATGAGAATCAATGGAGAGGCTTCATAAAAATGTTGTCATCCAGGCGCTATTCTAAGTAAGGTAGAATCTTTGAGCAGTTAACCCAAAGAAATGAATATTTTTAAAAAGTCCTTCTTGCTAATTCTGTTGTACATTCAGGATGAAAATACTGTCTCAGGTCTTTCATCTAATCCTCCTCTTGCTATTTCCTAAGTCTTCCAATCCTTTGGCCCAACTGCAAGCTATTTCCTACTTTTGCAGAGCAAGGCATTTTTGTGTTCCCTCTCATTCTTCATTTTAATCTTTTTTCTCTATATAATGTTCTCAAGCACATTTTAATACCTAAGGAGGGCGTTTTCTAATTACAAAAGAAGTTCTCTCTTAAGAGAAAGTTTGTTATACTTAAAAAGCAGATGAGTCAAACCTCAGCCACTCAAAAGATGAAGGTTTTCTTTTTCCCACTTATCTTTCAACATATTTATCAAAAAATAAACATCTGTACACTCAAATATATCCCGTAGTGTTTGTTGCTCAATGTGGGGGGACACCATTGAAGATGAAAAATTCAAATAATCATCAGGCTTCTTCCAATGGCCATCAAATTGTGGTCCCTGACTAAATCATAGAGCTTGGAAATGGATGAGAACTAGGATGTAGTCTTTAAGTCAACACTTGACTTTCAACTCAGCATGGATTACATCAGCTGTCTAAATTCTGAATGCTGACATGTGTCTCTGGAAAAGTCCACTGCACACTTCCTCAAATAGCCACACATCTCTTTAGATCATTTATTGCAAAATCATTTCAATTCTGATTTTTGAGGAACATAGTACAAATTACAAATTATGTCACTTCTAAATAAATCAAATTTCCATAGGTCAAATACTTCTATTACAAACTCTGTCTGCCAAGAGGTCAAAGAAGTTTCTTTGATTCACTGTAAATTCATAATAGCATTTTATAATGCAAGATCATTATACTGTAAACATGTTTGACCACACTCTTTTTAAAATAGCAGAACTTTAAAGTGCAGTCATGCTCTAGAACTTGGACCATAGCAGCCAAATCTGAAAGATAAGTCCAGTGGATTGTTTCCATTATTTTTTTGGTGATATATGCCTTATCTGCAACACAATTAAGCCCAACAGAGAAATCAAGAAGAAGTTCAAAACAAATTCCTTTCAAGTGCCTGTATGTGTGTGTGTTTGTGTATGTGTGTGTGTGTGTGTGTGTGTGTGTATGTGTGTGTGTATGTAAGAAACACACTGCTCACTGGTCTAGGGTCCCAATCATGCAGAATTTGCACCATTATAAAAAAAAATCCATTTCCATGTTTGAGGATTTGTCTCCTTAAGAGTGGGCTTTACGTAAATTTTAATGAAAATATACAGTAGACGTTATTCTTTCTGACTTTTTTCTTTCCTATCTTTACCTGCCCCATCTACAATATAGAGATATCCTGTTTGTGTTTCTGGACCCTCACATTAGAGAGTCACAGAAGCAGGAGACTTCAACCATCTCAGTGGGCATTTAGCAATCGTATCTGTCAATGTTAAGTCCATCTGTGTCTTCCATACATAGTTAAAGATTATTTTTACACTAGATTTCTAAAGACTGTCATATTCTTCCAGTCAATCCCTATATCTTCTTCAGTTTATTGTATAGATATTCATTTCCCCTGCCACAATCATATTTCTAATCTTCACTGCAGTGTCTATTGTGCTATATATGCTGTTCTAAGTTGTTCTGCTTCCTTAAATAATCTATTAATTTTTAATAAAAAGGATAAGAAACTAACAGAAATTAATAGTTGGAAATCTTATGTCTGAGATAATAAAATAATGAAATACTTAAATTTATACCTAAAATTAATTAATTAGAAAGAAGTCCTTTCTAATTAATTACTAATGGTTTTTTATTAGATGTTTTTAGTGTATGTGTTCACATACAAATGAAGTTTTGGCATGCAACTGAATAAATAACTTAAAAGAACAATGATATTTCTTCAGTATGTTCTCACTTATCTGTGGAAGCTAAAAATTTATTCTTACAGAAGTAGAGAAATGAGCAGTGGTTCAAAGAGCCGGGAAGGTTACATATGGAAAGAAGATAGTTAATGTGTACAGAGGCACAGCTGTACAGGAGAAATAACATCTAATGTCTGACAACACTGTAGGACAGCTATGATTCATAACAATTGATTACATATTTGAAAATAGCTGGTAGAAAATGATGTTGAATGTTCCCAAGACAAGGAAATGAGAAATGTTGGAGGTGATAGATATGCCAATTACCCTGATCTGATTTTACATTGAATACATGTATTGAAATGTCATACTATGTTCCATAAATGTGTAAAATTACTGAATATCAACTAGAATTTTAAAACACCACTGAGCAATGGTGGCTCACGTCTGTAATCCTAGGTACTCAGGAGGCAGCAATCAGGAGGATCGCAGTGTACCAGAAGTGGGGCACTCCCAGGCAAACAGTTCTGTGAGACCCTGTCTGAAAATAACCATCACAAAAAAGGGCTGGTGGAGTGAGTCAAGGTGAAGGCCCTGAGTTCAAAACCCAGTACTTAAAAAGAAATTTAAACATCAAAACAAAAAGCAGTATTTCTTATACATGAAGGAAGTAAAATATACTTGTTCATATCTTGCTTACAATCAAGCAGAAAAGATATTTGGGGTTTTAATTACTTCATATGTTCAATTGCTTTTATGATATGTTGAAAGATATTCAGAGAGAAAAAGTAATTTTCCTGAACTTTTTTCTTCCCTTTCATACTTTTGATATCTGTTATTGTTGTTCACATTTCAGAAAATAAGAAAGGAAATCCAGAAATAACAAAACTATGGAAAAGATGTAAAAATTAACTTTTTGCAAAAAAGGAAATTTCAAGCATTCAATTAATCTTTCTCAGAAATTACACTCATTATCTATCCCTTTGTCTTCTTTAGGTTTCAGTTCTAAATATGATAACACAGGTGATAAAGACGGACATGCTTTCAGAGAGAGAGATCATTCTTTCATTGCAGGTATATATGTAGACCTATATTTTAGGAAACTCTTCTCTTAGTAGGTTCCAAATTAACACTTATATTCTTTTTCTAAGTCAATAAAGGTGAAATTTTCCACACTCTAAAAGACAGACATGAATAAAAAAGATTTTCCCATAAAATCATTTTATTTCCAGTCCATATAAAATTAGGTAACTATCAGAAACTACTTAGCCATATTTCTCAGTTGTTGGTCTCATTTCTCAGTTGTGAGTTCATTCTGTTCCTTAATTTCTCTCACTCTGTCTTTTTCTTAACTCTTTCAATCACATCACTAGAATTGGAATGACTGCTATTTTTAGGAGGCACAAATGGAAGTGCTTAGAATTAAGGTCTATGGGCAAAGCAGGTCATAATTCCTCTTTGAGATTTGTCTTCATATTCCAGGAAACTGGCTGTGGCAATTATATGTCTTCTATTCTCATTTGGGCTGTAACAGATGCCTTGTAAATATTATCATGAGAAGATAAAATCTAATGATTCACATGTACTGATTTGATTATCTCATAATAAATCACATTAGTTTTCTTGTGGAACTGGAATGTCCCACATCTGGTACCACACTCTCTTAGTGACAGTCTCAGGAAACCTCTGTGATCCTAGATGAAAAGGGAATTATCATGTGACAGATGGGACAGTATAGCCCAGAGATGCTGCAGGATTGCCAAGGCATCTGCTCACTTGAGAATAACCCTGAGAGAAGTTCTGAAGGGAAAACAGTGAAAGAGAATCTCATTGACTAACCATTTTAGACAATGAAAGATATGAAGAGTAAGCAGACATTTGTGCTGGATGCCTTTAAAAGAACAATGTTATTCTGTTGAAGTAAAAAACACAACATAAATAACATCTATAATTTAATTTGGAAAATTAGGCTGTTTAAATATGACTTTAGTAAACCTAAAAATCATATTTTAAATAACCAGTGGTGTTCATAAAGTAGTTAAAATTCCATCTGGGAATATTCAGATTAACCAAAACCAATAAAACAAAACCATGTTATTTTCTTTTACCTGCACATATTTGAAATAGTGCCCTTGTTTAAGAGAAGGTCTTGCTATGTAGCCTAGGTGGGCTTCAAAGTTAAAATTCTTTGCCTCTGACTCCTCAGTGCTGAAATTATAGGTATGAACCACCATGCCTGGCTGAAGATTACTTTTTTGGCAAATTTTTTATTTGAAAAGCAATTCACATATAATAGTTTAAGGATATTTGATATAAATTATCTTCCCCCCAACACCTTCCCTTCTCTTCTTTCTCTTTCTCCTTCTTTTCTATCACTCCTGTGCATGCTTTCCCAACAAACACTTGCCCCCAAGCTCCTTGCAGAGAACTTTGGAGGTACACAAAAGTGAATGTCAACTGGATGTCCATAGAGATTGGAAGAGTTCACATATTTGATTAAAGAACACTCTAATGTCAGGGCAGTTTTTCCTAATGTTCTTTTCCAGATGCAACTAATATCTATAGGCAATCCTGTAATTTGCAAAATCAAAAATGTATTTCATCTGCTATTGGGGAGTGTGTTTTATTATTATTGTTTTAATAGTGGAATTAATTTTCCCTTACCTGATACATCTGCTTGTTTCTACACATACACTCAAGTTTGAGTGAGCCCAAATGCATATTTAAGGATTCATTTTCCCAAGCTGTGGCTTTTGTGCTACAGTGGGTAGAAATATAAATAAACAACAGATAAAATGTGGATGATAGGAGAGTCCATGGAAAGTTACCTCTAGTCATAATGTTTTTGCTTACCCTTTAAAGGACTTGCTGTCTCTATTTAGACTAGGGAAATAAGCCAAAGCAAAAGGATAATCACTTAGTGTGCTGTAATCAGCTCTTTTGATGTTCTCCTTATTCCTAAGCTCCAAAAATATTACAGCTCAAAGATATAACATATTTATTACTGTAGCAGCAACACCGAAAATTAAACAAACAACAATTAACAAGGAACAAACCTACAATCAGATAGCCATAAGTGCATAAATACGAGATTTAAATACAAATATGTAGATACACATGGAATGAAAGAAAAAGCTTCATACTCCAGGAAAAATTCCTTTCTGGGAATTTATGCAGGGCCCTGAATCAGATGTATTTTTGTAATCTAGATAAATATTCATAAGTAGTGGATAAGAAGCACTGAGAATTTGAAATATGAGCTTAAAACAGGTTGATACTAATGCTTTTAGGTTCTTTACTTTTTCCTCAGCTGGGAGCCCTGGAAGGGATTTGGGGCACTCTCAAGGGAGCTGCTTTCTAATCTTCTCTAAAATTCCTCTTCCACTACCCATATTCCTCCTGTTCCTTCATTAGAGAACATGTCCTCTGTCTGATTTCTACCTCAAAGTAAATGATCTAGTTTTTCTTGTGTCCTTACACAGAATGAAAGAACACCTATCATCTTTTGTCATCTATGTGGAATTCTTAGTCAAGGCAGAAAAGAAGGAACTGATATAAGAGAACTCTGAGCTAAAAATTAATCAAATTTGAACCCACAACTGTGGAATGGAAGAAAAAAAGAAATAAACAGTGAAACAAATGCTTTGACTTGAATTTATAAGTGGCTAGTGTGGAATTTTATAATATATGCACTTTGGCTTTTATAACAATGACTTCAGTCACTATTAGTCCATTGTAAAGTTATTTAAATGACTAAAATAATAATTTTACCTACAATAAAGAATCCATAACTAGATATTAGTATATGTAAAATTGCAGAAAGATTGAGTAATGATTCAATTTCTCCATGGGTTTTTCCCTACCTCCTTCCACTGAGTGGTTCATATACTCAGTTGTAAGAGAATTAAAAACAAACACTTAGCTGGATGAAAACGTAAGTGGTCTTTGTTCTCTTGGTCATCCATGAATGTCTAACTAAGAAATGAAAATAATAATAATTGATGTTCATAATTATCACAATCTCTTAATGCTTCCTCATTTCCACATTGAAAAGATCACAAAGCATTTTAATATTTATGGGCTCACTTAAGTGGCAAAATAACACCTTGAGTTAGATGTTTGCTGAGGCAAAGATAACTAAGCATCTCTAAGATTATTTCTAATGAAAGTGAATTGTTGTGAAAATGGATTCCAGTATGTGACCTGGATTGAGTTAATTTACTTTAATTTTTTCATTTACAAGACAGAGATCATAACATCATCTGCCTAGTAGAGCCTTTGCAGAAACTATTTAAGTTAGTAGAAGTCACTGACTGGCATTTCATGAGCTTTCAATAAAAGTTATCATCAAAGTCATCACCACTATTCTCTTGATCAACAATCACAAATACAATTTTAAATTCTCTGATTAACCTATTCTTTTTTATTTAATGCCTGTATGGGCAACTCTAAAGACGAAAGAATTTGTGTTGTTTTGTGCCTCCTGTTGTCTAATATATTGCCTATACTCCACTAGTTTACCATAAACACATTAATAATAGCTACTTCTTGATTATATTTTAATATTCTTACTTTGAAACAATAATCAAAGCAAAACATGCATATTAGAACAACGATCCAAGATTGTTTATAATGGATAAGAAAGTAAAATGAACTAATGTTCATCAGTGTCTATAGAAGAATAAGTAGATATGGATATGGTGATTTTAGAGGAAAAGTGGAAATGATAGAAAGAAAAGAGAAGATTATTAATGTTTTGGAATTAGTGATGATGGGGACATAACTGTGTGACTACACTAAAATTCACTGATTTTGAATTTTTAAAAGGCAGAAGCTATGGTGTGTAAATGATACCTTAATACAGACACAATTTATTTTACTTATATATTCATACATCCATTAATTTGTATTCTAACTTTTAATAACCTAGTATAGGAGAAGGGAGTCACAAATATGCAAAGAGAGAAAACTAGAATGTACCTTATGGAATTAGATTGGAATTGGTATGAGCTCAGCTATTACAAGATAGAGAAATACACAATATCTGTATAGATAGATAAATAAAGATACCTAAGGGTATATGAGTGCATGTATTTTCAAGTTCGGTCTGAGTTGTGGGAAACCCTCAGGACTCCCAAAGCCTCTTGGAAAAGAGCAGAATCACTGCAGCTTTTGTGCAACAGCCCTAAGAGAGATTGCAACAGTCCAAGAGGACAGTTGCTGAACTCCCCTGTTCTATCTCTGCTTGGGACCAGGAAGACCAGGATGTTCTGCACTTGGGTTCGTAGCCATAGCAACATGACAGCCAATCCTAGTACAGAGGTCAAGGGAACCTGGGGACTGCCACATACTTCTTCCTGCTTTTCTGCACTGCTTAAGTACACTCTTCAGAAAATAAACTACACCATTGCTACCCAGCACAACACTGAGTTCATGTCATTATTCACCATTCGAGCAACCAAGACCAGAGTTGGAGCTCCTGCTATAGCTGGACTGCAGCATGAGTAACTCCAGATGAAATAATATCTATTGAAAGAGTTCCCATTGATGATCTACCATTTGATCCAGCAATACCACTCTTGGGGATATACCCAAAAGACTGTGACACAGGTTACTCCAGAGGCACCTGCACACCCATGTTTATTGCGGCACTATTCACAATAACCAAGTTATGGAAACAGCCAAGATGCCCCACCACTGACGGATGGATTAAGAAAATGTGGTATCTATACACAATGGAATTTTATGCAGCCATGAAGAAGAACGAAATGTTATCATTCGCTGGTAAATGGATGGAATTGGAGAACATCATTCTGAGTGAGGTTAGCCTGGCCCAAAAGACCAAAAATCGTATGTTCTCCCTCATATGTGGACATTAGATCAAGGGCAAACACAACAATGGGATTGGACTTTGAGCACATGATAAAAGCGAGAGCACACAAGGGAAGGGTGAGGATAGGTAAGACACCTAAAAAACTAGATAGCATTTGTTGCCCTTAACGCAGAGAAACTAAAGCAGATACCTTAAAAGCAACTGAGGCCAATAGGAAAAGGGGACCAGGAACTAGAGAAAAGGTTCGATCAAAAAGAATTAACCTAGAAGGTAACATATGCACAGGAAATTGATGTGAGTCAACTCCCTGTATAGCTATCCTTATCTCAACCAGCAAAACCCCTTGTTCCTTCCTATTATTGCTTATACTCTCTCTACAACAAAATTAGAAATAAGGGCAAAATAGTTTCTGCTGGGTATTGAGGGGGTGGGGGGAGGGAGAGGGGGCGGAGTGGGTGGTAAGGGAGGGGGTGGGGGCAGGGGGGAGAAATGACCCAAAGCACATATGAATAATAAAATAAAAAGATAAAAAAGAATTTTTAAAAAAAAGTTTACAACCTACAAAAATAAAAGAAGGAATGCAAAAAAAAAAAGAGTTCCCACTAGCTAAATCCATGGTATCTTGATCATCAAAGTGATTATAGTGAATTTTAATTCACTGAGTAAAACAACAATCAGTAAGTCTGTACAAACTTATGTAAATAAGACAATTACTAATAAACCAAAAAGAAAAGAAATCTCTATGAATAGAAATCCAATTAATAATTACTGAAAATTATAGGGCTAAAAATCATCAATGTTCGCAAGAATAAATTAATGGAAATTTGGTGAGGAATAAGATATTTATAATGTCTTAAAATATCTACAAATATACAGATTGAGTAGAAATGGAAAAATAATTTACAATGGAGAATCCTACCAGATATCACCTGATAAGGTGATCAAAATTCATAGTATTAAAGTTAGAGCAAACTGTTAGGATGTGGCTCTTGGTATGAGAAATGAGAAAGGTACAGCAAAATTTTTGTGGTATTACCTTATGCGGGGTGAGGTGCATAACTCAAGCAAACCATGGGGGTTTCCCTGAAGAACTCAAACTGAAGGACAGTCTACAAAATAACAGACCATGGCTAGATGTGGTTGCATACCTGGCAATCCCAGCTTCATGGTAAACAGAATAAAAAAGAAAGAAAAAGGGAAAGGAAAGGAAAGGGAAAGAAAGGATTGGAGACCTGGCTAAAGTGGTAGAGCACCTGCCTAGCAAGTATGAGCCCCTGAATTCAAACCCCAGAACAGCCAAAAAAGATCTTATTCTTTTAAGAGTCAAGGTTGTTCCAATGGAAACTAACCTGACAATACACAAATGCAACCAGTGACCTAGAGTTGATGTTGTACTATGAAAAATAACCACAAAATACAGTTCTGAAACAGTTGGCAAAATATAAATATGAACTCATGAACTGTGGATTAGATAATGTAACAATATTCAAGATCTTGAGTTTCATAGGTATTTACTCATAAGTACATGATGTACTTGATTAGCTCTCAGACATTTCAGAAAAAATTATGCTTACGAATGGGATTGCAAATATTATGCATAGATGTTTTTGAGTGTGTGCATGCATGTATCTGGAGAGAGAGTGACAGTGACATGGTAAATTAGGCAAATTATAACATTTCTTAAATTTGAGTTAAAAGTATCAGAAAATTCATGTACTTACCTTCAAAATATTCTATAAACTTGAAAACATTTTTAAAAATGCAAAAGTAATACTTTACAGAGAAGATGAAAAGCAAATACATTACAATATTAATAGTAGTTTGTGCCTATATTGGGAGTGTAGGCAATTTTTCCTTCTTTCCTTTTCTCTTATTTTACTCATTTCCTATTGAAAGTAGAGTGCCAGTAACCAACTGCAAAAGTAGAGAACAAAGGATCACATATCTCCTTTATAATCTCTGTAATACTATACCTTTACCTTACCTTGACTCCTCCAGTAAAATATATATATAAACAAAGGAGAATATATATATATATATATATATATAAGTTTTTGATTTATATCTTTTGACTGAGACATGACCGAAACTCAGCATTTGGCAGAAACTGTTTTGCTAACATACACGGAGTATAGATTATAACTTTCTTTTTGGAGGAAATAAATTTCTAATTTATTTTAGAGTTTGCAGGCAAAGGACAGATGATATCACACAGCAACAATGATTTCAGAGAAAAATAGTACTTGAACCACACCAGAACATTCATCCTTGTCAGTTGACTCCTGGCTAGTTACTTTTTCCCACTAACATAAAACAAGCCTGTTCCTTCTGCTGTCAAGGTAAATACACACCTCTCCTCATTAACACCAAGAAATTCAGAGTCTATATGCCTAACTGCATCACAGCATCAAACACACACTTTGTGCTTATCTGTTGTGGTCTTCTTAGGTATATAGATGTGCCATATCACTGCTAAATTTCAACTTGTCCTCCTTTGTTTTGATTTCCAGTTAGGATCTTCTTAAACATCCTCTGGATGAATTTCCATGAGAACATATTTTGAAATTGGCAAATATTGACCAAGCATTTAAAGACATTTAAGAAATGCCTGCAACATGGAGGCAAACAACTTCTTTGTAGCTGTTTTGGACAAACAACTACAAAGCACATCCTTGTTCATCCTAGGTAAGAATTGCTAAAGAAAAAGAAATCAAGAATAATTTTCTTTTAAAAAGTCTGCAATTGAATTTTCTTTGAACAAATAGACAAAAAGTGACACTAAATACCCAATCTTAACTTCAACATTAGTTCCCTTAAGCAAAAAGGAATTCTGGCTTCAGAAAAGAGAATTCTAAAGTAAAAAGTTTCATCTCCAGTGTCATTAAAAAATGATTTTTGTGTGTGTCTGGTTTCTACTACTGAGATAGCATTTTGTTTCCCAGTAGAACATGGGACCTTTTTATAGGAGGCCTACTTGCTAGATGGTGGTGTTGTTTTTAAGATGGTGTTTGCTGCTTTTAAGATAATTTTCATTTACTAGATTAATTCTACCTAGTCTTTAATCTTTAATTTCACTCAAGTGAAATTCCTACAGATCGGTTCCTGTAGGAAGAAAGATTTAAAGATTGGGTGTGGGGGGATGTGAGTGTATGTGTGTGCGCATGTGTGTGTGTGTGTGTGTGTGTGTGTGTGAGTAAGACAAGAGAGAAATAAAAATTTGTCATTCTTTAGAACTGGGAAATTTGCTAGTATGAGATTAATGTCTCTGCTTTCTAGAAACTATTGCCCCATTTCAAAAGAAACCTATTGGTACACATCAAATCTTAGAGATCCGGAAGTCACAGGTATTGATGTGAGCAAATGAAAGGAAAGTGTGATTCATCACAAAGAACAAGCCAATAATCTACTTCTTAGAATGGTGGGAATGGTATTTTTTTCTATCAAAGTCTCTTTGGTATCTTTTCATTTTAGATAAGGACTGTGATGATCAGATACAAAAATGAAATCTATCCAAATGGCACTAAAATGTCTGGGCTTCCTAGCCAAAGGAAAGATGAAATGTGGTGGTTGGCAGCAAATATCCTTTAACTGCTTAATGACAAGACACTCATCTGGCACCTTGAAGGCGACATGGCTGTAACTTATGTCCAATGACAGGAATTGTGCTGGAGGAAGAGTAATGTTTATATTTTAAGTCTTTATGCATATCTTCTCAGATTAGATCACTCAGACCCTTGGCTCATTTGAGGTATAGTCCTTTGCCATGTTATCATGAAGTATTATTTTATTTTTAATCTATTAGAATATGCTAATTTACAAAATAATGGGTTTCATTATGATATTTTCATACTTGGGTAAAATGTACTTTGATCATATTCAGGGTTCTAATCCCCCTCTGTTGTCCCCCTTCCACTTTTATTTTCAAATAATCATAGTCTTCTTCTACTTTTATATCTTTTTTAAAACAAGATTCCACATGAGAGGAGAAAACATGTAGTATTTGTCTTTCTGAGTCTGTTTTATTTTTCTTAACATGATGATCTCCAGTTCTATTCATTTTCCTCCAAATGACGTAAATGTCATTCTTTTTATAGCTTAATAAAGTGCTATTGTGAATATTTTTCTCTGTCCATTCACCATTTTATGGGCACCTAGGCTGATGTTGTAACTTGGTTATTGTGAACAGTGCTGCAATAAACATGTGTGTGCAGGTACCACTGTTATATGCTGACTTAGATTCCTTTGGTCACATATCCAGAAATGGTATAGCAGAATCATATGGTAATTCTATTTTTAGTTTTTTGAGAAACCTCCACACTGATTTTCATAGCAATTTTCATTCCCACTAACAGTGTCTAAGGGTCCCTAATAATAAAAAAGAGAACTAATATTGATCCAGGATTAATTTTGTGCCAGAACTCTACTTCTCATGAAACATATATATCTCATTGCCACAGGAAAATTATTGGCCCTCAAAAATGTTCACATACTGAGAACATTACCTTACATGGCAAAAGGAACCTTGCATACCATAATGAATTTCATTTAAAGTGTTATTTCAAACAACAAGTTTAAAAAACACAACCAAATGCGAAAGAAACCTTGAAGATGTGATTAAGGGTTTTGAGAGGCACACATTATTCTAGGTTATTTAGCCAGGTTTGTTTTAATTATGAGTCTTCAAAAGTAAAAAATATTTTCTGGTCAAAGAGGTGAAAAAAGCATTAAGAGGACCTCATTTGCTTTTGCTGGCTTGAGAGATGCAGGAAGAGGGAGAGTGAAGGAATGTTGGAAGCATTTAGAAGATGGGAAAAAAGCAAATGAAAAGATCTTATCCACATCTTACCCAGGAATGCAGCTATGATTCCTGTGAAATTCTTCTCAGAATACTTCTGTATAGAGCCATAAATAACAATAAATTTGTTTGGTTTAACCCACTGAATTTCCGGTAATTTGTTATAGCATCACTTGGAAACTAACCTTGTCATATAATTTCTACACCAACTTCATTTCAAATGTGGTATTTTGCCTGTTTCTGACTAAGAAATGAAGCAAAGAACAATTTCTATTAGTTGTCAAAGGTCACATAAGAAGTAACCAGCAAATTCAGAATGAATGCCCAGGGCTTTGCTATTCTGTAGCCTTTTTAGAATGATAGTTTTTTCATGTGTAATACACAAGTGTCATTTTATCCTGCAGTGAGTTTATTAGACAAATAAGCTAATAAAACAAATAATGACTGTAACAAGGTTATACTATTTTTTACTCAAAATAACGAAAGCAATAAGAAAAGCTCCTGCCAGGTGCCAGTGGCTCACGCCTGGAGGCAGAGATCAAGAAGATCGCGGCTCTCACCCAGCCAAGGCAGATAGTTTGGGACTCCCTATCTCAAAAATACCCATCACAAAAAAGGACTGGTAAAGTGGCTCAGAGAGTAGGCTCTGAGTTCAAGCCATAGTACCACGAAAAAAAAGAGAGAGAAAGAGTGAGAGAGAAAAACGTCAACCACTGAGTTACCTAGAATAGTCATTATTCATGATGGAAGAGGATATTCTAATTGGTTGATTGACTTTTTATTAAAGAATGAAGAATAGGATAGTTGTAATAAAGAATATCAACAACAGCTAGTGTTAATGAAGATGTGGAGAAGCTGGAAACTTCATACTTTACCAGTAGGAAGGTAAAATAGTACATTACTTCAAAAAACTTTTTGGAAGGACTGGAGAGGTTGCTCAATGATAGAGCACTTGTTGGTGTATGCAAAGCCTTGAATCCAATCTTCAGCACCAGAAAAACAAAACAAAACACAAACTCTTTGGAAGTTCCACAGAAGTTAAACAGAATTATTATATGATCCAGTAATTCCATTCTAGATATACATCAAAGTGAACTGAAAGCCTGTATCTATGCAAATATTCATTGTGGCATTATTCAGAATGACCAAGAAGTGAAACAGTAAAATGGTCATAACTGAAGAATGGATATCAAAAAGGGATCTTCCTTACAATGGAATATTATTTTGTCATGGAAAGAAATAGAATACTCATTCTTGTTATAGCATGGGTGGACCTTGAAATGATTATGCTAACTTGAAAAAAAAAAGACACAAAAGGCGACATATTACATGATTCCATTTATAAAAATGTCCCAAACAAACAAATCTACACAGACACAATATTGGTTAGTGGTTGCAGGGGTTTGTGTGGAGTTGGGAGGCATCAACAGGGAGTGACTACTAATGGGTATGGGATTTCTGTATGGGCTGTGAGTTAGATAGTGGTGATGGCTGTACAACACTGTAACTATACTAGAAATACTAAAAAAGGTAAATATTGCAACATGTAAATTTTATCTTAAGACCAAAAAAGAAAAGAATTGAAAAGATACCTCTGGAAAACAAACATAAAAAAGTAAATCTAGGCAGCCCCAAATTTTATAAATAGGGTTAATATCACAGACGGTTTAGTGTCACAGATGGTTTAGTGTCACAGACGGTTCAGTGTCATAGACGGTTTAGTGTCACAGACAATTGGCCTTTGTAGCTTGAACAAATTATAGTCATTATGTTCACATTTATATCATGGCACTCAGCATATAATAAAAGTTACTCTGATTAAAGTTAGATCACTACAATATCAATACAAAGGTTTTAAAAATATGACTTTTAAGTATCAAGACATAATTAAAGGAGATTAGACACAAATTGATTTAAGCTAAATTTATAAATGCAAATACATTCACATTTATAGTTAATACTTTGTCCTTGTCTGAGACTCTTGTTTGACTTGAACATTGACTTGTTATCTCAGGGCTCAGCAGCTCACTATTTTAAGGGTTTATTTCTGGAGCATTGCTATTTATCCTAGAAAATCTGAAGGCACTATATCACATGAAAATTTAATTGAGATGTGTTTTATAATAAAAGATGTATCCTGACATTATACGTAGCAAGATTTATTCTATTTGCTTACATAACAATATCTCAATTGACTATACTCATTCATTGTTAATTAGCTTCTTATCAAAGGGTATTGGCAGGTTTCCATAACATTCTTAGCAAATAATGGGATATGAAGAAACTTAGGAGACTGCAGTGTCTACCATATTCCCAGAACAATTATTTTAGTGTTTAAATATAAAATCAGTCTATTTTGGGAATCTAAGTCCTCCCCTCAAAAACAAATAAATGTGCCAGCATGCTAACTGCACAGGCCTCACCAGCAAGATTGCCAAGAAGAGGGAGACCCATGAGAAACAACGGCAAGCCAGGAAACAGTGCAAGCCAGGAACTCAGTGGACAAGATTTCAAGAGAACATGTTGGAGGAAAAGTCCCTTTTCTCCCACAGAAAATTCTAAAATTGCATCAGAGACATTGTGGACTTTAAATGTAATCCTCAGCAGTCTCACTCTTGTCTTTATAATTGCAAAAGTACCTATAGATTTAGAGATTTGTCCATAGGTTAATGTTGGCTATTTAATTTTACTTTTTAGGTGACTAATACTATCCCATAAGTTTCTCTTATTTCATAGCCTTAAGGTATTCCAGGTTTTATTTTGTATTTGTGTGTCTTTCAGGGGCTATAATGGACACCTTCTAGTCTAGATATGAAGCAATAAAAAAACAAATAAACCAAGATCTAGAACACTAATTTTTATTTCAGTGCTAACACTTACTTTAACAATTTAAAAGATCAGTCAACTTTCATTTGGAAGATAATTACCAAAATGCAGGGTTGGAAGAAAGCCTGCAGTCCCTCTGCCCTAGTCAGCACCTTTTTTCTTGACAGACTGGAGACAGCAAAGACAGAAAGTTTGACAGGGACCAGATCTCAGAAGAACACAACTGTCATGCTAAAAAATACATTTAAAAAAAAAGAGTGTCTAAAATCAGTAAGAAAATAGTAATTAAATACAAAAATGGACAAATGATATTAGACAGAAATTTTACTAAAGTTCAAATGACTAATAAACATAAGAAAACTGTTCATCCTCATCAGTCATCAAAGTAATGCATAAAAGAGTAAAAAACGTGCTTTTCCTCATCAAATTACTGGGAATGAATTAAGTGGCAATATCTAGAGTTTGTCACAATACAAAGATAGGGCATTCTCATGTTTTGAGAATTAGGGTTCTATAAGCTAGTACTGTGCTTTTAGAAGGTAACTTGGCTGTAGCTATTATAATTTAAAATGTGCATTTCATTTTTTCACAATGCTCCTGTTAAGATTATATAATAGATGCCTTTATTGTAAACTAACATATTATTACAGCATTGTTTGTGATAGCAAAAATTTTTAAACTACCTAAATGTCAATCAAGGGAGAGTAGACTTACAGATTGCACCCCTATGTCAGCTACTCTCGGAACTATTTTCTTCATATTTACCAGAGGAAAATCCAGTAAGAATTCAAAGCATAAAAGTAATTCCAAATATTTAAAACCTATATTGTATGTATGTACATATGTGTGTGTGTAGATACAAACTTACAAAAAGAATAAAGGAAGGGAATGATAAATGCCAAACCCTTAACAATATTTACTAAGAGGGGAAGAGACAATAGTTTGTAAAGAGTGTTTTTGCTCTATAGTCCTCAGTTTTATTATGAGTGCTAACTTTTTTTTCTGTTTATTTTTTTGAGCAAGAGTCTCCTTAGTAGCCTGCTTCTGCATCCCGTGTGCTGGCATTACAGGAGTGAACCGCCATGCTCAGCAGTACTAACATAATTTAAAACAAACAGTTTTAGCAGTTATTCTGGAAAAGTTTTAGTGAAAATGGAAAAAAAGTTGGTATCATTATAAAATAGCTACTTTTGGTAACAACAATTCTTATAGAAGGAATCATGCTTTTATTCACAACTTGTTGCAAAATAAAGACTGCTGACCTTCAACTGATACTGATACTCCAAGTGACTAATGTAAACAATTTATGTCCAAATATTTTTTTCAGTGGTAAATCAAGTCATTACAGTTAGACATAGGCTTATTCCTATCAAATATTTCTTCAATTTTTCCCTGGCTGTTCAGCTATTATTACCACAGTTCAGACCCTCCGTGCTTACCAGGTGTATTTGAAAGAACTGCCAGATAACCTTTCCTCTTTAGATTTTCTCTTCCTTCTAGTTTGTTCTTTTCATTGCTGTTAATATTGTCCTTTAAAACCTAAATTTTACCACTGTTTTAAAATTCAAAATCCTTCTACTATCCTCATATGTTCAGAAAATATTTAATATATGATATAATATAGTATCAGCACACACACACAAGTCTATATTGCCCAAGTCTACTGCTTCTTTGTGTGGGGGGGGCATGGGAGTCTCCATGGGAATAAGATTTCATATTTCCATGCTATCCAATCTGTAGAACTTCTTAACTGCTTATTTCTAGTTTATTATGTGTTCAAAGGATATTATTTTAACTTCATTGTGTTAGCTCAGGCTCTCATAACAAAATACTTTAGACTAGGTTGCTAAAACAACAGAAATTTGTTTCTCACAATTCTGGAAGCTGGACATCCAAAGTCAAGACACCAGGAGCCAGTATAGTACAGTTGGTTTCTGGTGACAACCCTTGTCCTAGCTAATGACCTACTTCTATGTACTCATACGACCTTGCCTTGATGCTTGGGCATAGAAATAGATTCTCTATCTTCTTTCTTTCTCTCTGTCTCCTTCTCTCTCTCTCTCTCTGGTTTTCATAAGGCAACCAGTCTTGTTGGATTATGACTCTACTCTTACAACTTCATTTAACCTTAATTACCTCCAAAAAGCTCACAATCCAAATATAAGAATCCAGATTACATTTGGTGTTAAGACTTCAACATATGACATTTTCATGGACACAGTTCACCCACAGGGATTGCAAAGAAGCATTCCTCTACTTAATTTCTGAAACCTTTAATTCATCAGAAAATTTATCTTCATAATCATACAGAATTAGTTTTCTGAAACAGAGATCTAACTCCTTATTTTTCAATATTGACATTTTCCCAATATTATTTTTTGAATAGCTCATCTTTCCCCACTAATATGCCGATATCATTATATAAAATAATTGCTTGTAAGCATGAATTATCCTGAATGTTCTTCTTTTCTATTAATTAATTTTATTTTTTTTTCCTTTTTCTTTTATTATTCATATGTGCATACAAGGCTTGGTTCATTTGTCCCCCCTGCCCCCACCCCCTCCCTTAACACCCACTCCGCCCCCTCCCTCTCCCCCCCTCAATACCCAGCAGAAACTATTTTGCCCTTATTTCTAATTTTGTTGTAGCTTCACAATATCCTCTAAATATAGCTATTTTCTGAAATAATGTAGTCATAATCAACTTATCAAGCTTCAGATAAAATTCTGACTTATAAAACTTTAAATTTTAATGTATTTTGTATATATTTATATCTGCCTAGACTCATTGGGTGTAAACAATTTAGTAGGAATCTCACATACACTATCTGAAGTAACAAATATCTCTAAGATTTGTTTGCTTAAATCTATAAAACATTATAGAATAAATGAAAAGGGATGTCTTCAATCTGATAAAAGGAACTAACAAAGATGTTTCAAACATATCTTAGCTTGAGCTGCAGTAACAAAGTACCATAAACTTTGTAGCTTACACAGACACATTTGTTTTACCCAGTTGTGGAGGATGGAAAGTTCAAAAAACAAGATCTAAGCAAAATCAGTACCTGGTGAGAGACCCCTTCTGACAAAAATGGCTACCTTCTTATCATATACAACAGAAGAAACACTTCAAGAGCTTGGAATATGCAAGGACCCCTAAAAGTACAGAAAAAAAATAGACATGTAATGATATCGAGCTAAGAAGCTTCTTCACAGCAAAAGAACAATCATCAAAATGTTTGCAAACTATACATCTGACAAAAGGTTAATATCCACAGTATACATAGGGAACTCAGAAAACTAGAAATGAAATTAATGTCACAGACATCTGTACTCGCATGTTTATTGCAGCATTATCACAAAATCCAATAAAATAAATAAAAGTAATGTATCTGTCCATCACCTGATGAAAGAACAAAGATAATCAGGTACATATACAAAACAGAATACTATTCAGACATAAAACAGAATGAAATCCTGGCATTTGTGATGACATGGGTGGGCCTGGAGATCATTGATCTCCAGATCATAAACCAGACACAGAAAGGCAGGTACTACACTGTTTCACTTTTATAATTCTAAAAAGTTGGTCTTAGAGAAGTTGAGTGTAGACTGGTCATTACTAGAGGCTGGGAGACTAGGTGAGAGGGTGACGTGGGAGAAATTTTTTCACATTTTTGTTGATATACATTCCTTGCACAGGGGGTGTTCACTGTGACTTTTACACATGTGCTTACAATGTACCATGATTAGAATTACCCAGGTGAGGGAAATTTTATCCATTGATACTAACTTGCCATGGAATAGGAATAAGAAGTTCTGATGCTATTGCACAGTAGAGTTACTACAAATAACAGTTATATATTGTATATCTCAACTGAATTTTCATTTTATTTTAATATATAACAGGATCAATTTTACCTTATTAAATATTTTTCCAAAAGAAGTATTTAATTGCTTTTTACCCTTTTTTTTTTCCTTTTTCTTTTATTATTCATATGTGCATACAAGGCTTGGTTCATTTCTCCCCCCTGCCCCCACCCCCTCCCTTACCACCCACTCCGCCCCCTCCCTCTCCCCACCCCAATACCCAGCAGAAACTATTTTGCCCTTATTTCTAATTTTGTTGTAGAGAGAGTATAAGCAATAATAGGAAGGAACAAGGGGTTTTGCTGGTTGAGATAAGGATAGCTATACAGGGTGCTTTTTACCCTTGAAGAGAATTGTAGAATATTCAGGGAAGTTCTACCAAACAAAAGGAGACCCTCAAGCTGTCTGCTAAGTCTCTTAAGCTTTAACAACTTATGTATGCTGTGATCACCAAGCAATAACTTATCAAGGCCTCAGGGAACAGATTCTGTTTTGTTTTGTATTAAGGCATATTTATTACTCGTGTCTTCTTTTGTAATTCTGAAAATGTTTTGTGGTGTTTTGTTATATATGTCAAACATAACTTTTCAGGGCCTTTCTAATAAATGATAATTGGTATTTATTGTATTGTGTTAGTGATGTTGTATTAGTAATAAATAAAAAGTTATTATACCTACAGAAAAGTTATAAAAATAAAGTGACAGTTAAATCTTTTTTAAAGTTTTGGTTCCAGGGCTGGCGGAGTGGCTCAAGCAGCAGAACTTGCCTAGCAAGCATGAGGCCCTTATGAAGGACTGAAGGACAGACAGCGGGAAGTCCCAAAAGGGAGATAAGTGGTCAAGGAGACACTTCTCCTCCCTAAGAAATGCCTGTTTGCATTTGAAAGGCATCTCCACCCTCAGGCAATGCAAACTAGGCTATAAAACCCACTCCCCACCCTGACCGACGGGATCACTGGTTTCCGGGTCCCCCTGCATTCTCCAATATGCAGTCTTTCTCTTCTTTTTTCTCCAACTAAATTCTCTGCAAATAAAATCTTTCCGACCTCTGCTGTTGGAGTCTGCCTGTGCTTTCATTCTCAGAGCAGGCTCAAGAACGCTGAGCATCTGAAATTCCTGCGCGTGTCATCCATGCATCATATTTGGCGACGCACGAAGGGACCAGCCTTCACCTGAGATCGGTATAGGTTGTGCCAAACTGGGAAAGACTGCCTAGGAATGTGACCGTGAGCATCCGGCACTCTGGTGGAGTCTGTTTTCCAGGAGAGACCCCCCACCACAGCCTAGCTATGGTGGAACTCTCAGGTCGACCTTTTCTCCCTCTCTCTCTGTCTTGTTAAGGAGGGTTTCTTCCTTGGGAAACTGAGGAAAAGGTCTGAGCCCACTACAGCTGTAGGGCAGGCAATCTGAAGAAACTCAGAGGCCAGGCAGGGGTTTGTACTGCACTGCCAATGCTACGTGGGCAGAACTCGACTTCAGTGCACCAAGGCTTTTTCTTTTTTCCTCTCCTTAAACGCTAACACTCTCTTTCAAGATCTGACCAGCTTAAGGGGAGGTCCGAAAACAGCCGGTGGAAAGGAAAGTTTGTCTTCAAGCCACAAGGTGTTCTGGCCGGGGCACTCCCTGGTGTCACCCAAAGGCTAGAGATGCAACTCCCTGACCCGCCCTGAGGCCCCAAAGGTGGCTAAGTCTTGGACCTTTCCAGCCATGTCCACGGCAAACAGACAATCAGATCTCTCATGCTTTCTTCATGGTTTCCATGGCCCGAGAGTGGAGGTCACCTCTTGCTTCCAGTGCTCCAGTACTGCCTTTGGGCAAGATCGACCTGGACAGCAGGGATGATCAATAATCCCTCATGTGTCGAGCCTGGAAACTCTCTTTTTCCCCAACCCTCAGCCTCTCTTTCCCCTTTCCCAGGCAGTTCAGGATGAGTGTCCCCCTCCCTGCCTTTGCTGTAAATAGCAGTGAGCTTCTTTCTTCAGGGAGTTTGGGAAAAATCCCTACAGGCATCAGAAAGTGCTAGTCTCCAATTTAGGCTTAACTGTCTTTGTCAAGCATCAGATTAGTTAAACGGGTTCCACAGCCTGCCCTCAGGGAAAGGAAAAAAAAACAGTTAAAAGGTAAAAATCTCAGGTCTCCATTTTTTTGCCCCTTATCAGAGCAAAAGCCTCCAGATGCTATCTCTCCTTTCATAGAAAGCATATATGCCTCACAGGATATATAGGGGAACAAAAGTCTACTTCACCAAGAGTCCCCATCCATGCCTCTAAAGGGGTCCTCCTTCTGGCCATGCAAGCCCTCTTGGTTACTTTGATAGAGTTACTTTTTAATTACAAGCGCTCAGCTGGTAGAGGAGAACTAGGCCTACTTGGGTTGCAGGGCAAACAGGCAAGTCAAAATAGATGAGAGATTGGTCAAAGATCATCTCAGGGGGGTGGGTGCAACTGAGATATCTATCTGTAAATCCTCCAGGACTCTACCCACGAGTGGCAGTGGAAGGAGCAAGGGAGAGCGGGACGCCCTCTCCCACTAGAGTTTCTCCTCATCTGGGGACGCTTAGATAAAAGGGGAAACCTCTGTTAAGGTGACCAATTTGCCCTTGTTTCCCTTTTTAGATGGGAAATCAAGCCACAAGGATCCAGGAAGGATCCCCCCTTGCCTGCTTATTAAAACATTGGAAAGATCTTGATCCAGAAAGTCTTCAGCAAAAGCGACTCAAGTTTTACTGCACCCAGGATTGGCCACAGTATCCTCTGGGAGATGAGGAAAGATGGCCAGAAGGAGGGAGCATTAATTATAATACCATTCTTCAATTAGATATGTTCTGTAAAAAGAAGGGAAAATGGACCGAAGTTCCATACGTTCAGTTGTTCTTTTTCCTAAGAGACCACCCAGAATGGCTAAACAAATGCAGGCTAGATACCCAGACCATGGTAACCCTTTGCAAAAAGCCCCCAAACTCCCTTGAGCAAAAGAACCCTTCTAATGCTCCATCAGCTCCCCCTCTTCCCCCTTACCCAGCCACCTCACACACTAGACACTGTCCCACAGGACTCCACCCCCTCCAGTTAATTCCCGGAGGGGACAGAGCTCATGTTCCTTTTAGAATGAGTGAACTTAAAGAAATAGAAAAGGATTTAGGAAATTACACAGAAAACCCAGATCAGTACATCCAGGCATTTAGAGACGTCAGCCAAAACTTTGAACTGAGTTGGAAAGATGTAATGCTATTGCTATCTCAGACCCTCACTTCTCTGGAGAAACAGCGGGTTCTAGATCAGGCAGTCACAGCTGGAGACAATTATCACTTAGATAAAAGCGGCCTTACAGGCCTGTCTCAGACTGGACCCTCACAGGAGGAGGAGGGGGAGGGAGAAGAAAGACAAAGACATTGGATACCTAGAAGGGAGCCTCGATTCCCAATTCCAACAGGAGATCAGGCAGTGCCTAGGTATGACCCTAAGTGGGACCCTGAAAATGACAAGGATGATTGGAGTCATAACCATTTCATCCACTGCATTCTTGAGGGACTAAGGAGAGCCAAGGTAAAACCTCTTAATTACTCCCAAGTCACAGCTGTACAGCAAGGACCCTTAGAAACTACAGTAGCTTTCCTACAGAGACTTAAGGACGCTTTACAAAAGCATACCAACATTATACCAGAGTCACAGGAAGAGGAAATCGTCCTAAAAGATAAATTCCTAACACAGTCAGCACCAGATATCCGTAAAAAGCTTCAGAAATTGGTGGCTGAAGGGAGCAGAGATCTGGACCAATTGGTCCGTGTAGCCACATCTGTATACTATAACAGGGACTTAGAAAAAGAAAGGAAGGACCTGGAAAGGGAAAAGAGAAAGGATAAGCGGCAGGAGGCTCTGATCGCAGGGCTCCGAGAGGCTCCCCCAGGGCAAAGTCCAAACCCGAGGACATGCTTTCAATGTGGACAGGCAGGCCATTTTAGGAGGGAGTGCCCCCGGAGAAAGCTGTCTCCGGGACCCTGCCCCATTTGTTGGGGAAAACATTGGAAGGCACACTGTCCCTGGTTCCCAGGGAAAACGAGGTCAGAGCCTCCCACCCAATGACGGGTCCTGGGGCCTCCCATACAGGCTTCTCTGACCACCATAAAAACAGGGGAGCCCCGGGTTTTACTCACATTGAAAAGCACAAGGTCAGCCTCCTTATCAATACTGGAGCCAGCATCTCAGCTATTCCTTTCTCTCCCGGATCCAGGTCTTCCAAGAAAATTACTGTTCGAGGCATATCAGGCCAGCCTCTAGAATGTTATTTCACTCAGCCTTTAGCCTGCTCCTGGGGAGATTTCCATTTCTGTCACTCCTTTTTAATTGTCCCAGAAACCCCTACTCCTCTGCTAGGGCGAGACCTTCTATCTAAATTGGGGGTACAGCTACTTTTACCCACAGGAGAATACTTTTGCTTGCCCCTAATAGAGGAACAAGTAGACCCCATGGTGTGGACAGATGGACACACTGTGGGATGGGCACGAACAGCTGCCCCAGTCCTAATTCATCTCAAGGACCCCTCCTGGTTTCCCCATCAAAAACAATATCCTTTAAAGCCAGAAGTTAAGGAGGGGCTAATTCCCATAATCAAAGACCTAAAGAGACAGGGACTGCTAATAGAATGTTCCAGCCCATATAATACTCCTATTCTTGGTGTTAGAAAGGGACCTAACAAATGGAGGCTAGTCCAGGATCTCTGCCTGATCAACAAAGCAGTAGTGCCTCTCCTGTAGTTCCAAATCCCTATATGCTTTTAGCCCAAATACCTCAAGGTACTACTTACTACTCTGTCCTGGATTTAAAAGTTGCCTTCTTTTGCACTCCCTTACACCCTAAAAGTCAACCTATCTTTGCCTTTGAGGACCCCACAAGGAAGTCTGGACAGGTCACTTGGACTGTCCTCCCCCAGGGATTCAGAGACAGCCCCCACCTCTTTGGATTAGCACTAACCCAAGACTTGGCAGAATGGCAATATCCACAAGCTAGTCTGCTACAATATGTAGATGACCTCCTGCTCTGTGGACCAAATGAGCCTGTCATTTCACAAGCCACTGAGTCCTTACTAAACTTCTTAGCAGATAGAGGTTATAAGATCTCTAAAGAAAAAGCCCAATTGTGTCAGTCTAGGGTTACATATTTAGGTCTTGTCCTGGAGAAAGAAATGAGGTCTCTAGGAGAAGACAGAATCTGTCCAATCCTGACATTTCCTCTACCTAAAACTCTAAAACAATTGAGGGCCTATTTGGGGGTCACAGGATACTGTAGAATTTGGATCCTGGGATATGCAGATCTAGCCAGGCCCTTATATCAAATCCTTAAGGAAGCGCAGAAGGATACCCAGCCCTTTATTGAATGTGATGACAAGTCAAAAAAATCCATTCCACAGGTTAAAAAAGGCTCTTATGACAGCTCCTGCCCTGGGTCTCCCAATACAAGACAAGTTTCAATTATATGTCTATGAAAAGGGAGGACTGGCCTTGGGCATGGTGACTCAGCTCCGGGGCATCACTCCCCAGCCAGTAGGTTACTTAAGCAAAGAGTTAGATCAGGTAGCCAAGGGATGGCCAGGATGCCTCAGAGCAATGGCCACAGTAAGGCTTCTAGTGCTTGAAGCTCAGAAACTTATCCTAAACCTCCCTCTAATGGTTTATACCCCACACGACCTAGGGGGAATTTTAAACTCAAAAGGAGAACTTTGGCTATCTGACAGCTGTCTACTTAAATATCAGGCCCAGCTTCTAGGAGGGACAGAAATAGCTTTAAGAACCTGTCAGAGCCTAAATCCTGCATCCCTTTTACCAGAGGCAGAGGGAAATCCTAAACACTCATGTGAGGAGGTACTTATGGAAAATTATGCGCCCGACCTGACTTAACTGATCAGCCCTTAAAAAACCCAGATCTAGAATTATACACTGATGGCAGTTCCTTTGTCAAGAATAGTGTCACACATGCAGGGTTTGCAGTGGTGACAGAATTTGGCATTCTCAAATCAGGTCCTGTTCTTCCTAATACAAGTGCTCAAATGGCAGAATTAGTGGCCCTAACAGAAGACCTAAAACTGTCAAAAGAACAGAGTCAACATCTATACAGATTCTAAGTATGCCTTCCTGATCCTGCATGCTCATGCAGCCACCTGGAAAAAAAGAGAAATGCTAACTACAACAGAAACAGCTTCCCATAGGAATAAAAGGGAGGTTACTTTAATAGTTTTAGGGATAGCTGCATTAGTTGCAGCCCTTGCTGGAATCAGCTATGGGGTGATTGCCAATCATGTAACTGCAAAAAACCTAACCAAAGTGGTAGAGGACACCTCAGACCAGGTAGGCCTTGCCATTAAGGACATGCAAAGGTCTTTGTCGTCCCTTGCCTGTATGGTAATGGACCACCGCCTGGCTCTAGATTTTCTTTTTGCTAAACAAGGGGGGTATGTGCCATTGCCAATACCTCCTGTTGCACATATATAAACACTTCGGGCATTGTAGAAGAACGTGCAGATTACATTCCCCAACAAGCTAAATGGCTCCGGAAGCAATCTCTTGAAACTCAGGTTTCTACTCAGGTATGGGAACAAATAAAATCCTGGCTCCCCTCCAGGACTTGGTTCCTACCCTTTCTGAGGCCTATAGTTGCCCTTGTCCTCTTGCTTGTGTTTGGGCCTTGCATTTTAAACTTACTTGTCAAGTTTGTTTCTTCTCGCCTAGAATCCATCAAACTACAAATGCCTCTGGTGGAGATGAAAATGACCTACTACCGCGGTCCCCTTGACAACCCCCCTCATGGTCAGCCCTGATGCTGCGGGCCCCTTCATCGCCCCCTGTCAGCAGGAAGCAGTTACTGAACAGACTTCGTCGTCCCAATCCCTAACAGCAGTTAGGGCCACCATTGAGAGGGGGGAATGAAGGACTGAAGGACAGACAGCGGGAAGTCCCAAAAGGGAGATAAGTGGTCAAGGAGACACTTCTCCTCCCTAAGAAATGCCTGTTTGCATTTGAAAGGCATCTCCACCCTCAGGCAATGCAAACTAGGCTATAAAACCCACTCCCCTCCCTGACTGACGGGATCACTGGTTTCCAGGTCCCCCTGCATTCTCCAATATGCAGTCTTTCTCTTCTCTTTTCTCCAACTAAATTCTCTGCAAATAAAATCTTTCCGACCTCTGCTGTTGGAGTCTACCTATGCTTTCATTCTCAGAGCAGGCTCAAGAACCCTGAGCATCTGAAATTCCTGAGCGTGTCATCCATGCATCACTTAGGTCAAACCCCAGTACCACCAAAAAAATAAATATCCCTAACTAAATTGATTCCATTTTTAGGTAGATAATCACTCTGAACCATGCAAAGGATAAAAAATTATTCCTTGGGAGATAAACATTTGTTCTATATTTAGGGAATATATTTTTGTGCTTACAAATATCAAGTTGGTGAAATGTGTGAATCTTGAATTAAACTTTATTTGGATGAACACTCTACCAGATGTTCATTTGAAAACTGTTTTAATTTGTTTTTTAGAAGCCATCATAGATTTCAGTTAGCAATTAGATTTATTATATAAACATACTGTCTATTCATCAATCAGAAACATAAAAGAGCATAATCACGACGGAATTGAAAAGTGTAGCAATGACCTTCCTAAGTGATTTTCTTTCCTTCTTATGAAACAGAAATATATATTGTTACTTAACACCTTGATTTTGATAAAAATAGTCTAGCAAGTTATGAAAGATTGTAATTCAGTATTACCTTATAGATGTTTTGTTTTCAGATTCTCAATGTTATAATTTACCAATTTTCCTTCCAAGAATAAGCAGTGAGCTTAATAAGATGAAATCTTTAAATTTTTTTAAAAATTATAACCGAAGAGTTTAGTGATACATAAATGAGTTCATTTTTTTTTTTTTAGCAATTTTTGGATACCAGGCTAAAGTAAACTTCAGGGTAAATAAGGACATTATATCAAAAGATTTTCAGGTAGAAATCATAAATATCTGAATAAATATGCATATGCAAAAATAGAGCTTCCACAAAAAAGCTACTCAGTTGAATTTGAAGTTAACTTTAAATTTGAATTTCAGATAGCAAAGGAATAATTGCTAATTTAAGTATGCCCATACAATATTTGGAACATATCTATAGAAAAAATACATTTTTTCCTAAAATTTAAATTTAACAAGACATTATACATTCATACACATACATAAAATCTGGCAATCTTAGTAGGAAATAAACTATATTTTATGATAGATTTCTAAGTAGTTTCTATCTCCCTGTTATCTGTCTTCCTATAAAAATTTATCTGTAAGAGCAAAATGTGTACCTAGTCTACAAAAGAAAAGGTAAGAAAGAAATTCTACAGTAAGTCTGTTCATACTGTGTTTGGAACACTGATTATTAAAAGATTTAATTGAGGTCTCAATTTAAAATGTGAGCCCGTTTAATTATTTGAGAATGTTAGATTTGAAAAATGGAATATAAATCTAGTAAATTCAAATCCAAGTTATAAAATCCAAATAACATTTCATTTAGGAGAAAGGGAAAACTATAAGTATAAGATGTCCTTTGAATTGTGACATCTACATAAGGAATAAGTTTATTAAGCCCTCCTATCTACTACAAACAATAACCCACATTGTTTTATTTAAATATTCAATGTACAAAGAAATATAATTTTCATAATTTGATGCTTCTTTTCAGGAATAGTAACTGTTCCCCAGATATATTATTCAAGCAACCCTTCTTTGGTCAAAGACTTTAAGATACCACATCTATTTTCACTCTTTTTAAAAAAACAAGTGCTGCTTATTTTTAAAGTAAGTTCTTAAAATATTTGGATTTTCTAACAATTTTGAATTTATTTTTTATCCTAGTTACAGGTCATTTTTATATAAAATCTTTCATTTGATACAGATGGAGAAATGAATAACTATATTTTATTATATTAAAAGCACTAATACTTTTGAAAATACTAACTTAACCATTATAAAAGTGCCAAATAATGTTTTGGGTGTTTTATTTATAATTTCTTCCTCTTTATTTAGTTGTTTCTCTCCATTATTTGTCGAACTAATTGGTCTCATTGCTGATTTGTGGCAAATCTAAGTAAGTTATAACATTGGAACACACAGGTAATATTTTGGAAGACAATAATGATAATCATAATGATAAAAATACCATTTATTTAATAGCTTAATTTAATTCTGATAGTCCTAAGAGATAAATGTTTTTACCACCTTCATTTTACAAAAGGAGAAACCGAGGCACAGACAGTTTACATATGTATTTAAGTTCTCAAAGGTGGCCAGAGGTGAATCAGGGCATTTAGTCAGTAACTGCACTTTAGAGGCTGCTCTTTATTTTATGTTTTGTACCAGGACCATTTTGAGCATGAAGGGGTGTACTGAAAATGAAAACTGTCCAATTGTTGCTGTTCATTTGACAGAAATTAGGTTTGTTATATTGCTAGATTTATGCAATGATACTTCCTACAACTGTTATCAAAGATAAAATTCCTGGTAAAAATAAAAATAATATATGGCAAAAAAACTATTTTTAAAGATGAAAAATGCTTTTAAAATATAAAAGCTTAAGTGATTAATATTAGTACTTATAATGTGTTTAATTCAATATTGATTTGTAGCACTGGGATTTTTTTTAAAGGATTTGAATTTGAATTTTTTATTTTTCATAAATTCAGCATAATCTTCCATCCTCTTTCATTTTGTTGTTAATGAGTTTGAAACTATTTATTATTGTCATCTTCAGTTAACTCCTGTCTAGAGCATAGGTTTTTCACTATAAGTCCTCTCACTGTGGGAACTGAGATAACTTAGTAAGTTCCAAGCAAATTGTACTAACAGAATATCCTTAATTCAGCTTTAAATTAAAATAAGTAAATAGTTTAGTTCAAATATTTTTGCACATACTGTCTTTTTACATCCATCCAGAGTAGTTTTTTAAACAAATATGTTTATTAGTGAAAGCTCATTAAATTATTCATTTGGATGTTTAGGTGAAAAATCAAAGACTTCAAAATATACATGAAACCAACCAATGTCTATGAGCTCCACTGAAAGATTTTTTTTCACATCAAAATATAATGGGGTAAAATTATGTAATTTTAACATTAAATCATATATTTCTTTGCTGTGTTAAATTTGTTCCATTTTCAATGTTTTTATAACTATTTCAATACCTTCTTGTTTGCTTTATTTTTCACTAAGTAAAATTCACTAAACCTCCAGAAGCTCACATTTTTATCATTCTATTCATTGAATCCTTTCTTTGAAGATTTCCAACTAATTTCAATACAACCATAACCAAAATTTAGAATTTTCATTTTCAAAAATTAACAATAGCATCTAGAATAACTGTCAAATATTTTACGTTTTACTAAGCAAACTTCAGAAACATTACTTTGATTACATGTATTGGATTAAAATTTAAAACATTATTGAAATTCATTCATTTCTTATTTGGAATCAGATGACACTGATACAATACTGACATCACTTAACTCTGTCAGGTTATTCTGTTAATGGAGCCAACATTCTAACACTTTCCATACATGCATAAGAAAACTTGAAATTACACACTAATAAAAGTTATAAGAACAGATCTTTGATATAAATAAATGAAATACAACAATATGAAAAGTCTTCTTACAATGATTATTAGCTTTTGATGTAGATGCAAATGCTTCTTCAGCAGATTTATGTCTTGTATGTCACATCACCACAGCCCAGGAAGAATGGCAAATATTGATTGACCATGTGTGCAATTTATCATTCCATATCAACTTTCTTGAGAAAGGCACCTTTAGTATTTATATTTATTGTATATGAGCTTTCATATTTTTAACTCATTGCTATATAAAGATATCTTTTGTAGTTTAACATTGCAAAACTACTATAGTAATATATTTCAGAGTGTTTTCTATATGTTCTGTGGCAAAATTTTTTAGCCTCTTTTTCTATACATGTTTCACATGCAAGTATTCTATAATTTTCAACATTTTCCACTGACCTCTGTTTGCCTGGAGGATTCCCACATCATAAAGCCACAAATACACTCCACAGTACAGCTCTAGCACCAAGTGCCTGGCACAAGCAAAGGAATGGAGTCAGTGCCAAGTGAAACCAAGAAGATATAGCTGTCCCTAGCTTTTACTATCAATGCAAGCTTTGTTTTAATCACCAAGTCCTGTGGAATTATACTTTTAAGATGTTAGGTTCATTTCAGAAAGTGTTAGGGTAGGAAAGATAGTCCATCATTCATCTTTAACATTTAACAACCTAATTAAATGATAACTCTATTCACAGTATATACATCTCAAAACTTAGTGAACCACAAAATGACAATAGGTAAAATACAAAATAGAAGAATAAATGCATTTTTTATTAGCTTACTCATATATGCAAACATTGTTTGGGCCATTTCTCCCCCTTACCCCCTGTCCCCTCCCTTTCTCCCCACACCCCCCCTCTTTCTTCCAAGCAGAATCTGTTCTGTCCTTATCTCTAATTTGTTGAAGAGAAAGTATAAGCAATAATAAGAAAGACAAAGAGTTTTTGCTAGTTGAGATAAACACAGCTATACAGAGAGATTCCTAGCATTGCTTCCATGTACAAATATGTTACATCCCAAGTTGATTCATCTCTAACTGATCTTTACACTGGTTCCTGATCCCCTTCTCGTGTTGACCTCTGTATTAGTTCCTCTGCTGTGGGGACAAAAAACACTTTCATGTTTTGGGTTTCTTACCTATTCCCATATCTCCCATGTGTGCTTTCCCCTTATCATGTGCCCCAAGTCCAACCACATGGCTGTATTTGCCCTAGATCTAAAGTCTACATATGAGGGAGAACACACAACTTTTGGTCTTCTGAGCCTGACTAACCTCTCTCACAATGATGTTCTCCAGTTCCATCCATTTACTTGCGAGTGATATGATTTCATTCTTCTTCATGGCTGAGTAAAATTCCATTGTGTATAAATACCACACTTTATTGATCAATTTGTCAGTAGTGGGGCATCTTGGTTGTTTTCATAAATTGGCTATTGTGAACAGCACTGCAATAAACATGGGTGTGCAAGTGCCTCTGGAGTAACCTGAGACACATTCCTTTAGTTATATTCCCAGGAGTGGGATTGCTGGATCATATGGAAGATTTATGTTTAGATATTTAAGAAGCTTCCAATTTTTTTTTCAGAGTGGTTGCAGTAGGTTGCATTCCCACCAGCAGTATATGAGGATTCCTTTTTCCCACATCCTCACCAACACCTGTTGTTAGTGTGGTTTTAAGTGATGGCTATTTTAACAGGAATGAGGTGGAATCTTAGTGTTGTTTTGATTTGCATTTCCTTTATGACTAGAGATGGTGAGCATTTTTTCACATTTTTTTTTTTTTTTAGAATTTATCCCTATTTTTTATTTTTTTTATTTTTTTTTTCATTTTTCTTTTATTATTCATATGTGCATACAAGGCTTGGTTCATTTCTCCCCCCTGCCCCCACCCCCTCCCTTACCACCCACTCCTTCCCCTCCCGCTACCCCCCTCAATACCCAGCAGAAACTATTTTGCCCTTATCTCTAATTTTTGTTGTAGAGAGAGTATAAGCAATAATAGGAAGGAACAAGGGGTTTTGCTGGTTGAGATAAGGATAGCTATACAGGGCATTGACTCACATTGATTTCCTGTGCGTGGGTGTTACCTTATAGGTTAATTCTTTTTGATCTAACCTTTTCTCTAGTTCCTGGTCCCCTTTTCCTATTGGCCTCAGTTGCTTTAAGGTATCTGCTTTAGTTTCTCTGCATTAAGGGCAACAAATGCTAGCTAGTTTTTTAGGTGTCTTACCTATCCTCACCCCTCCCTTGTGTGCTCACGCTTTTATCATGTGCTCATAGTCCAATCCCCTTGTTGTGTTTGCCCTTGATCTAATGTCCACATATGAGGGAGAACATACGATTTTTGGTCTTTTGAGCCAGGCTAACCTCACTCAGAATGATGTTCTCCAATTCCATCCATTTACCAGCGAATGATAACATTTCGTTCTTCTTCATGGCTGCATAAAATTCCATTGTGTATAGATACCACATTTTCTTAATCCATTCGTCAGTGGTGGGACATCTTGGCTGTTTCCATAACTTGGCTATTGTGAATAATGCCGCAATAAACATGGATGTGCAGGTGCCTCTGGAGTAACAGTCTTTTGGGTATATCCCCAAGAGTGGTATTGCTGGATCAAATGGTAGATCGATGTCCATCTTTTTAAGTAGCCTCCAAATTTTTTTCCAGAGTGGTTGTACTAGTCTACATTCCCACCAACAGTGTAAGAGGGTTCCTTTTTCCCCTCATCCTCGCCAACACCTGTTGTTGGTGGTGTTGCTGATGATGGCTATTCTAACAGGTGTGAGGTGGAATCTTAGTGTGGTTTTAATTTGCATTTCCTTTATTGCTAGAGATGGTGAGCATTTTTTCATGTGTTTTCTGGCCATTTGAATTTCTTCTTTTGAGAAAGTTCTGTTTAGTTCACATGCCCATTTCTTTATTGGTTCATTAGTTTTGGGAGAATTTAGTTTTTTAAGTTCCCTGTATATTCTGGTTATCAGTCCTTTGTCTGATGTATAATTGGCAAATATTTTCTCCCACTCTGTGGGTGTTCTCTTCAGTTTAGAGACCATTTCTTTTGATGAACAGAAGCTTTTTAGTTTTATGAGGTCCCATTTATCTATGCCATCTCTTAGTTGCTGTGCTGCTGGGGTTTCATTGAGAAAGTTCTTACCTATACCTACTAACTCCAGAGTATTTCCTACTCTTTCTTGTATCAACTTAAGAGTTTGGGGTCTGATATTAAGATCCTTGATCCATTTTGAGTTAATCTTGGTATAGGGTGATATACATGGATCTAGTTTCAGTTTTTTGCAGACTTCTAACCAGTTTTCCCAGCAGTTTTTGTTGAAGAGGCTGCTATTTCTACATCGTATATTTTTAGCTCCTTTGTCAAAGATAAGTTGCTCATAGTTGTGTGGCTTCATATCTGGATCCTCTATTCTGTTCCACTGGTCTTCATGTCTGTTTTTGTGCCAGTACCATGCTGTTTTTATTGTTATTGCTTTGTAATATAGTTTGAAGTCAGGTATTGTGATACCTCCTGCATTGTTCTTTTGACTGAGTATTGCCTTGGCTATTCGTGGCCTCTTGTGTTTCCATATAAATTTCACAGTAGATTTTTCAATCTCTTTAATGAATGTCATTGGAATTTTGATGGGAATTGCATTAAACATGTAAATTACTTTGGGGAGTATCGACATTTTTACTATGTTGATTCTACCAATCAATGAGCATGGGAGATCTCTCCACTTTCTATAGTCTTCCTCAATCTCTTTCTTCAGAAGTGTATAGTTTTCCTTGTAGAGGTCTTTCACATCTTTTGTTAGGTTTACACCTAGGTATTTGATTTTGTTTGAGGCTATTGTAAATGGAATTGTTTTCATACATTCTTTTTCCGTTTGCTCATTGTTAGTGTATAGAAATGCTAATGATTTTTCTATGTTGATTTTATATCCTGCTACCTTGCTATAGCTATTGATGATGTCTAGAAGCTTCTGAGTAGAGTTTTTTGGGTCTTTAAGGTATAGGATCATGTCATCTGCAAATAGGGATATTTTGACAGTTTCTTTACCTATTTGTATTCCTTTTATTCCTTCTTCTTGCCTAATTGCTCTGGCTGGGAATTCCAGTACTATGTTGAATAGGAGTGGAGATAGTGGGCATCCTTGTCTGGTTCCTGATTTTAGAGGGAATGGTTTTAATTTTTCTCCGTTAAGTATAATGCTGGCTGTAGGTTTGTCATATATAGCTTTTATAATGTTGAGGAACTTTCCTTCTATTCCTAGTTTTCTTAGAGCTTTTATCATGAAATGATGTTGGATCTTATCAAAGGCTTTTTCTGCATCTATTGAGATGATCAAGTGGTTTTTGTCTCTGCTTCTGTTAATGTGGTTTATTACGTTTATTGATTTTCGTATGTTGAACCACCCCTGCATCCCTGGGATGAAGCCTACCTGGTCGTGGTGGATAATCTTTTTGATGTGTTGCTGAATTCGATTTGCCATTATTTTGTTGAGGATTTTTGCATCAATGTTCATTAAGGAGATTGGCCTATAGTTCTCCTTTTTTGGAGGTGCTTTGCCTGGTTTTGGGATAAGTTTAATACTGGCTTCATAAAATGTGTTTGGCAGTTTTCCTTCCCTTTCTATTTCATGGAACAGTTTAAGGAGGGTTGGTATCAGTTCTTCTTTAAAGGTCTGATAGAATTCAGCAGAGAATCCATCAGGTCCTGGACTTTTCTTTTTGGGGAGACTCTTGATTGCTGCTTCAATTTCATTTTGTGTTATAGGTCTATTCAGGTGATTAATTTCCTCTTGGTTCAGTTTTGGATGGTCATATGTATCTAGAAATCTGTCCATTTCTTTTAGATTTTCAAATTTATTTGAATATAGGTTCTCAAAGTAGTCTCTGATGATTTCCTGGACTTCCATGGTGTTTGTTGTTATCTCCCCTTTTGCATTCCTGATTCTACTAATTTGGGTTTTTTCTCTCCTCATTTTAGTCAGGTTTGCCAGGGGTCTATCGATCTTGTTTATTTTTTCAAAGAACCAACTTCTTGTTTCATTAATTCTTTGTATGGTTTTTTTGGTTTCTATTTCGTTGATTTCAGCTCTTATTTTTATTATTTCTCTCCTTCTATTTGTTTTGGGATTTGCTTGTTCTTGTTTTTCTAGGAGTTTGAGATGTATCATTAGGTCATTGATTTGGGATCTTTCAATCTTTTTAATATATGCACTCATGGCTATAAACTTTCCTCTCAAGACTGCCTTAGCTGTGTCCCATAGGTTCCGGTAGGTTGTGTTTTCATTTTCATTGACTTCTAGGAACTTTTTAATTTCCTCCTTTATTGCATCGATGATCCATTGTTCATTAAGTAATGAGTTATTTAGTTTCCAGCTGTTTGCATGTTTTTTGTCTTTACTTTTGTTGTTGAGTTCTACTTTTACTGCATTGTGGTCAGATAGTATGCATGGTATTATTTCTATTTTCTTATATTTGCTGAGGCTTGCTTTGTGCCCTAGGATATGATCTATTTTGGAGAAGGTTCCATGGGCTGCTGAGAAGAATGTATATTGTGTAGAGGTTGGATGAAATGTTCTGTAGAAATCTACTAGGTCCACTTGATCTATTGCATATTTTAGATCTTGGATTTCTTTATTGAGTTTTTGTTTGGATGTCCTATCTATTGATGATAATGGAGTGATAAAGTCTCCCACAACCACTGTGTTGGCGTTTATGCATGCTTTTAGGTCTTTCAGGGTATGTTTGATGAAATTGGGTGCGTTGACATTGGGTGCATACAGATTGATTATTATTATTTCCTTTTGGTCTATTTCCCCTTTTATTAGTATGGAATGTCCTTCTTTATCTCGTTTGATCAATGTAGGTTTGAAGTCTACTTTGTCAGAGATAAGTATTGCTACTCCTGCTTTTTTTCGGGGGCCATTGGCTTGGTAAATCTTCTTCCAGCCTTTCATCCTAAGCATATGCTTATTTCTGTCGGTGAGATGAGTCTCCTGTAAGCAACAAATTGTTGGATCTTCTTTTTTAATCCATTTTGTCAAACGGTGTCTTTTGATGGGTGAATTAAGTCCATTAACATTAAGTGTTAGTACTGATAGGTATGTGGTGATTCCTGCCATTTAGTTATCTTAGTTGTTTGAAGGTTTGATTGTGTGTACCTAACTTGATGTTACTCTCTACTGTCTTGCTTTTTCTTATCCTGTGGTTTGGTGCTGCCTGCCTTTTCATGGTTAAGTTGGGTGTCACTTTCTGTGTGCAGGATCCCTTGCAGAATCTTTTGTAATGGTGGCTTTGTGGTCACATATTGTTTTAGTTTCTGCTTATCATGGAAGACTTTTATTGCTCCATCTATTTTGAATGATAGCTTTGCTGGGTAGAGTATCCTGGGGTTGAAGTTATTTTCATTCAGTGCCCGGAAGATCTCACCCCACGCTCTTCTTGCTTTTAATGTTTCTGTTGAGAAGTCTGCTGTGATTTTGATGGGTTTACCTTTGTATGTTACTTGTTTTTTCTCTCTTGCAGCCTTCAATATTCTTTCCTTAGTTTCTGAACTTGTTGTTTTAATGATGATATGTCGTGGAGTAGTTCTGTTTTGATCTGGTCTGTTTGGTGTCCTGGAGGCCTCTTGCATTTGTATGGGAATATCTTTCTCTAGATTTGGGAAATTTTCCGTTATTATTTTGTTGAATATATTACGCATTCCCTTCGCTTGCACCTCTTCTCCTTCTTCGATGCCCATGATTCTCAAGTTTGGTCTTTTGATGGAGTCGGTGAGTTCTTGCATTTTCTTTTCACAGGTCTTGAGTTGTTTAATTAATAGTTCTTCAGTTTTTCCTTTAATTACCATTTCATCTTCAAGTTCTGAGATTCTGTCTTCTGTTTGTTCTATTCTGCTGGATTGGCCTTCCGTTTTGTTTTGCAGTTCTGTTTCGTTCTTTTTTCTGAGGTTTTCCATATCCTGGCTGTTTTCTTCTTTATTGTTGTCTATTTTTGTCCTGAGTTCATTTATCCATTTATTCATTGTGTTCTCTCTTTCACTTTGGTGTTTATACAGTGCTTCTATGGTTTCCTTTATTTCTTCTTTTGCTTTTTCAAATTCTCTATTTTTATTGTCTTGGAATTTCTTGAGTGTCTCCTGTACATTTTGGTTGACCCTATCCAGTATCATCTCTATAAAATTCTCATTGAGTACTTGTAGTATGTCTTCTTTCAAATTATTCTTGTAGGCTTCATTGGGTCCTTTGGCATAGTTTATCTTCATTTTGTTGGAGTCTGGATCTGAGTTTCTGTTCTCTTCATTCCCCTCTGGTTCCTGTACAAATTTTTTGCTGTGGGGAAACTGGTTTCCTTGTTTTTTCTGTCTTCCTGTCATTGTCCTTGGTGTTGTTACTGTCCCTGTACTGTGTGTAATTAAGTATTTTCTAGCTTGTAATAATAACAATGGTAATATTGAGAATGGAAGAGTGAGCTGAGATGGAAAGCAAGAAGTTAAAGAAAAGGGGAAAACAAATATACAGACAAGAGGGAGAAAGCAGAACAAGGTATCAGACAAGAGAGTTTCAAAGGTATAAACAGGGAGTGTTAGTGTACTAATCGACAGTAAGCTGAACAGACAATAGAGAGACAGAGAGAGGATTGAAAATCAAAGATAAAAAAATAAAAAATAAGTTTATGAAAGTAATATCTATTTATAAAAATGAATTAAAACAAAATGGAAAATAGAAAATTAAATAAAAAAAAAAAAACCAAAAAACTTCCAAGTTTATATGCAATGCAATTTCAGTCTTAATAATTAGGATGTCCGTCTCAATCTCCAGTCCTGGAGTTGGTGCCTCAGATGTTGTTCTGTAGTTGTCTCATCAAAGGGGATGCATAAAGTAGAACAAAACTACACTCACACACACACAGAAGAAAAAAAAAAAAGCCCCACCAAGTGTCCCCAGTTCAAATGCAATACAGTTTCAGTAAGTTTTTCGGCTTGCAGGTGTAATTCGGTTGTTCTCTCATCAAAGGTAGGGAGAAAAAGAAAAAAAAGCGTCTCGAGGCAGTTCTGAGAGTGGTATCTGCAACTGTGGCTTGCCTGCCTGCTGCTCTCAGCCTGTAGCTGGCGGCGTTATTTATGCAGATCTCTGGGGTGAGCTAGCACTCACCTGGTCCCACAGGCTTTGTTTGCTCAGAGTTCTCCTGTGCGGGGGGCCTCTGCTACAGGCTTTCCCCTTTCCAAGCACTGGGAAAGGTGACACTGCCCCGCGTTGTCAGGCCTGCGTGTTTATTTACAGTTCACATGGGAAGTGGGTCTTCCCTCCTCTCACAAGCGTCCCCGCTCCTGGTTGCTGGGCGCGCCCCACTCCCGCCAGAGCCTCTCCGGCCTGCCCGGCTTGTTTATTTACAGTCCCAGGAAGGATTCCCTTCCCCCAATCTTCAGCGCTCAGGGCGCCCCACCCTCTTTCCAGCGTCTCTTAACTGTTCTTATTGCTTAGTACTCAGTTTCTCTTTTTTTCCCGGGTGGAGGTCAGTCTGTCCAGGGGGCTATGCTGCTCTGGCCCAGGCTTGTCTGTGGGGCTACCGCGGTACCATGAAGCTCACCTGGTCCGCGTCTTCCCAAGCCATATGGGCGCCGGCCACTGGCGGCCCCGGGGGCCCTCCTCTTTTCTCCGTTTAACGTGAAGTGGAGATTCTCTGCGCCGGCTGGAGATGTGGAGGGGTCAAAGTTATGCCTTTTCTCGGTGATTATGCCTGCAAAGTGTGTCTCCGGCATCTCTCCAAGATTTCACTATAGGAGGGTCGCTTTCTGCTTCCTACCTCTAGCCGCCATCTTGGAATTCCTTTTCACATGTTTTTTGGCCATTTGAATTTCTTCTTTTGAGAAAGTTCTGTTTAGTTTACTTGCCCATTTCTTTATTGGTTCATTGATTTGGGGAGAGTTTTGTTTTTTGAGTTCCTTGTGTTTTCTGGCTATCAATCCTTTGTCTGATGTATAGCTGGCAAATATTTTCTCCCACTCTGTGGGTGGTCTCTTCAGTTTAGAGAACATTTCTTTTGTTGTGCAGAAGCATTTTAGTTCTGTGAAGTCCCATTTGTCCATCCTTTCTTCTAGTTGCTGAGCTGCTGGGGTTCTATTGAGGAAGTCCTTGCCTATACCTATTACTTCCAGAGTGTTTCCTGCTCTTACCTGCACCAATTTCAGAGTTTCAGGTCTGATATTAAGGTCCTTCATCCATTTTGAGTTGATACTAGTACAGGGTGATAAACATGCATCTAGTTTCAATTCTTTGCAGATGGATAATCACTTTTCCCAACAACATTTGTTGAAGAGGCTGTCTTTTTTCCATCATATATTTTTAGGGCCTTTGTCAAGAATGAGGTGGGCATAATTGTGTGGATTCATATCCGGATCCTCTATTCTGGTCCACTGGTCTTCATATCTGTTTTTGTGCCAGCACCACGCTGTTTTTATTGCCATTGCTTTGTAATATAGTTTGAAGTTGGGTATTGTGATACCTCCAGCATTGCTCCTCTTGCTGAGTATTGCCTTGGTTATTCATGGTCACTTGTGTTTACAAAAGAATTTTAGGGTAGATTTTTCAATCTCTGTGATGAAGGTCATTGGGATTTTGATGGGAATTGCATTAAACATGTAGATTGCTTTTGGTAGTGTGGCCATTTTTACTATGCTGATTCTACCAATCCATGAGCACAGGAGATCTCTCCACCTTCTGTAGTCTTCCTCGATCTCTTTCTTTGAGGGGTTGTAGTTCTCCTTGTAGGGGTCATTCACGTCCTTAAGTTTACTCCTAGGTATTTGATTATTTTGAGGCTATTGTAAATGGAATTTTTTCCATATATTCTTTCTCAGTTTGTTCATTATTGGTGCATAGAAAGGCTAATGATTTTTGTAAGTTGATTTTGTATCCTGCCACCTTGCTGTACCTGTTAATGGTGTCTAGGAGTTTTGGGTAGAGTTTTTTGGGTCTTTAAGGTACATGATCATATTGTCTGAAAATAGGGATATTTTGAGTTTCTTTATCTATTTGTATTCCTTTTATTTCTTCTTCATGCCTAATTACTCTGGCTAGGAATTCCAGTACTATGTTGAATAGGAGTGAAGATAGTGGATAGCTGTGTTTGGCTCTTGATTTTAGGGGAAATGGTTTCAATTTTTCACCATTAAATATGATGTTGGCTGTAGGTTTGTCATATATAGCCTTTACAATGTTAAGATACTTTCCTTCTATTCCTAGTTTTCTTAGAGCTTTTATCATGAAGTGGTGTTGGATCTTGTTGAAGACTTTTTCTGCATCTATTGAGATGATCAAGTGGTGTTTGTCTTTGCTTCTATTAATGTGCTGAATTAAATTTATAGATTTGCATATGTTGAACCACCCCTGCATCCCTGGGATGAAGCCAACCTGGTTATGGTGAATGATCTTTCTGATGTGTTGTTGGATTCAGTTTGCCATTTTTTTATTGAGGATTTTTGCATTGATGTTCGTTAAGGAGATTGGCCTATAGTTCTCCTTTTTGGAGGTGTCTTTTTCTGGTTTTAGGATAAGAGTAATACTGGCTTCATAAAATGAGTTAGGCAATGTTCCTTCCCTTTTTATTTCACAGAACAGTTTAAGAAGGAAGGGTTGGTATTACTTCTTCTTTAAAGGTCTGATAGAGTTCAGCAGAGAATCCATCGGGTCCTAACTTTTCTTTTTTGGGAGACGTTTTATTGCAGCTTCAATTTCATTTTGTGTTATAGATCTATTCAGGTGATTAATGTCCTCTTGATTCACTTTTGGATGGTCCTAAGTATCTTTAAATCTGTCCATTCCTTCAAAATTTTCAAATTTATTAGAATATAGGTTCTCAAAGTAGTCTCTGATGATTTCCTGGATTTCTGTGGTGTTTGTTGTTATCTCCCCTTTTGCATTTCTGATTTTACTGATTTGAGTTTTTTCTTTCCTCATTTTAGTCAGGTTTGCCAGGGGTCTGTCAATCTTATTATTTTTTCAAAGAACCAACTTTTTGTTTCACTAATCCTTTGTATGGTTTTTTTGTTTGTTTGTTTCTATTTCATTGATTTCAGCTCTTATTTTTATTATTTCTCTCCTTCTGTTTGTTTTGGGATTTGCTTGTTCTTGTTTTTCAATGAGTTTGAAATGTAGCATTAGGTCCATGATTTGAGATCTTTCTGTCCTTTTAATATATGCACTCATGGCTATAAACTTTCCTCTTAGGAATGCCTTTGCTGTGCTCCATAGGTTCCAGTAGGTTGTTTTCATTTTCATTAACATCCAGGAATCTTTTAAGCTCCTCTTTTATTTCATCAATGACCCATTGATCATTGAGCAATGTGTTGTTCAGCTTCCAAATTTTTCCATGTTTTTTACTATTGTTTTTGTTATTGAGTTCTAGTTTTAATGCACTGTGATCAGATAGAATGCATGGGATTATTTCTATTTTCTTATATTGCTGAGGCTTGCTTTGTGCCCTAATATATGATCAGTTTTGGAGAAGGTTCCATGGGCTGCTGAGAAGAATGTATTTTGTGCAGAAGATGGATGAAATATTCTGTAGACATTGGCTAGGTCCATTTGATCTACGGTGTGATTTAGATATAGGATTTCTTTATTGATTTTTTGTTTGGATGACATATCTATTGGTGATGGGGAGGTATTAAATTCTCCAACTACTACTGTATTGGATTTTATATATGTTTTTAGGTCCTTCAGTATATGTGTGATGAAATTGGGTGCATTGATCTTGGGTGCATATAGGTTGAAAATTGTTATTTCCTCTTGGTGTATGTACCCTTTTATTAGTATGGGATGTCCTTCTTTATCTCATTTGATGAATGTAGATTTGAAGTCTACTTTGTCTGAGATAAGTATTGCTAATCCTGCCTGTTTTCAGGGGCCATTGGGTTGGTAAATCTTCTTCCAGCCTTTCACCCTAAGCCAGTGCTTTTTTCTGTCAATGAGATGGGTCTCCTGTAAGCAACAGATTATTGAATCTTCCTTTTTAATCCAGTTTGCCTAACAGTGTCTTTTGATGGGGGAATTAAGTCCGTTAACATTCAGTGTTAGTATTGGTAGGTATGTGGTGATTACTGTCATTTAGTTGTTTATGTTGTTTAAGGGTTTGATTGTGTGCAGCTAAATCAATGTTACTTTCTACTTTCTTGCCTTTTCTTCTCCTGTGGTTTGGTACTGCTTGTCCTTTCATGGTTTTGCATGCTTTTATTTTCTGTGTGCAGGATTCTTTGGAGAATCTTTTGTAGTAGTGGCTTAGTGGTCATATATTGTTTTAGTTTCTCCTTATCATGGAAGACTTTTATTGCTCCATCTATTTTGAATGATTGTTTTGCTGGGTAGAGTACCTTAGGGTTGAAGTTATTTTCATTTAGTGTCCAGAAGACCTCACTCCATGCTCTTCTTCCTTTTAAGGTTTCTATTGAGAAATCTGCTGTGATGTTGATGGGTTTACCTTTGTATGTTATTTGTTTTTTCTCTCTTACAGTTTTCAATATTCTTTCTCTATTCTCTGTGCTTGTTGTTTTAATGATGATATGTCGTGGGGTAGTTGGTCAAGTCTGTATGGTGTCCTGGAGGCTTCCTGTACCTGAATGGGCATAGTTTTCTCTAGATTTGGGAAATTTTCTGTTATTCTTTTGTTGAATATATTATGAATTCTTTTTGCTTGCACCTCTTCTCCTTTTTCAATGTCCATGATTCTCAGGTTTGGTCTCTTGATGGAGTTAGTGAGTTCTTGCATATTCCTTTCACAGGTTCTGAGTTGTTTGAGTAATAGTTCTTCAGTTTTTCCTTTAATTACCATTTCATCTTTGCATTCTGAGATTCTGTCTTCTGCTTGTTCTAGTCTGCTGGAGTATTATTCCAATTGTATTTTGTATTTCTGTTTCATTCTTTTTTTTGAGGATTTCCATATCATGAGTCACTTCCTCTTTAATATTGGCAATTTTCATCATTAATTCATTTATTTCTCTATGGTGTTCTCTGTTTCACTTTGGTATTTATTTAGGGATTCTATGAGTTCAATTATTTGTTTTTGTGTCTTCTCATATTCTTTATTTTTATTATCTTGGAATTTCTTGAGTGCCTCCTGTATGTTTTGGTTGACCTTGTCTAGTAACATCTGTATGAAATTTTCAGTGATTTCTTGCAGGATTTCTTCTTTCAGGGTGTTCTTGTGATCTTCATTGGGTTCCTTGGGATAGTCTGTCTTTGTTTTGTTGGGATCTAGAACTGGGTATCCATTTTCTTCATTTCCCTCTGAATCCTGTACTAATTTATTTTGGGGGGGAGAATGGTTTCCATCCCTTTTTCATCTTCCCATCCTTCCACTTGGTGCTGTTTCTGTCCCTGTTCTGTGTGTAATTTAGTATTAGCTAACTTACAACAGTAAAAGTAATGAAACCAAGAAAGAAAGAAAAAGAGAGAAAAGAAAGAAGAAAAAAGGAAACCAAAAAAAAACAACAGACAGAGATGGTGCACTAACCAACAGTGAACAAGACAAGCACTTAGAGAGAAAAAGAGGAAAGAAAAAAGAAAAAAAATAGAGAGCCAAAGAAATCAACAGGGAGGGATGGTGGACTAACAAATAGTGAACAAGATAAGCATTTAGAGAGAAAGAGAAAAGAAAAAAAAATTCAGGTTCAGGAACAATGGAGTTTCAGTCTTAGTAGTTCTGGTGTTACTCCTTCAGCATCCAGTCCTGGTGTTGGTATTTAAGCAGAAGCTCTGTCATAGTCTCACCAGGTTGTTGGGTCAGGAGTTGAGCTTTGTGAACCACTATGTGCCCTATTTCAAGCAGCGGCTCATCTGCCACCTACTGTCAGCCGGCTACTTTTGCAGGCTCTGTTTACTGAAAGTTCACATGGAGAGCAGCTCTTTGCTTCTCCCCCCTTCTCTGGTGCACTCAAAGCACCCCGCCTTCTGTGCTGCATGTCCTTTTCAGTTCCTTGCTTATTATTTACTTCTTTTTTTTTTTTGTGGGGTGGGGGTCAGTCTGTCCAGGGAGCTATGCTGATTTATCCCAGGGGTGGCTGGGAATGCCACATGCTGCTTATTTGCTCACCTGTTGGTCTGTGTCTCCCAAGCAGGTTTGGAGCTAGCATCTGGCAGCGTGGGAGACCTCCTGTTTTTTCAGTGTAACGTGGCATGGAGAAGCTTTGTGAGGGCTGGGGGCTCAGGGTGTCATAGTTTTTCTTATTCTTAGTGGGTTTTTTTCTGCCAAGCATGGCTCCAGCATCTCAGAAAGATTTTTTATTTATGGAGCTCATGCTGTCTGCTTCCTCCTTCTAGTTGCCATCTTCTGCATTTTTATTTTAATGCAACTGTCACTAATAACATATTCACTTTTCTAGATGCAATGTTAAACAGGATTCTGGGGAGAAAGGTGTGAACTTTTGCTTTGCATAATCTTTCTGACTCACAATTAGGAGGCTACATTGTTTGTGAAGCAAAATTTCTTTTAAAAATTAATTAATGCTTTTCTCACCCATTGAAGCCAAGAAATACTCTAATTATTTGGACACTTGGAAATGTGTCTGAAAACACAAGTGTCTCTTATAATGGGATTTAAACAATCTTTATGTGGGTCTATGGCTTCTTCCCCAAGATTGAGTCGAGTCATTCCAATAGGACAAAAATACTATTCTGGTTCTATAGTTTATCAGCCATTTATTAGTGCCCATGCCATCATGCCATGTACCAAGTTGACAGATACAAAGAGTAGTTCTTTGAAATATTTTTCTCTTCATGAAGCTAGAGTGATTGAAAAATTGACTGGGCTGCACATATGGGTTAAATGGTTAGATATCAAAGGGCTTCTGGTCTTTTTCTTACTTAAGACATTTAATCTTTCTCACTTAAGAAGTTTTCCCCTATAGACTGGGAATCTGACAATAACTTCAAAATAGGTATTTCTCCCCACAAATACCAACTCTCAGTAACATGATCTTTCTTTCAGTTTTTCTCGTGAGTGAATGCTCCAACCACTCTTCTTATTGTGACTGCCAATGCCCAAATTTGAGCTTCAGAAGATAACCAAAACTGGCCTTTGAGACTGCTTTGCTTTCACCCACTCAGGGTGACTTGGCTTTGGCAGTAGAATTCTCCAAATAGCCAACCTGGCTCCCTGGAGTGTTCCATGAGGTAATGGAAAAAATCTCATCTTGTCATTAAGGGCGACTTTCTCTTCCTCTCTCAGAAGAGGTGATTATTCAACAGTAAAATAGTGTTTCCCTGTTTCTTCACCAAATATTTTTGCTAACCACCAACATCTGCATAGATCTTTTATAGAGAAAATATAATTCTGACATGCATCAGATAAATAGATTATATATTAGCAAAGATCAATAGAATGGAGTCCAAATTCTTTTTTTTTTTTTTTTTTTTTGAGGTACTGGAGCTTGAACTCAGGGCCTTATGCTTGCTAAGCAAATATTCTACCACTTGAGCCACACCTTAAGCCCTTTTTTGTTTAGTTTATTATTCAAATAGAGTCTCACCAACTTTTTCCTGGGCTGGCTTTGAACTTGAGTCCCTCATCTCTGCCTCCTACTTAGCTGAGATTAAAGGGGTAAGCCACCCCAATTGGTCTCCAAATTCTTTGACAGGATGGTCAAGTTCTCCATGATCTCTATTTTCTAACAAAATGGATGCTAGCCTCATGTAGCTATTGAGCACTTGAAGTGTGGACAACCCAAGATTGAGATATAAGTATAACATATATCCTGGACTTTTAGGCAATATTTTAAAAAATAAGATTAAAATAGCTCAAAGAATATTTATTCTTTGTATGAATTATTTGTTGAAATGGTAGTATTTTTAGATATGTTAGGTTAAATAAAATATAAACATTAATTTAAATTATTTCCTTTACTTTTTTAGAAATCTAGCTACTGGAAGATTTAAATTTACTCCTGTGGCTAATATTTTATTTCTGTTGATAGTGCTAGTCTGGTTCTTATTGCTCATCATAAAGCCTTGTCCTTTTTCTTGCACTGGCTACAGATTTATGCCTCAGTACTTTGTAAATAGAGTATTCTGAATGCATTTCACTCTCTAGACAGTCAGTCATGCTTTACAATTATTCCCCCTCTTTATCTCTCACCACACAGTTTCTCATAGAACAGATATTGGGACTTTCAATAGATATTCTATTTTTTTTTTAGAAAGTAACACATATGTACATGGAAGAAAACTTGGAATTTCCCTATATAGCTATCCTTATCTCAACTAGTTAAACCCCTGGTCCTCCTTATTAATGTTTATACTCTCTCTTCAACAAAATTAGAGATAAGGGCAAAACAGTATCTGCTTGGAAGTGAGGGGGTGGAGGCAGGGTGGAGGGACATGGAGGGGACAGGAGAAAGGGGGAAATAATGACCCAATCATTGTATGCACATATGAATAAAGGAAATTAAAAAAAAGATATTCTATTTAGAAAGCATACTCCATATGTTATTTCCTTTGCAAAGCCCTTTCTGAGCCTCAAGACACTTACTTATGTTAATCCTATGCCTGATAACTACATTTACTAGTGGCCTTGGGACACTACTCTGTCATTGTTATTTATATGAATATTTGTTTGCTTGCCTACAGACTCCCTGAGCTCAGGGATCACATGGTATACTTCTTTAAATGATTCATGGTTTTCAATTTCATGAATAAAATCAAATATTTAACTTCTATATCTTAAGATAATTTGAATTCATTCACATAAATATATAATCTACCCCATGACATAAAAATTAAATGATATTAGAGAAGTTACATATACTGAACCAGCCAATATCTTAGAAGACAAAACTGAATAGGATTATCTGGTATTATAAAACCACCAACTATAGCTGCATTTACAGAAAAATAAAAGTAACTTACATAAAAGCAAACAAGGAATTTTTTGAGGACTCATTCCTTACCTATCACCAAAAACAAATGTTAACAATTTCTGACACTTACTGAATACTTAATATGTACCATGTCCCCATGTGAAATACACTACTTTTTAAAAAAAATTTATTTTATTCATATGTGAATACAATGTTTGGGTCATTTCTCTCCCCTTCCCCCCACCCCCTCTCACCCCCTCACTTACAGGCAGAAACTATTTTGCCCTTATGTCTCATTTTGTTGAAGAGAGAGTATAAGCAATAATAGGAAGGAACAAGGGTTATTGCTAGTTGAGATAAGAATAGCTATACAGGGAGTTGACATGCATTGATTTCCTGTACATGTGTGTTACCTTCTAAGTTAATTCTTCTTGAACTAACCTTTTCTCTAGTTCCTGATCCATTTCTCCTATTGGTCTCTGTTGCTTTAAAGTATCTGCTTTAGTTTCTCTGCGTTGAGGGCAACAAATGCTATCTAGTTTTTTAGGTGTCTTACCTATCCTCACCCCTCCCTTGTGTGCTCTCGCTTTTATCATGTGCTCAAAGTCCAATCCTATTGTTGTGTTTGCCCTTGATCTAATGTCCACATATGAGGGAGAACATACGATTTTTGGTCTTTTGGGCCAGGCTAACCTCACTCAGAATGATGTTCTCCAATTCCATCCATTTACCAGAGAATGATAACATTTTGTTCTTCTTCATGGCTGCATAAAATTCCATTGAATACACTACTTTTATGAACACTCATTTGGTTTTCATGACATACTGTTATCATGCCAGCTTTAGACTCAAGTAAACTCAGACCTGAAGAGATTAAATGACTTATCCAAAGTATCTCATAAAGCAGGATGACTGCCTAAGATGGGACACAGGTAGTTTGACTCCAGAATCTTTGAACTTTCAACTTTGTGGAGGTAGATTATAAAATGTGTACCCCAAAATATTTAAACACCTCTAAAAATGGACTATTTTGCCACATCCAGATAGACAGATCTATTTTCATTACCTGAGCTACATTCTTTGTCCTCAGGTTGGCAAAAGGGCTTTGCAGGCATCACAAACATCACTGGGTTTGTCCTTTGTAATGACGATGAAAAGCATAGAGAAAAATCCCAAAATACATTCTCTAGCAGAATATCAGGTCAGAATATAAACAGGTAGATGGGAAGGAAGAAAAGAGGGACACTGCCATTAAAACTGGCAGACAAAGCTCAGAAGGTTGCTCTATGCTCTCTTGGCTGAAAATGTTAAATCACAGTTAAGAGTTTTTTATCTTCGTTCTAACATGCTATTTTTAGTCTGCATCTATTATGCCTGGATTACTGAATACATTTCTCACTGAGCTTTCCTTTCTTCCTTTCCAAAACTATCTGAAAAACACTGCCAGATTAATATTCCTAAAACCTGTTTCACATAAGCCAATATTTAGGTCTAGGGTGGGCAAGGCTTATGTTGTTTCTGAAATGGTCAGGTAAGTGGCAGACTTGATCTATAGAATAAAGTTCAGAACAAAGTTCAAGGTTCACTTGCCTCCCTGGCTTCTTCAGTCAGTCACCACTTCTTCCAACATTCCCCTATATACCCCCACCTTCCTCTGTATGCATGTACTTACATTTCCTGTTCCAAGGATACTAATCCAAACTACCTTCCAAACCTGTCACCTACATTCCTATCAGCCTCTCCTTGTTTATTCCATTATTCCTCCTACTCTTTCAGCCTGAACTACTGTGCAACCCACTTATATAAAACATCACTTCTTAAAGATGAAATTCTCTAGCAGACTTTCACCATTCTGTAGCAGAAATGGTCACTTACCTCACCATTTTAGCCATGACACACAACTTGTCTGCCATGTCTTTAAACACTGAGCTGCCAGATTCTTGTTATTCTGACATAGCATTGTGTTACAGGCAATACAAATACACTTTCTCTTCTCAAGCAAACAATTCTTCAGGCATGGCTGTCGACCATTCCTTTCATATATTAAATGAAACCTAATAGTAGATCCGTCCATATACTCAGAGCTTAGTACACTTTTCTTCTGTTAATAAAACTCGTTATTAATTAATTAGATCTCAAATTATCAGTTGTAAACTGTGTTCATGTATTGCAAGTCTATGACATTTGGTCTTTGCACTTAAGTGAATATCAGCACATCATAAATTCATTGTTTAGCAATAGCAAATACTATATAAGAGGTATTTGCATAAAATACTAATCTAGAAAAAACTTGTTAAATAATCAGATGAGAATTATTTCTTCTGATGTATTTTTTTCTGTGCTTTTAAACTATTAAGTCCTCACTTGACTTTTCCATATTAAAATTTAACATGGAATGAACTTGAGTTGTTTACTAGATGGCATAATTAGGTAGAAGCTTCCCAAAACTAAAATGTAGCACTCTAAAAAATTTAAATATCACTTCCAATTGCCTTAACATTGTTCAAATAAGATGTTAGACACTGGTGCAGAAACTAGTTATAAATAGCTATAAATACAGAAAATGAAATTGTTCTTTTAGCTACCATTTCATTTTCAAAGAATTAATTATAATGGTTTATGCCTGGATGGACCTCAGGATTGGCACTCACAGAACTTTCACATCAAGTGAATTAAAAATGCTAGTGGTAGTAATGCTGACCACTTCACAAATGCAGATAAAAGAAGAAATAAAATGTTCATGTCAAACAGAATGTACCAAAAGAACAACAACTGTTACTTGAGACTATTGTGTTGTTCTAAAAGAGAATGTGAAATCAAAATACTGAAGTAGATTTTGTCTTTAGAAAATGTTTAATGTATGTAATATTATTAGAAATTAGGAACAAGAATCATTCTTTCAAAATGTTACTTCTCCCATGCAGGTACTGACCAGGCCTAACCCTGCTTAGTTTAAGTAGAATGAAATTATACCTACCATCTGCAGGAAAATGGATGGAACTGAAGATCATTATGTAAGCAAGATAAACCAATGTCAGAAAGACAAATGCCATGTGTTTTCTTTCATGTGGATCTAGACCTAAAGAAATGAATAATAATATGATATTATTGTAAAAAGTTGACTTTTTTTTGGAGAGGGAAACAGCAAGTAGAATGAGGGGGAAAGAAGAGGGTGATGAGTGAATATTATTGAAGTACATTACATATATATATACATACACACATCTATGCACATCAATGTACATATACATATATAATATGCATAAATGTGAAGATAACACAATGAAATCTACCAAAAACTGTAAAAAGAAAACAAAAAGGGCAGTGGGAGAAGGGTAGTTTAAAAAAGAGAAATACAGATGAAATGAATTTTGTTAAAATATACGTATACAATTAATTTATGCCAATTTTTAAATGTTACTTCTAAAGCCAAATTCTAATGTGTAGTCACATTGTAAAACCCCTTTGAACATTGACTTTGCAATTAATGAAAGATAGGACCATAAAAATAGATACAGTGTATGTTGGTGTGTGTATGTGTGTGTGCGTGTGTGTGTGTGACAGGGGGTGACTTGTAAGGGGGGGAGGGTGAAAGAAGGAAATGAAGGGGAGATAATGTGGTTGATGGTATTCACATGCATATAAGAAATGGAACAATGAAATCTCTTGCAGTAGCTTTAAGTGGTGTAAGGAAGGGGTGAGGGGGGGTGCTGGGGGCAATCTAACTAATGTATAATGTAAGACTATTCAGAATTGTCACAACAAATTCTCCCTTATAGAATGAATATATGCTAATAAAAACAGAAAAAATAAAAATTACAGTCAAACTTCCTGAGGCAGACATACTTTGGTTTATATAATGCTTTAGAGAAAAGATGTGAAATGGGACCGAAATATCTAATTTACATTTTTTACACTTTTATCTACAGTCATATCCTGTATGGAACCAAGTTCTCGGCTACCTTCATTTCAATAATTTCTTCCCTGTACTCATTGTCTTACTGTGGCCTCTTAGATGTTTAGAGCTGAAAGTTTCAGTTAATATACTTTGTTCAGTATCTTCCAATAACTTTCATTCCCATCTTTTATTCTTAATTGTTGTGCTGGGTAGAGGAACCTTGTGCATTCACAAAAGTTCTTACAATATATCAAATATATCATATTTGAATACACCCCCTCCATCATTCTCCTTTATCTTTTCCTACCCCCTCTCCCAAAGCAGTTTCAACAGGTATCATTTTTGCATTTACATACATGTGTACACAATATTTGCACTATATTCACTTTCCTACACCCTTTCTCCACCTCCTCCCCCCTTCCATTGTTATTAACACCCTGCCAGCAGGACCTGTTCTGCCCTCCTGTTCTCTGATTTTGTAGAAGAAAAAAAAATGAAATATTTTTTTGTTTAAGATAGCTACACAAGGAGTTTCCTTGTGACAGTTCCATGTATGGATGTTTATATGTATTATAACACAAATTTTCTTCTTTCTATCTTAGTCCCCTTCTTATGGTGGTTTCAACAGGTTTAAAAATTCTATATTCATTCTTGTATAAAGAGTACATCAACCATATTCACCTTCCTAACTTCCTTCTTTTACTTTCCCCCTCTTGTGTGTGACCTTCACTTAATGTGACCTGTTTTTCATAATATTGCTTTTATTTTTATTGGCTCTATATTCCACATACCAGAGAAAATATTTGACTTTTGGCTTTTCGAACCTGGCTAACATTTCTTAAGATGATATTCTCCAGTTCCAACCTTTTACCTGAAAATGACAAAATTTCATTCTTCTTTGTGGCTGAATAGAATTTCATTGGATATAAATACCACATTTTCTTAACTCATTAATCAGTCTGAGGTATCTTAGCTGTTTCCATACCTTAGTTATTTTGAATAATGCTACTACAGTCAACATAGGTGTACAGGTGCCCTTATTGTTACCTGACTTCCATTCCTTTGAGTATATACCTAAAAGTGGAATTGCTGAATCATACAGCAGTTCTATTTTTATTTTTTTGAGGAGCCTCATACTGTTTTCCATAGTGGTTGTACTAATTTGCATTCCCATCAGCAACGTATGAGGGTTCCTTTTTCTCCACATCCTCATCCACATTTCTTTATTGTGTACTTGATAGTACACAATCCTAACAGGACTGAGATGAAATCTTACCATGGTTTTGATGTAGATTTCCTTTATGACCAGGGATAGTGAGCATTCTTTCCTGTGTTTTTTAGCCATTTGAACTTCTTCCTTTGTAAAAGCTCTGTTCAGTTCATTTGCCCATTTTCTCATTGGATCATTGATATTTTGGAAGTTTAGTTTTTTGAGCTCTCTGTAAATTCTGGTTATCAGTGCTTTATCTGATGTATAGCTAGAAAAGATTTTCTCCCATTCTATGGACAGCCTCTTCAATTTAAAGACCATTTCTTTCATTGTGTAGAAGCTTTTCAATTTCATGTAGTCCCATTTGTCAATCTTTTCCCTTAGTTGATGAGCCATTTGAAGTCTACTGAGGAAGTTGTTGCCTATGCCTATTGCTTCCAGTGTATTTACTGCTTTTTTCTGTATTAGCTTCAAAGTTTCAGGTCTCATATTAAGGTCCCTGATCCACTTTGAACTGATACTCATACAGGGTGAAAGACATGGATCTAGTTTCAGTTTTCTGCATGCAAATATCCAGTCTTCCCAGCAACATTTATATGTTATCTTAACTGAATTTCAAAGCTTTTTTTTTCACAAAAAATTAACTTAAGAGACCATTAGTGAGGGAAGTAGACCTTTTGATACATTGAGTTTCTTTTTCTTTCATCACAGTCAGTTGTAAGACTTGAGTTAATTCCTGAGTAATGAAATTGTGGAGTTTGAAAAGTACTTAAGAGTATAGTACATATTAAATTACATATACAGATTTAAAATATACTTTAAGGATCTGTCTGTAGCAAATAATCTATATGCAAAGGTAAATAAACTATACAACATATGAAAATTCTCCAGGAATATAATAAAGTATAGCTATAGTTCTTCTTATTAAAATATAATTTCAAGCGTGTACAAAATTAAAGAGAAAAACATAGAAATTCTGTAGACCCATCACATAGATACATTTAGATTCCACTCTCAATGCCCAATCTTGTATTTTTCATTAAACATAGCTTATTTCTTAAATTTGAGAGCCTCACAATAATGCATGCACTGAGCTTTTTACAAAGTAAATATGGATAAATGGATAGACAGATAGTAAAGAGATAGATAGATAAATAGATAGATAGATAGATAGATAGATAGATAGATAGATAGATAGATAGATAGATATAGGTAGGTAGATAGATGATAGATGATAGATAGATAGATAGATAGATAGATAGACTGACAGTTGTGTGAGGTGTAGAAAAGCTTTTGCCTGTTCTGAACATCACAATCTTTATTGCAAGATTCAGGCAGTTTCCATGCAGTTCAACTAGTTTTCTGAAAGCCCTGGAGGGATCTTCCCCTTCATGACTGTATGAAGAGAAGAAAAGATGAAGCGAGAATGTCTGAACTTAAAGAATGGAATGAAATAGTTTCCTGTAAAATAATGTATCTATAAACAAATGTTATCATGAATGGGAAACATGGAATATTAAAAAATTTTAAATATTAAAAAATTTCCTTACAATTAGATTTTTATTCACTTAGTCTGGAAAATTAGACAAAACATTCCAGTTCAATTTTATCTTTGCCAAGACTTTAAATTTTGAGTGGTACTTTGGCTACTTACCAGTTCTAAGTTGCCTAAATGTCTCTACATATTTGTCACAGAATATAAAAACCTGTCTTGTATGTTTTCTTTTAAAAGAACAAATTTTAGAACTCCTACAATTATCTTTGAGCCCAACTTTATTCTTATGTGAACTTGTTTGGACTTATAACTCATCTTACTGATTGATGCATTTGTATGTACTTTGTTCCCTTTGAGTCCCTGATGTTTACAGTATGCATGATAACTTAAAACCATAAGTAGACAGATCACAAATAACAGTACAATTCAGTAGCTCCATCCCTGACCATAATAGCCTGGTGAAATTTGTGGGCCCCTTTTGAAGCCAATTAAATCAGAATTTTAGAACTGAAAATCAAGAATTAATATTTTTTAAGTTACCTGTATATTTTTATGACTGCTCTATATGGTCATGGGTCTATAGGTAGAATCTGTTTTTACCTCTGCAGATGATGGTAACACATTTATGAAAGAGAAATTTTCTCTCACACCAGAGTCTTATAGAAGTTTTCTAGGACTCCCCTTCTTCTCACTCTGTTTCCCCAAACTACTACCTTAAAGAAATGGGCCTCTGTACTCTCTTAAGGATCTTCTTTTCTTCCCTCTTCCTGCACAAATTCTCCTGCTTACTTACCTTCTAATGCATTGCCCTATTCCTTACAATAAACAGAAAGTACAATTTCTTCCCCTATCCCCTGCCCAATCATTCAGAAAACATTCCCATCAAAGGCAAAACCATGTTTTGGGATTAGCCCTAGGTCTTGCCATCTTGGAATCTTGAGTCACCTCTGAAGTTCTAGAACAGCACATTTTGACCAATTTTTTAAACATTTAATAAATACTTGTTTGGTGATTGTGTGCCATGCTCTCTGCTGGTTCTGAGGACAAAGAGATGAGCAAGCAAAAGCCATTTATTTCAGTGGCCGACTGGGAAAGACAGGCAAGAAAATCACCTAAGTGATACAATAGAAATACCGCCAGAGTGCTGAGTAAACAAAATCTTCTTGCCTTTGTATTTCCATATAAATTTAAGGTTAGATTTTTCAATCTCTTTAATGAATGTCATTGGAATTTTGATGGGAATTGCATTAAACATGTAGATTACTTTTGGGAGTATCAACATTTTTACTATGTTGATTCAACAATCCATGAGCATGGGAGATCTCTCCACTTTCTATAGTCTTCCTCAATCTCGTTCTTCAGAAGTTTATAGTTTTCCTTGTAGAGGTCGTTCACATCTTTTGTTAGGTTTACACCTAGGTATTTGATTTTTTTTGAGGCTATTGTAAATGGAATTGTTTTCATATATTCTTTTTTGGTTTGTTCATTATTAGTGAATAGAAATGATAATGATTTTTCTATGTTGATTTTATATCCTGCTACCTTGCTATAGCTATTGATGATGTCTAGAAGCTTCTGAGTAGAGTTTTTTGGGTCTTTAAGGTATAGGATCATGTCATCTGCAAATAGGGATATTTTGACAGTTTCTTTACCTATTTGTATTCCTTTTATTCCTTCTTCTTGCCTAATTGCTCTGGCTAGGAATTCCAGTACTATGTTGAATAGGAGTGGAGATAGTGAGCATCCTTGTCTGGTTCCTGATTTTAGAGGGAATGGTTTCAGTTTTTCTCTGTTAAGTATAATGCTGGCTGTAGGTTTGTCATATATAGCTTTTATAATGTTGAGGTACTTTCCTTTTATTCCTAGGTTTCTTAGAGCTTTTATCATGAAATGGTGTTGGATCTTATCAAAGTGCATCTATTGAGATGATCAAGTGTTTTTTGTCTTTGCTTCTGTTAATGTGGTTTATTACATTTATTGATTTTCGTATGTTGAACCACCCTTGCATTCCTGGGATGAAGCCTACTTGGTTGTGGTGAATAATCTTTTTGATGTGTTGTTGAATTCGGTTTGCCATTATTTTATTGAGGATTTTTGCATCAATGTTCATTAAGGAGATTGGCCTATAGTTCTCCTTTTTGGAGGTGTCTTTGCCTGGTTTTGGGATAAGTGTAATACTGGCTTCATAAAATGTGTTTGGCAGTTTTCCTTCCCTTTCTATTTCGTGGAACAGTTTAAGGAGGGTTGGTATCAGTTCTTCTTTAAAGGTCTGATAGAATTCAGCAGAGAATCCATCAGGTCCTGGACTTTTCTTTTTCAGGAGAGTCTTGGTTGCTGCTTCAATTTCATTTTGTGTTATAGATCTATTCAGGTGATTTATTTCCTCTTGGTTCAGTTTTGCATGATCATATGTATCTAGAAATCTGTCCATTTCTTCAAGATTTTCAAATTCATTTGAATATAGGTTCTTGAAGTAGTCTCTGATTTCCTGTACTTCCATTGTGTTTGTTGTTATCTCCCCTTTTGCATTCCTGATTCTACTAATTTGAGTTTTTTCTCTCCTCATTTTAGTCAGGTTTCCCTGGGGTCTATCAATCTTGTTCATTTTTTTCAAAGAACCAACTTTTTGTTTCATTAATTCTTTGTGTGGTTTTTTTGGTTTCTATTTCATTGATTTTAGCTCTTATTTTTATTATTTCTCTCCTCTATTTGTTTTGGGATTTGCTTGTTCTTGTTTCTCTAGGGTGTTGAGATGTATCATTAGGTCATTGATTTGGGATCTTTCAGTCTTTTTAATATATGCACTCATGGCTATAAACTTTCCTCTCAGAACTGCCTTTGCTGTGTCCCATAGGTTCCGGTAGGTTGTGTTTTCATTTTCATTGACTTCCAGGAACTTTTTAATTTCCCTTTTTATTTTATCAATGACCTATTGTTCATTAAGTAATGAGTTATTTAGTTTCCAGCTGTTTGTATGTTTTTTGTCTTTACTTTTGTTGTTGAGTTCTAGTTTTATTGCATTGTGACCAGATAGTATGCACAGTATAATTTCTATTTTCTTATATTTGCTGAGGCTTGCTTTGTGCCCTAGGATATGATCTATTTTGGAGAAGGTTCCATGGGCTGCTGAGAAGAATGTATATTGTGTAGAAGTTGGATGAAATGTTCTGTAGACATCAAGTAGGTCCATTTGATCTACTGTATATTTTAGATTTTGGATTTCTTTATTGATTTTTTGTTTGGATGACCTATCTATTGATGATAATGGGGTGTTAAAGTCTTCCACGACCACTGTGTTGGAGTTAATACATGCTTTTATGTCTTTCAGGGTATGTTTGATGAAATTGGGTGCATTGACATTGGGTGCATATAGGTTGATAATTATTATTTCCTTTTGGTCTATTTCCCCTTTTATTAGCATGGAATGTCCTTCTTTATCTTGCTTGATCAATTTAGGTTTGAAGTCTACTTTGTCAGAGATAAGTATTGCTATTCCTGCTTGTTTTCAGGGGCCATTGGCTTGGTAATCTTCTTCCAGCCTTTCATCCTAAGCCTATGCTTATTTCTTTCAGTGAGATGGGTCTCCTGTAAGCAACAAATTGTTGGATCTTCCTTTTTAATCCATTTCATCAAGCAGTGCCTTTTGATGGGTGAATTAAGTCCATACACATTAAGTGTTAGTACTGATAGGTATGTGGTGATTCCTGTCATTTAGTTGTCTTAGTTGTTTGAAGGTTTGATTTTGTGTACCTAAGTTGAGATTATTCTCTACTTTCTTGCTTTTTCTTTTCCTGTAGTTTGGTGCTGTCTGTCCTTTCATGGTTAAGTTGGATTTCACTTTCTGTGTGCAGAATCCCTTGAAGAATCTTTTGTAGTGGTGGCTTTGTGGTCACATATTGTTTTAGTTTCTGCTTATCATGGAAGACTTGTATTGCTGCATCTATTTTGAATGATAGTTTTGCTGGGTAGAGTATCCTGGGGTTGAAGTTATTTTCATTCAGTGTCTGGAAGATCTCACCCCATGCTCTTCTTGCTTTTAATGTTTTTGTTGAGAAGTCTGCTGTGATTTTGATGGGTTTTCCTTTGTATGTTATTTGTTTTTTCTCTCTTACAGCCTTCAATATTCTTTCCCTAGTTTCTGAACTTGTTGTTTTAATGATGATATGTTGTGGGGTAGTTCTATTTTGATCTGGTCTGTTTGGTGTCCTGGAGGCCTCTTGCATCTGTATGGGAATATCTTTCTTTAGATTTGGGAAATTTTCTGTTATTATTTTGTTGAATATATTATGCAGTCCCTTTGCTTGCACCTCTTCTCCTTCTTCGATGCCCATGATTCTCAAGTTTGGTCTTTTGATGGAGTCGGTGAGTTAGAATCCTGCATTCTACTTAAAGCCATTCTATGAAGTAAATATTTCCCACATACTTCCCTGAAGGAGTGTTTTCCAATCGATGTAGCTGGTTCCCTGGGAAGGACTCCAACGTCACCAGTTTCAGACAGCAGTGAAAGTTTCTACTTCATTTAACTTCATAGATCCATTATCTGGAAAATGAAACAAGATCTAGAATGATACATAAAGAGGTAAGCATAAAATTGCATCCCTGAGAGTACTTAGAAAATTGATAGGCATTGTGTTAAATCTGCCATATGAATTTTAACATCAACTGGAAAAAAATCTTGCAGATGTTGTTAATGTCTGAAAAAATGATAATGAGAGAGAAAGAATAAAAATCCTTCAATCAGATCATATATGTCTTTCTGAAAGCAGAACTTAAAGTCTTTGTAGGATTCTCCTTCTAAGCCCTTCTGAGGGACAATGTGCCCCTTTATCTAGCAACCTCTTTGTGGATGGATTTTATTTCCACTGTAATATCTGAAATTATTGCTATTACCACAAGTAAGAATACATTGAAACATCATGCCAGCACAAATAAAAATAGCCAGACTCTTCCATATCACTCTCCTTGGAAGAAAAGACTGGCATGCTATAAGGACTGCTGTTTAGCAATCTTTTGAGTTTTGCTTAATGTAGTTAATGACCTGAAGAGAGAAGGAATATACTATACACTAGAGCTAAAAGATGAAAAATGACTTTTAAGTGAGAGCATATGCACATATGTTTAGGTGTGCATGTCTGTATGTAGCTCTAGGTACCAAGTGGTACACAAAAACAATTTTACTTCTAGCACTTCTTTCCCATATCTTGTTCAAGTACATGGCCAATTAAGTGACCTCCAGTGAACTCATTTATAATGGATTGAGCTTTTCAAAGGGGGGAAAAGACTGCTGGGAAGGTAGAAAAATATGCTGTAAGTCATTATCTCCTAGTTCTTTGACCTTTTCTTCATTTACCATCATGCCAACACCTAGAGAAAGAATATTAGATAATCCACATGAGAAACATTCTGTCTTTTCACTCAGTGTAGTATACCTGGGGAAGCAATGCTAATTCACTATCTGTACTGACACTGACAGAGAGAACTAGGGGGTGTAATAAGGTGGTATGGACCTTACAGAAGATCATTTGTTCTGAGATCTCACCCACATTTTATTTATTTGTCTATTTGCTCCCACTTCCTAATGATATTTGGCAACTCTTTAAAAGAAGGACATTGGAACCTGTTCCTCTACTATTAATTCTCATTCTTGTCAGGGTACAGGAGCAAATGTGTTCAATCATGGATATACAAATTTAAGCATTTCTCTGGAGCCCAGAGTTACTTCCAATAGATTTTCTATTGTTTTTGTTTAATCTATCCATAAGTCACCCATAGCTGATTGTAGAAAATCTGCTTGCCAACTGGATGAATCTAAGACTAATTGTTAGGTCCATTGGGCAGAAGTGTGTCTTCAACCTAATGAGCTGGCACAGTGAGGTGCTAAGCATTTAATGAAAATGATACACTGGTCAGTCATCAAGCCTAGTCAAGGCATGGTCAAGAATCAGTTCCCAACTAGAAATAGGATCTCATTCCATTCAGGTAAGTTTTCTCCATGAAGATCAGATGAAATGTAACCCCTAAATGAAAGAGAAAGGGTGCCAAGAAATAAGAACACATTCCCAGCATTTTGACTGCTCTACTTAGGATGAGGATGGACCTCATGAATTCCCCTAAGCAGAAACTGGCTCACAGGAGTTTGTGGATAAACCCAGGGCAGGGTAAATGACCGATTAACGTATAGACTTTGCTCATATGTGCGGATTGCCATCTGCTTGCTCATATGAAGGAGAATATCAGTGACCATCAGCAAACACAGGGCCCACTGTGCCGTGGTCACTATCTCCTCTCTCTGGATTTGGTTGGCCATTGTATTTAGAGAGTGACACAATGCTGTACAAGACCCAGGTTTTTAAGTGGCTGTTTCTCCATGTACAGAGGTTTAAAAGATTAAGTAAGACTTTAACTTCAATTTGCTTAAAATAAAGCTCATTAGAAGAATACGTTCTCAGGGCCTGGGGTCTTTGGGATATGGGCTGTCCTTTCTGATATATATTCTGCTAGGGCTTATCTTTCATTTCCTACTCTTCTACCTACTCATCTGCTTGAGGTCAGATTTATATGAAGGGGATTTGAGCTTATGCCTCTATAATTATGCCTATTAAATTTCTTAGTAAGAATAGGAACAGTGTGTTAGCCTTATCAGTGAAAACTTAGCCTTCTTTAGCACCAGATTTTCAGCTTCTATTAGGATCATAGGAAGCTAAGCTAAAGGAAAAAACAAAGTAATATCTCTTTCTAAAGGTCAGCCTTCTTAATTAAATGAAAAGTCAGGCAGCAGCGTTGGAAAATGAAGTGACTGGAGCCTCTGCTCTTCCTCAGGAGACCCAACTGAGCACCCAGCTGATGCTGAAGAAAGCAAGGCGGCTGCGCAAGAGGCTGCATCATTACAGCACTAGTTCTTTTTGGGCAAACAAGTGGCACTGACTGGCTCTGAAGGAAGCTCCAGGTCTTGTGACTGTGCTCCCTCCATGAGCACCTCATTTCCACCTTCTGTTTGACTTACCACCACCCTGGCTGCCATTCCTGGCACTTTGTGTGTTCCTAAACAACTGTCTTTCAACTGAGGCCAATACAGAGGGGGAAAAAAATCAGTAAAGAGACTCTGAGCTAACTACTTCCACATTTAGGATTTCATGTAAACCCTTTGAGAGAAATATTACCATACTCTTTAATAGATAAGAAAACTGAAATGCAAAGAAGTTAATTATTTGACCCAAGGTCACACAGCTCATAAAGCTTTCAGCTAGATTGGATGGTCTCTCTTCAATGTCCATTCTTTTTCCATAAAAAGCAGTGATTTTATTGCTCAGGTTTCATTCCCTCTGCCCTCATCATTCAGAAGTGTCCTGTGGTGGCGGTGGCAGTAGTGGTAGCAGCTAGGGCAGTGTGGAGGAGGTAGGCGGAATGATCAAGAATCAATCTGCACTTTCCCAGGATCGCAACAGATCAAGCTCTGTCTAGATTTTCAACCCAGCTCTGTCCTGTCTGGCCCTTGATTTGGTGGTTGTTTTCTATTAGGCACTTGGCCCACTCTAGTTGTTCTGGGGCTCTGTGCAGTCCTGTCATGGAGAAGTGAAGCCAGGGGCATTTCAAAACAATGAGAAAAGTGCAAGCTTTCATACTGGGAGTTCACTCCAATCTAACTCTCTGCCTTCGATGGTTGCATTGTTCTTACCTTCTTCCAGTAACACACAGAGCTCTGAATAATGACACCATGCCTAACACTGACATTGACCTCTACTCCAAAAATTAAAGTATTGTGGATCTATGATTCTTTTGATTCATTATATTTTAAACAAATCAAATAAATATATTGATTACAGTTATTCTTTTTTTATTGTTGTGCTGGGTTGGGGTATATGTGGCATTTATAAAAGTTCTTATAATGTATCAAATATATCATACTTGAATTCACCCCCTCTAGTACTCTCCTTTACCCTTCCTCTGCCTGTTCCTGGAATAGCTTCAACAAGTATCATTTTTGCATTTACATACATGAGTACAAAATTATTGCACTGTACACCCTCCTACCCCATTTCCACCACCTCCACCTCCCACTGGTACCAAATTCCCTCTGCCAACACAGGACTGTTCTGACCTCCTATTCTACAATTTTGTAGAAGAAAAAGAGAAAAGATTTTAAAAATGACATTTTTCCATGTTTGTGATAAAGGTAGCTACACAGGGAGTTTTTTTGTGATATTTCCATGTATCTATGTATTATAACCCCAACTGGTTCATCAACTCTATTTTTCTTCTCTCTACCTTAGTACCTTTCTTATGGTGGTTTCAGCTAGTTTAAGAATTCTGTATTCATTCTTGTACAGAGATTACATCAACCATATTCATCATCTTAGTTTCCTTCTTTTATCCTCCCACTCTTGTTTGTGACCTCCCCTTAGAGTAACCAGTTTTTCATAATATTTCTGTATTTGTGTTGGGTCTATATTCCACAAATGAGAGAAAACATGCAGCTTTTGGCCTACTGAACCTGGCTAACTTTACTTAAGATGATGTTCTCCAGTTCCATCTATTTACCTGCAAATGACAAAATTTTATTCTTCTTTGTGGCTGAGTAAAATTCTGTTGTATATAAATACCACATTTTCTTAATCCATTCATCAGTTGTGGGACATCTTGGCTGTTTCCATAGTACTTCAATAAACGTGGTGTGCAGGTGCCTTTGTTGTAACCTGACTCACATTCCTTCAGGTATATCCCTAGGAGTGGTATTGCTGGGTCATATGGCAGTTCTGTTTTTAGTTTTTTGAGGAGTCTCCATACTGTTTTCCATAGTGGTTGTACTAATTTACATTCTTACCAGTAGTGTATGAAGGTTCCTTTTTTTCCATATCTTCACCAACATTTGTTGTTGTTTGTGTTCTTGATGGTAGCTATTCTAACAGAAGTGAATCTTAACATGGTCTTGATTTATATTTCCTTTATGGCCAGGAATGTTGAGCATTTTTTCATGTGTTTTTTAGCCATTTGGAGTTCTTCTTTTGAAAAGGTTCTGTTCAGCCCATTTGCCCATTTCTTCATTAGGTCATTGATTTTTTTTGAGAGTTTAGTCTTTTGAGCTCCCAGATTTCAGTTATTCTCGATGAATGTGAAAATTATGTAGTAAAAAATTACTACATAATCCTAAAAGATTTAGAAAAAAACTTTCAGGCTTTGATTTTTTTTTCCCTACAAAGGCCTATTTCACTAGAGATAATTAATATCTCTTGGAGTGGATATAAGCATCAGTACTTCTTTAAAACCACTGATTTAGAACCTGGGATATGGAGACATGAAACATGAATGTGAATCACCTTTATTAACTCTCTGAACTTCATTTGTAATAAAATGAAGCTATGAATTGTTCATGTTTTATAGGATTATGAACCAAACCCTCATCACTGCACTTCTAGTAAACATTTTAAAATAATTAGTAATTATTGTTGTTGGTATTATGAAGAAGCAAAGGAAAAACAATATGTTATCAGTTAAATCCATTCTTTTCTCAGAGATTCAATGAGCAAATAAAATAACAATAATATAAGATGAATCAAGATAATTCATTTGGCTGGGCACAGTGATGCATGCCTGTAATCCAAGGCTATGCAGGAGGCAGAGGTAGGATTGTGAGGCTGTCCTGAGCACAAAATGTGAGACCCTTTTAAAAAAATGACTATAGCACAAAAAGGCTAGAATGTAGTTCAAGTGGTAGAGTGCCTACCTAGCAAGCATAAAACCCTAAACTCAAACCTTAGTACTGCCCCCTCAAAGATAATTTAGTCAAACCTGTAGACATCCTAATGAATTCTGAAAATGGATAGTCAATTAAAGATGACATCTAGCTGCTGCAGGCTGGAGGTGGAAGCTCTGCCACTGAGTTTTGTCTGGTTGATTTTTCTTTCCATCTAATCTTTCCCTGCATATCTTGCAGAGCTGCATGATTTCAACTCTCTCAAGCACCAAGCATGAGTTTGTAGTGACCCGTTGGTTACATCTAGTGACCTCAGCAACTGCTAAACAAATTCCTCTACAATTTAAGCCCAACCAATAGCAAGTCCTGTCAACCACACTTCATGGAAATCTCTCAAATTAGCTATGTTCTCCATCTGTTCTCCAAGGCGGGGTCATCTCTCTTTCTAAGTGCTGTGACTGCTACTAGATCCTAGTTAACTATATATGCTGCTAGAAATAACTTTCTGATAAACAAATATTCACAAATTACTCTTCACTTTAAAATGCTCTTTCTGCCCTACTGCCTAAAGAGTGAAGCTGAAAATCCTTAGAGTATAAAACCCTTCAAAATATAGCTTTCATTAACCTTTTCAGAATCTTCCCTCCAACCTCCCCTTCTCTCTAAAATGTCTTGATCTAGACTCTGAAGTCCTCATCATTATCCAAACGTGGCAATATGTCCTTGCATATACCATTCCTTTCACTTGTTTTCTGTCCCTACACTCTTTGGTAATTACTTTTCAAAGCTGAGATAGTGTGTCAGCTCTGTGCTATCCTTCTGTGACTCTGCACATGTCCTTGCCTCTTCTGTGCTCTTTATCATAGTGCTTATAAAATTGATTGCAAATGCCTGTCAGACCCAGTAGTCTGAGTGTATCTTCTGAAAAGAGTCTATGAGTAACACCAAGTTTGCCTATATGATAAAGGGCAAAGTGAGTAAGTTAGTTAAAAGTATTTCATTAGAAATGCTAGACTGTGCTGAGGAAGTTAAGCTTGAATTGTAATAAAAGAACTCATTGCAATTAGACCCCCAAATATTAGTTTTTAATCTTCAAGCAAGTAGATTTTCTCTAAGAAGAGAAAGTGAAAGAAAAAACATAAAGGAAAACAAGAAACTGAGAAACACAGAGGAATAAAGTAATTCATGAGAAAAAGGAGAAAGGAGAGGATTGAGGAAGACAAAGAAAAAGCAAAAGCAGACATGGTAACTTATAATCGATCAATAAGAATCCTGCACATGGGCTTCTTCCTTCAGTTCCTTGACTTAAGTCCTGGAACAGCTCTCAAAATATCTTCCATACCATTCAAATACCATTGCAAGTGACAGTGCAGGCTGATACGTCCATCTCAGAGCTGCTTCAGAAAACTCCAGGACTGTGAGTAGAGCCATCATGAAAAGGAAGAGGGAAACAAGAACCAATGGGTCATTATGACCGACCCTGAAATAGATACACATAAATCATGGCTGTCACAAAGGGCTTCTGTGCTTAGATTGCCCAAGACAGCTGATGTGACAAATCAGTCTTTCTTACCTGTGGCCACACATTAGAATCACCTGGGGAAGCTTTAAAAAACTTCCCAGGACCCTTCCCCAGAAATTCAGATTGATTGGTCTGAAACAGGCCTTGATATTTTTTACTTTTTTATTAATTCCTAAATGAATAGACTATTATCTGGGTTTTAGAATCGTCTTTTAAAAAGGCAGATTTCCAAAATATGCTGCCAGCTCATTTATTATTAAAGTAACCTTGACTGTTGTAAACTATTAAGCTTTTATTTCCTTGAAATCCAGGGGCATTTTCTGAATGTTTTGTGCTTCTTTATCTGACAGCATTAAAACAGTTTGTTTTGAACACATGTTCAAGGCACTCCATAATAACATTTGCATCTTATCTCATTTCAACAACAACCTTCCAAGTCAGCTTGAATCCAAAATCTAAACCTTTTTTCTGTGCACATCTCAGATGACATTATAGAATCTCAGTGGTGATGTACCTAATGAAATCAGCCATTTTTGAGCTATAACAACCGAATCCATTTCTTCTGGACTTATGGAGAAAACTTACCTGGATTTATGGAAGGGAACTTACCTATTCCAGCAACACACTTTGCTGCTGCTACCATTCCTCTCCTTTTTGCTATGGGGAAGCCCTGACTATATCACTCACACTGCTTTGAGAAGAGAAAGTGAAAGATATATATCTGCCCTAAATCCTTTCAACTTATTTTAATAGACTGCTAGCATTCCTAGTTGGCATCATTGCAAAGCTTTTAAGATTTATCCTGATTTTGTAATCAAAGCATCATATGAAGTCCTTGAGTAAGTGGTGGGATTCCCAAAGACAACTTCATGCACTACTGATAATGGTCCCAGAATAGAGATGTTAGGAATGAAGTAGTGGAAAGAATCCTGGAGCTGCATTCAGAAGATAGAGACTAAAAGTGGCCTGGAGTGTTTCCCAATTTCCTGACCTTGAGCAGATCATTTAACCCTATTATACCCAATGTCTCTACCAAGGAGATGGTAGTTCTTACCCTAGTCAGAGAACAAAGTGGTTTAGTGAATACATAAGAGGCCCTCTTAAGAATGGCATTTGCATTTTGGCAAAGAACAAAAGAATTATATATTTTTTGCTCATCTTCCATTCCTCTCCATGTGGCACCTGGACACTCCAAGCACCAAACCTACCTACAGATCCAGGTCTGTAAGAGCAGAGGACTCTAAATAGATAAGCAAGGTACCCAGCACAGACAGGCTGAGACCAAAGCTTATAGCCTGGGATAAAAGGACCATAGAAGACAGTGACATAATAGGTAAAAGAATCAGAGAAAGTTGATATATATTGCCACTATGCTTTCTGGACTATCCTTTTGCAGAATATTAAAATTATTTATTCTTAGAAGGATATGTCTTTGACACTTTTAATTTTTATTTATGAAGTAATCAAGGGATCCTCAGAAGAAACAGGGACAAAGTTATTTTAAAGACTACGGTAAAGGCTCATTTGAAAGGCTAATCACCTTGGTAGATAAAATCAACATTTGATATCAGGTGTTGCAAACATATGAGCAGTATGACCAACAAGACAGGCCCACAAGTAACAAAAAGTAAGAAAAGTAATTCTAGGGAGCCCATTGCTGCTCACTGACATTTGTCTCACTAGCTGTGGAGCCAAGAATGAGCCAAAACAAAATGAATACACCTCTAACATTTGATCACAAAACAGGATGAGCCCAGGGGAGCTTTTTAGGTGTGGTTTTATTATGTTTATTAAAATTGTCATAAATTAGTGATCGTTGCCCACTAACTGATAACTATGGACCAAGAGCTGTATTGCTGGTATCTCAAATAACTTTTACTATATTTCACAAAGTTACTTTTCTATCCTTTCCCCATTATCACAGATCACATAGATTACAAAAAATCTGTATTTACTTTGCCCTGGATAAATGACTACATAGATAGGTAGATAGATAGATGATAGATCAATGATAGATAGATAGCTAGATAGATATTTCTTTGTCTTATAGCAAGTAAAAGTTATGGTAATTTTTTTGACTTTTAATGCCCAAACCTTTTATTATAGGTAGGAAATTATAAAAATAAACTTTCCAATGGGGAGAAACAAATTTTAGATAAATAATAAAAAAGTTACCTATTAGTGTGGAAATATCCATTCATTAGGAGAAGTGAAACAGTACATTTTTACTCAAGACATATGATAATATATATCTCACAGAATTATTTTGGAACCAATGTTTATTTGGAGAAAGTATGATATTCTTAGCAATAACACTTTATTTGGCAATATGTATAAAAATAAAAATGCAAAAAGGATGCTTATGTAATTTCTAATGCTAAAATAGCACTGAACTATATCATTAGTGCTATTTACAACCTTAATTAAGAAGTCATTTAATGATAATGTTAACAAATCTGGCATATTTTTTATTCAGATTGATACTACTTAAGACAAACAAAATTGATGTTCCTTCAGTAAAATCAGGGTTTAATTTGTGAGAGAATATCTGATATCTATTGTAAAGTTACGGTCAAGCACTTGGCAAAATATGTTACAGACAGTAACAGATGTTCCCAGATTATATCATATTTCTATTAAAAACTATGGAGATGCTTAGTTGATAGAACTGAGAATCACAGAATTATAGAAAAAGGATGGCTATTTAGGGACTTAGATGACTTCCTCATCTTAAGGTTGAGGAAACAGACATTCAAATGAGGATCAGTGGTTGTGTGTGGGCCAGAATTCAAGTTGTTTTAACTATCCCAGAATGCCTCTCATTTGCAGAAAAAGAAGGCACACTTTGGTATTTTACCAAAATATATATATATATATATATGTAAATAAATATATGTATTGAGAGTAAATTATCTTGTATGATAGTACTAGATACTGGTATAGTAATAAAATGGACTACTGCCTTATCTATTTCCTGTTCCTGAATATTGCCTGATGCTACATTTTATGTTGAAGTACAAATTTCAAACAATACTTACAGTTTAACAAGTATTAAACAGATGTCAAGCTAACATCAAATCTATGACATACTTTTTAAATTTGCTTCAGTAGTACCATTAAAAATCAGCAAATATTAGCACAATACTACTGTGTGGGATATACTTTTTAAATATCAGTTAACGAGAAAACTCTCAGCTGATCTTTCATAAGATTTAAAATTATCAAGAGTTTGGAGTACAATGCTAAACTTCTATAAATCAAAAAAGATTTGTCCACAAATGGGTAAATATTACCCTAGCAAAATCAAAAATACTGTAATGAATTTCACATGCTTTCTTTCAAAGGTAAATCAAGTTGACAATGGAGCAATAGTATACTCAGAAGAAAAATAAATGTATTCTAAAAATGTCATAATTTGTCATGTGTGATTTTAAGACCATATAGTAAACTGGGAATTTGAAAGCCCTGGTTCTGTTATAATCTGCTATACATCACGTGGGAAAGGATTCTGGCTTTGGCTTTTTAGTAACCAACGAGGGCAGACTTCACCGAGTCCACATGCCAGCAAATGTGGAGAGTACAATTGAATAATTCCAGTAATAAAGTTTTAGGGCACAGACATGAAGACCAATGGAACAGAATAGAGAACCAGATATGAATCCACATAGCTATGCCCACCTTATTTTTGACAAAGGTGCAAAAAACATATGATGGAGAAAAGATAGCCTCTTCAACAAATGTTGCTGGGAAAAGTGGTTATCTGCCTGCAGAAAACTGAAACTACACCCACGCCTATCACCCTTACTAGTATCAACTCAAAGTGGATTAGGGACATTATTATCAGACCTAAAACCTTGAGGTTAGTACATGGAAGAGCAGGGAATACACTGGAAGCAAGAGTTATAGGCAAGGACTTCCTCAGTAGAACTCAAGCAGCCCAGCAACTAAGAGAAAGGGTTGATAAATGGGACTACATGAAATTAAAAATCTTCTGCACAACAAAAGAATGAACTCTAAATTGAAGAGATCACCCACAGAATGGGAGAAAAGTCTTTGCTAGCTATACATCAAAGGACTAATAACCAGAATATACAAGGAGCTCAAAAAACTAAACTCCCCAAAAATCAATGAACCAATAAAGAAGTGGGCAACTGAACTAAAGAGAATTTTTTCAAAGGAAGAAGTTCAAATGGCCAAAAAACACATGAAAAAATGCTTACCATACCTGGCCGTAAGGGAAATGCAAATCAAAACCACACTAAAATTCCACCTCACTCCTGTTAGAATTGCTACCATCAAGAACAACACCAACAAAAAATGTTGGCAAGGATGCAGGAAAAAGAAACCCTCATACACTGCTGATGGGAATGTAAGCTAGTTCTGCCATATGATCCAGCAATAGCACTCCTAGGGATATACCCGAAGGAATGCGACTCAGGTTACTCCAGAGGCACCTGCACACCCATGTTTATTGCAGCACTATTCACAATAGCAAAGCTATGGAAACAGCCAAGATGCCCCACTACTGATGAATGGATTATGAAAATGTGGCATTTATACACAATGGAATTTTTTTCAGCCACAAAGAAGAATAAAATTTTGTCATTCATAAGTAAATTGATGGAACTGGAGAACACCATCTTAACTGAAGTTAGCCAGGCTCAGAAAGCCAAAAATAGTATGTTTTCCCTCATATACAGATTATAGACCTAAAATAAATGCAGCAATATTACAGGACACAGTTCACACATAAAGGGAAGACTGAGTACAGGAGAGACAGGGAAAGGGAAGAAACCTAAAACTTCAATGTGGTTACTATATGCTCATTATATAAGAGCAAATATAGTAATCTTAAACTGTCAGAGGCCACTATGGGAAGGGCACTAGGAAGTAGTGAAGAGGTCTGGTAGAGATAAACCAATGTGGGTTGTAATACACAAATGCTTGGTAACAACACAAGGAATGTCTCTGTATAGCTATCTTTATCTCAAACTAGCAAATACCCTATGTTTTTCTTATCTGTTATGTTTTCTCTTCAACAAAGTCGGACAACAAGAGTTTGGAAAAGGTTCTGCCCAGAAGCAGGGGTGGAGGGGGGGAGGTAGCCCAAATAATATATACACATGTAAATAAATGTAAAAACAATAAAATATTATAGCCTAAAAAAGTAAGATTTCAGAGCAACTTAGCCTTCCCATCTTAGCCAGTTGCTGTAGCCAATATCTTGAATGTTAGCAAGGCTCCTCTGCAACATTCAGGTGCTAAGTCTAACCACTCAGCCAGATGTTGGTTGTATCTTCCTGCTGCACCTCTACTCAGTGATTCTTAAACTTTCATGGGTATTAAAATTCCTCAGAGGACATGGTAAAACTACAAAGGCCCAGGCTCTATCCCACTTAAAAAGCTCCTCCCCTGAGGATTTTATTACCTGAACAAATGATTATGATATCCATGAAATTCAGCATAGGCTCTTTTTTTTTATTTCCTTATTCGTATGTGCATACAATGATTGGGTCATTACTCCCTCCCTTCCCTCCGCCCCCTCCCTTTCCCCTACCTCCTCCCTCTTGCCCCCACCCCCCTAGCTTAATATTATTCTTCCAGATAACTGCGTTTTCTTCATCACTGGTCTGCATGGTTATAGTCTCTTTCTGAACCAGTCTATTTTCCACCCTGTCAACAAATCTGAGTAAGTACAAACTTTAAAAATAATAATAATGTCCACTTACCACACTTTAGAAAAGTCCAAATTTCTTCAAGGCCTTTCCAAGATTTGGCTTTCACAGTCCTCTATAGACTCATTTTTTATCACTACAAATTATTTGTTCATTCCTCTAATGTGCAATACTTTTACAAAGTGAGAGGTATCTTTTATTTTATTTTCATTTTTGCATTACTGAGGTTTGAACTTAGGATCTCACACTTGTTTAGCTGGTACTGTACCATTTAAGCTACATCCCTAGCACTTTTTGCTTTTTTCAGGTAGTATCTTGCTATTTTTGCCTGGCTGGCCTGGACTGTGATGCTCCTACTTATGCTTCCCACATAGTTGTGATGGCAGGCAAGTGACACCTCACCCAAACTTTTTTGTTGAGATAGGGTCTCCCTAATTTTTAATCCAGGCTGGGCTCACACCATGATCTTCCTGGTCTCTGCCTCTCTCATCACTGGGATTATAGGCTGTGGGAATCTCTTAAATTTTTATATCAATTCAAAAATTATTTCTTGAGTTCATACTCTCTATACAGCACTGTATCTAACATTGGGGATAAAGTGTGAGGAGATTTCAGTTCTCAAGAACTGAAAATTTTAGAAGCAACAAACAAGTTGAATTTAATGAGAATTGAGATAAATACTATAAAGTGTAACAGTAATATATCATGAGAGCATAGAACACGTGGAAGGTTATAGACCAGGTGAGGTCTGAAGTTTTCATGAGTAGTGTCCTCAAGCAAGTGATTTTTGAGCTGATGTTTAAAGTGTGGGTAGGAATAGCCATGATAAATGTCAGGACATTCAGAGGAACTTTAATTCTAGGCCACAGAATGTGCAAAGCTATTGTGGTGAAAGGATAATAACATTTTCAAGGAACCAAACACAGGATATGAAAGTTCACACAAAAAAGAGAGAAGAGGTGAGTAGAGCAAAAGTTTAAGAAGATGAGTAGTTATATAAGAATGTTTTAGGACTCTCCTTTATCCCAAAGGAAATTTGGAGTTGCTAAATAGTATTAAGTAGAGAATTGTCTCAGATTTACATTTTAAAAGATTATTCAGACCCCAATATAAAAAATGAATTAGATAATGAAAAATATAGGTGAAGAAATAGTTTAAGGGAGGCTATTTCAAGCTGTATGGTGATTGGACTAAGCTCTTCTCACTATATGGTTGCCAAACAATGGTAAGGGAAGACAAATTACACTGCCTGATGACTTTAGGGGGCAATAAATACTACAATGAGTTAACTTTGAATTGACCAACCATGTGATCTTGGGCAAGTTTTCTAAGCTTCTTCATCTCTCAATTTCATAGCTTAATAAGTAACCTCATCCTCTTGCCCATTTCAAACCTTGCTCATCAAATCATAGCAATTATATATCTCTTTTTTTTTACACTGAGGATACACTGAAACCAAATCAGACAAATCCTAGGTTTTACTGAGAAAGATTTAAGGAAGAGACTTTTTATAATTGGGCCAACATTCAAAAACCAATAAGAATATATGAAGCACCCAATATTTCTGATATCAAGAATTTATATAATTTATCATCCCTGTACACATAAAGACATGATGGAAAGCAACAATGATAATGAAGCCTAATGAGTGTTGGAGTTACGGTTGTCCACAGAAGTTGTGGCCATAATAAGGCAATTGTGGCTAGGCTCATGGCCAAAAAAAGGATCAACTGGTACCATGAAGGATCTTCCACCAACTACCTCTTCTCCAAGCCTTCCATATCTTTCCAGTGCCTCTCATTGGCTGAGCCCATTAAGAAGCCAGAAGGAAATTATATACAGATGACTCTGTTCTTAAGATCAATCTCTATGCTACTGAGCAGGACACAGAAAGGGGAAGAATGGATCTGGAGAAGCAAATGGGAACTACTCAGAAAAAAAGAGGTCTACAAAATTCTTCAAGTAAACAACGGAGATTGCATTTAGTAGACCAGAGAAATGAGTTCAACAAGTGATGATGTAAGCCAAAAACTTGAGCAAAAATAAGAACAGAGAGCCAGGCACAATGGTACATGTCTGCATTCCCCATTATGAGAGAGGCAGAGGCAGGAGAATCATTCACCTTGAGGCCAGCTTGGGAAAGTTAGTTAAGGCCCTATCTCAAAAACAAGACACAAACAAAAGGGCTGAGGGCACGACTAAAGTGTAAACCACAAGCATGAGGCCCTCCATTCAATCCCCAGGACAACACTACATACATACACACAAAAGAACGTTAAGTATTGGAATTTCAGAGCCATGGAAATAATGATATGAGTGGATAAGGTAAGTGGAGATGCTTCAATCTTTTATCTTCTAAAATCTATAGTTGAAGAACAACAATAAGAACCTTCCAATCAAGAAGAAATTTCTGATCAAAAATTAAGTGATCTCAAGATTCATATCAATTTATGTAACGCAACTGTAATAAAATAAATTTTACCCCTAGAATTCAGAGACTTATCTCACATGCTCTGTAGTTAATTTTATTTAAAATAATGAAAATTTCATGATCTAGGAATATGAAGTAAAAGTCAGAATACCCAATATCAATTGAAAACATCTTCTTATTAATATACATATTTACCTTGGTCTGCTATCTACACAGACTACTGTTTGTTGGCCAGCAATTAAAAAATTAAAGATGTTATCTTCTCATACTTTAAAAACCACACATGGAAGATATTGTAATCTACAACTTTTCTGGAAAAGAGCCTAAGGCTTAAAGAGGGAGGTAACACACCCCACATGGAACAGATAGAAAATGAAAAGGCCAGTTCTTTGACTGTGGTAGCTCCATGTCTTTCTTCTATGTGCTGTAACCTAATGCAGCAGTGGGGCTACACATAGTTGAGGCTAAATAAATGATTACTGAGTTCCATGTTTAGATATAGGAATGTTACTTCTTTTCTAAATAATTTTGGGAAAATGTATCAGAAAAGATGGAAATTTCAACCTAATTGGCTTAGGGAAATGAGATAGCTTGATTAAATAAAAATACATGATATCTAACAGGTGTATGTTATAGAAAAATAAGTCTTACCTGAATTCTGGAACAAGCTGGACTTGAAAAGTATGGTTTTGGGAGAATGGAAAGATTGGAGGTGAGATTGCAAAAGAAAATATTTAGCTATGAGAAATTGATCATATCTAATTGATCATGTGCCTAGCAAGTCTGCCTCCCTAGTATACCTTAGATATTTCTTTACATCAATCTCCTACTTTATTGACCCATTCAATTCCTTTTAATTCCAAAATCACATCTAATCTCTTTCTGCATTTCATGCATACTTCTAAGTGTTCTGGGATATAGAATGACGCATTCTTTTCCATAAAGGAATTTCATTTCCAGCTGGAGAGACATGACCTAGCAAACACAAGCCTGTATTATATAGGTGTTACAATAGCTACTGGGCATACTCTGGAGGACAGAAAAAAACATCTTTACCCTTAGCAGGTCAAGAAAGTGGTCTTGAATGATGAGAATTAACTGGGGAGATGAAAAAAGAATCAAGAAGGTTTTAAGTAGAAAGGGTAAAACCCATGGAGGCCTTGAGGACAGGGACAAACAATTGGATAGGAACAGAGTGGAATGTATTTATAGTACAGACGCTGATGATGAGCCAAAAGATACAGGCAAGAACCAAATCAAGAAGGTGTTTGTACATCAAGCTAAGCAATCTAAGCATAACCACCACCAAGCCCTTGGAAGCCATGTAAAGATTTAATTCTGGAGAGAGGTAAAATAAGAATAGAATAAAGGCCATACTCTATGCAATGTTATGAGGAGATAGGAGGGACTCAAGGCAGATGGTTCAAAGACAGATTGGACAGCTTGGCTCTGAACCTGGATGATTGTATAAGTTGTGACATGGGAGGGCAGGAGGAGAAGCAAACTGGATTGATTAGAGAAAATAAGTTTTCAATCTAATTATTTTTCCCTGAGTTTTTCTCTCCCTCCTTTTAACCATGCATGAAAAGAGAAGAGGTGAAAATATATACGATTACATATGCACACATATAATTATCCTTGTGTTTATTTTCTGGCCTTGAAGCACACCTAGGCACTCAGGGAATGTGCGTTTGCTATATGCACGGATGTGGGGAAGGTAAACTAATCTTTAGTCCTTAGGAACTATAGTAGTGAGACTCACCAATGTTTATCTTTTGCTCACTAGTCTCATTCCCCACCCCTATGGTTTCCAAAGTCAAGAAGACGCACCTTCACACTCAGTGATAATATATGAGCAGAGAAGACCCAAGTCTTAGGAATAAATGCATTTACCAAGAACGTGCTTTTCACATTGGCACACTTGTCTTTCACCAAGTAGTGTCTTTTGTGACAAGTTTCACAAGTGGGTGGCACACAGGAGGAAAGAGCAGCTACTCTATGACTTCAAATGGATTTTTTACATGCTTCTCTGAAGAAGGGACATTATTGATCTGATTAGAGGAGTTCAATTATCAGGGAAAACAGACAACCTAGTCAGAAGAAAAGGCTGAATGACTTTTACCCTCAATTTAGAGAAATTACCTAGGCAACCGGTACTTCCCTTTTTCTGTCTCCTAAATAAGCCTGGAGTGAGTGACACATTATCAAAATAAGGTGGCCTAAATGTAGGTGAGTCTGATGTAGTTTGGGAACCATTGTTGTAAAAATAGATTGTAGGAAACTTTTTATATACACACATTTCATTTGGCCAAGAAAAAAGGGGAAAATGGACACAGACCATGAAAAGTATGTGAAGTCAAGCAAAAGTACAGTATCTTAGTAAATGAATAATAGTAATTTTAGGAAACATAATAGTTCTATAAGAAAACAATGTTTGATGATAAAAATGTGTGCTTATGTTAAAATATTGCTCAAATGGGGAAAAACTAGTAATTGACCCTTCTGTAGAAAGCAGAGTTACTTGGTTACAAATATGAAAAACCACCTTTAGTTTAAGCAGAGAATAAAAAATTTGTAGTAGGTCATGTGGGATTAAAAGTTAAGACCAGGAGGAAGCTGAATAGAGACATTAAACATTTAGCTTTACAAATCTAAGTAGTAGGAACAAACAGGAGTCTCTCCTCCAGGGACAGTGAGAAAAATGAACTTCTATGAAGCCTAGTGACAGTTTTTATAAATGAATGTTCAGAGAGCAGTGGGCTACTTGAAAAAGAGTGATGTTTAAGAAAGAGAAAACATGTGCTTCAGACCTCCTGAAGCAGATTCAATCAACATGAAGATATTTTATTTAGTGTTAATCTCTTGATGAATTATACTATTCAAAACTGGAACCAGCCCAATGAATATTCTGTAAAAAGGCCATGCTTTCAAAAAGACAGTATGAGGAATAGTATTTTTTTACAACCCAGTTTGCTATCTTCATATCCATCAATGTATTGAGGGGAAAAAAAAAAAGAGGTTAATTTTTACATTGATAAACTAAAATTCACAAACCACAAGAGGTCATTGAGGAAAAGGAGGAGGAAGAAACTTAGCTTCTAAGTGGAAGAATGAAACTTGATTTGGGTAAAATTTATAATGAGCTGAAAATTAGTTCTTTTTGATATGAGCCGAATTGTATTATAGGAAGTATCCATTATAGGACCATGATGACACCCAACTCTAGATAACAGACCACTTTACTTAACTGCTGTTTAGTTCAACAGAAATTCTGACAATTTGGATGGTGCACTAGTGTTAACTGTCACAGAATTAAATCCAAATGTCTTAACGATGCAATGACAGGACTTCTAAGAGTTATTGCATAAGAAGTATGTTGTTTTCATAAAACCACAGCAGCATAGAAAGAGTATTTTAATTGCAAGGACTGGTACTCAGTCATACACTTATTATCTGTGTAGCTTTGGGAAAACACATTAGTTTTTTTAATTCTTAATTTCTCCATACAAAGGCAGACTAGTAACTAATTACTATCCCTCTCACAGGGATGTGTAGTAAGTCAGGCAAAATTATTGGTGGTAAAATTACTCTGCAAACTATATAACATCCTATAAATGTTAGGGTTAATTGCATTTATGTTGACACATTGTTTAATAATAAACATTAGAAAAAAGTAATACTTTGGATTTCTGACTAGAGGCTACAAAAGCAGTGTTAATAGAATTCAGGTTCATCACAAGCATTTTGAGATGGTTCACAAACCAAAACAGCTTTTTTTCCAGAGTTAACTTCAATGTACTAAATTTACATCATAACCCTTAAAAAGACATAATTTATGTCTGTAATACATGAATCTCTATAAACAATTTTAGGACCAAGTAAAACAGCACTAAAAATATCTACAGTTGCAACAACACTTTGACATAACAGAGCATGGGCATAATTAATATTGCACACAAATATAATCTCAAAGTATTGTATAGCAGGTTCACTGCTTAATTGTTCTGCAAATGATAGGGTATGTTTCCTTAAGGCACTGAGAATTTTTTAATTGCCCTTTAATAGAAATCATACTGTATTTTTAGTCTAGAGAAAACAGTCTATGGGAACCACCTTCTCCCACCCATATCTTGGCAGTGGGAACAAATATCTCAAATCAGAACTATTTACTGATCCCCATAGCAACAATGTGCTTTATCTTGCATAAATCCTAATATCATAAAGACTCTTGGCCCTAAAATAATGTTCTTGATGTGAAATATGAATGCTTTAAAAAGAATTTAACAAAATAAAATAAAATATTGCTACAATGCTAGAGAGTCTTATAGAGAACATCTTTACTTTGGATAAAACCTGTGATTTCTGAGTAATGGTTTGGGACCTTCCAAAGCAATGACTGAGTTAAAGTGGTCCCATTTAATGTGGTACTCAGCTGAGTACTAAGTGGAAGACAGCGATGTTGGGGCTGGATCTTGCATGGTGTCTCTACACACCACACATGGAACAATACTGCAGAAAAACACTGCCTAGATGCAGGGGCCGCCTATTTTTAATGATCGTTACCTCCTGTTTTCCAGGCTTAGAACAAGAAATTGGAGTTTACCAAACTGCTAAATCTCCACTTATGGTAAAAAATCTGCTTGTTTTTCAGGTTTCTGGATTTGTTAAAACACACTGGCTAAGATTCTAAATATTCACATAAGAAGATTCAATTAAGCCCATAAATTGCTTTGGAGTCTTCAAAAAGAAAATGTTGCATCAACATCAATTCCTATGGTCAGACTTGGCACTTTTCAAGCTTACAGAATTATTCACTTTTGAAAGGAGGGTTCTAGACCCTATCATCAAACTCCAGGGGTTCCATGTATCAGGTCCAGCCACTCACCACAACACACTAAATAAGGAAAATGGTGATGGTCAGGGAAGGAGGTTTATTACATACATGGTAGGTACAGGCAGCTGTGGGAAGAAAGCACTTCAGCCATCTTCAACCATCATTAGATGGCTGAAGATATGAGTTTTCAGTTTAAATAGACAAAGAATTTAGGCAGGAGGTGAAAGACACGAACTGTTAAATAGTCCCAGTCATCGGTGTGGCTTGTTAGTCAGTCTTTGTTTGAAGAAGGATTTCAGCAAAGTTGTTAATAGTCATCACTTAAGGGGAGCAATCTGGTCAGGATAAGCAAGTCATTGTTACTCAGTGAGTGATCTGTCCTGAGGAGACTTTGCTGTTCCCTTCCTTGGGGGCAGTTTCTCCATCTCTCCTTTTAACATATTACCAATCAGTTCTGTCCTTCCCAGATTCCAAGGTGGCTACAAGATGAATGACTCAGAGCAAAGACAGATAAAAAAATGAAGGCAGGGATGACAAGCTTTTCTCCTGTGTTCAGTCCTTACTCCTAAGTAAGGAGTCAGTGCTTTTCAGCAAAGGCAGCTTAAGTACCTGTTAAAATTTTATGAAAATAAGTGTTCCACAGAACATTCTTTCATGCAATTCCATCATGATTTTTGTTTGAGAGAGTGTAGGTGGTGATACAAATATTCTCTTTCCCCTCCGATATTTCAATGCATTTATACTCAGCAGGAGATACTGAAATACTTTTTATGCTTCAAACCCTTCCCTTGTACAATCTCAAATGATTGTTAAATCAGAGTTGAGTGAGCTACAACTGGATGTGTCTCTCATTGATTTTCCTAGTGGAGATTTAACGTTTCTGTGCATGTTAACACCCTCTTCTGGTAATAAAAACACTTGGAGCTAACTCTTTCTGTTCTCTCTTGAAGGCCTGCTGTTCTTTCTCATTTTTCAAGGGCTCCATGAACAAATAAAGAATCTTGACATTGTCATTAGGAGAGTGTTTCAGTATGGTGGCTGCACTGATTCTGTTCTGGATAATTTTCCTCTGCTCTTTGCATTCTAAAGGCAACCAGATGAAAAGGAGTGTTGTACCCCTAAGCACAGAAAGAATAGTTCCAACAAGAGTAAAAGCTCCCCGGGCTCCAGTTTGCTGCTCAAAATTCTAAAATAACTGCCTTAAAAAAAAATAAAAGAAACAGAAAAAAATTGCAAAACCAACAATATCTACTAAAAGAATTGAGTGAGGAAAGCAAATAAATTTTAATCTCTCTGAAGTCAAGAACTTTATCTTATTTTTGTTTGCATTCTGTGTGTTGACTGGCCTCATCAGTGCCTAACATAGTTATTGAAACCAAAAAGAAAAAGAAAAAACAGAAGATTTTAGAATCATCACATGGTCTCTTTGTAAAACAAATAAGAGGAAGGTTTTTCCCAAAAGAAAAATATACTGATAGGAAATCCTAGATGCAATGCAAAGCATTCTTGTGGGGGATCTTGTCCAAACAGTTACTTGTCTATCTTCCATATATACCTGTGATATGTGTGTGTGATATGTAAAATATAACTATAAAATAATGAGCGTTTTAGAAACCAATTTTAACAATATACCTGTGTTAGAGTAAGGCTTAATAACATTTATGCTACAGTGGTTTTCAAACTGTAAAGTGATATTCAAATATAACTAGTTACAATTATAGTTCATTCAACAATCAATGTTCATTGAACAGCTCCTAAAGTCTATACCAATAAAATTATTATATTGGTAGGGAAAAGGAAGAATGAAATTATTCTACCATAGAGCTACAGAAAACAACTAATATAAATATTGAGGATTATGAAGCAAAGCAAGATGGAAGGTGAGGAAAATCCTGCATTCATGGTCTCCTCACAGACACTCCAGATCCAACAGCTATTCAAATCCAATATACCTTCACAAACCCTAAGAAAACCATGAGTGAGACTACAATGTCTGGTTTTAGTGTAATAAAAGGAAAAGCTGCATTGAAGAAGGCAGGAAGAAAAGAGTTGCCCACATCACCCCTCCCCCAACTCCCAACAGCATAGAGAGAGACACCTCCCATTTGGGAAGCAGAGAAGGAATTAAGTCCAAGCCTTATATTTGAAGCTCAGTACCAGGCCCACTACAGAGAACCCTAGTGCTAGGCAGAGCTCCATAACCCCTTACTCCAGGCCATTACCTACAGATTGAACCACAGGAACTGCATTAGCTAGACAATTAACTTCTTCCACTACCCCTCATCAAAGTCCGAAAAGGGAGGAGCAAGAGTCCACCTGCTGGGGAGTAGAGTATAATACCTAACCAGGAATTTTCTTTGCCTTCTAGCTCAGGCCACTGTGATGAGACTCAGAATTAGGCAGAGAGCAAAGGCCAGAGCTCACAGAAGGCAACTCTGGAAGTACCCTGACATTAGGCAGAGACCTGCACTTCAGGGGGACAGACATGAGTTTTAGGTTGCATCATTGCCAGCCTTGGTGTTGCCCTCAGGCACAGCTCCCCACTACTGCAGATCCTTGTGGTTGTGAAACTCAGGTGCAACCCAGTTTAGTGTCACGTGATGGTCAAGAGACCCCTCCAATCCCAGTTGCACAGGTATCCCTAGTCCAGAGCTCAGTAACCTCTACACCTCTAAACCTGCTCTGGTAACAGACAGATCTACACCCTAGTAGGATGGACTCATGTTTGATCTTGAATCACCAACTGCCGTAGCATATTCTAAGTATAATCCTGAGACTGTGGCAGTCTTCCTGGCTGTGATACTCAAGTGCAGCCCAATTCAGCATCAGGCTTGGTGGATAAGGGACTGCCTTCACCAATGCTAACTCAAATTCTATAGCATAGGGTATAACAGGACACCCCCAGGCCTTGGGGGAAGACAGGGTAATAAACCTTAGAACTCAGTGCTGAGCTGATAAAACCTAACACTGGCAAGATTCATCAACGCTGAGCTGATAAAACCTAACACTGGCAAGATTCTGATGACCCCCATCCCCAAGCCTGTGTCCACAGATGGAACATCTGGGAAAGCACCAGTGTCAAGGGTTGACAATGGACAAGGTGTCTAAGCCTAACCCAACCCCAGGGAGATTACAGGGACAAACTAAGCTTTTATGGTATGCCCTCCACTTCAACCTAGGCTTGAATAGCCTTCTAGTGTTGAAAAAGTGATAGAACACCAACAGCCAATTTGAAACAAGTCATCTACTGTGTGCCATCTAGTGGTAAAATAATGAAAGTGACTACAGGTTCAGAAAAAATAAGCAGCCTGCTTAGGTTTTATGGAGAAAGAAACAAAGCCAGATTTTTGAAGACTGGAATAAGTACCTGATCCTTCAGCGCCCAGATGGCATCACATTCCAACAAGCATTGATAAGTTTCAGGTAATGATGATTTCATTTAATGGTTAAAATAAAATTCCAGAAACTGACCATATCATAACTAGTATGGTAGAACTCTCAGAAGCAGCCATTTTGAGGAAACTCAATGAAATTCAAAAGAATACAGAGAAAAAATTCAATATTCTGAAAGAATAAATTAACAGAGAGAAACATTTTTTTAAAAAAATCAATCAGAAAACCTTGAACTGAAAATACGCCAAGTGAAATTAAAAACACAATAGAAGACATCAAGAACAGAAGAGATGAAACAAGAGAGAATTAGTGAGATTAAAGATAGGCTACTTGAAAATACACAGTCGGAGGAGGAAATAGCAAAAAGGAATGAAGAGGAATAAGAAAGTTTACAGGAAATTTAGGACAGCATTAAGAAAGCAAATATTTGTATTATTAAATTTCAAGAGAAGCTTGATAATGCCAAAGAAATAGAAAACTTATTCAAAGATATCACAACAGAAAACTTCCCAAACCTGGAGAAGGATACAAACATTCAGGTATAGTACAGATACAAATATCCAAGTACATGAAGGTCAAAGAACACCAGTCTGATCTAACACAACCAAATCTACTCAGTTATAGCACCATCAAGCTCTCAAACTTGAAAGATAAAGGGTGTCCCAATTCACTGACAGTCAACTTTTTTAGCAGAAACCTTATAGGCTAGGAATGGCATAAGAAAGAAACCCTGTCATTTGTGACAACATGGATAGAACTGGAGATAATTATAAAGTGAAATAAGTAATTTACAGAAAGACTAGTAGCACATGATCTCACTTATATGAAGAATATAAAAAAGACAATTTCATAGAAGTTAAGAGTAAAATGGTAGTTACCAGAGACTGGTTAGGGAGTAGAGGGAGGAATGAAAGGAGGTTGATAGTGTGTGCTAAGTCATAATTAGACAATATAAGTATTGTGCAATAGGATGACTACAGATGACAGTAACCTACTGTGCATTTCAAAAGGCTATAAGGATAAAAAGAATTAACCTAGAAGGTAACACACACGCACAGGAAATTAATGTGTCAACTCCCTGTATGGCTATCCTTATCTCAACCAGCAAAAACAGTTGTTCCTTCCTATTATTGCTTATATTGTCTCTTCAACAAAAGTAGAGATAAGGGCAAAATAATTTCGCTGGGTATTGAGGGGGTGAGGGGGAGAGGGAGGGGGAGGAGTGGGTAGTAAGGGAGGGGATGGGGGCAGGGGGGAGAAATGACCCAAGCCTTGAATGCACATATGAATAATAAAACAATAATAAAAAAACATTGTATGCACATATGAATAAAATAAAAACTAAAAAAAATAATAAAAAATAAAATGTTGAATAAAAAAAGGCTATAAGGAATTATTTTTGAATGTTTTCACATAAAGAAATGATAAGTATTTGAGAAGAAATAGATTCAACCTTATTTAAACACTGTGCAATGTATGTGTATATCAAAAAAGTCATAGGATCCCATAAATATGTATAATTTTAAATTTTTTATATTACTTAAAATAAATTTAAATTTTAAATATTTGATGACTGGCTATAGTGGCTGTGCATATTGAAGACCATTTAATGCCAAGGCATTCTCTATCTATTCAATACGCAAGTTGGTTTTTGAATGTATTATATCTTTTATTTTTTCAATGAATCATTTTGTCATTGTAATTTCACATTTATACAGCTCAGAAGTTGTTATCAAAAGTAGCAAGAATGACATACTGAGGATTTTTTTCCCTCCTGTACAGTTTTGCAGAGTGAATGTGGCTGCAAAAGAGACATGAAACAAGGTAGTTCTATAACTGCACTATTGATTATTTTTGCATTTATTCTCAGTTGCAGTCACTCAGCCACACATTCAAAATAAACCTTTAGTTCCTGATTGGTCTATACCAGGTTGTTGCCATTTTCAGCTGATTCTTTATCAAGACACATTACTTTTAGTTTTTCCCCTTTTTATCCTTGATACAATTGTACAGGGATGACACTTTGAAATGTCATCTTACACTAACCAGTGTTATTTACCTCTGTAACAAGTTGAAAACAAGTGACAATGACTCATGCTGTCACTGAAGGGCTACAGTTTCTACTTACCTGTATCTATGGATGAGAAATTTGTTAAGATTCTCTTTTCCCCATCACTGCTCAATTCTCCCAAGTTTGTACCAACCCAATCTGGTTTCAACTTGCTTGACAGGATGTATTTATCAGTGTCTTTAAATTATCCCCTCTCCAAAATTTTCCTGAGGACTGCGTAGATTGTGGAGAGAGCATGGTATAGGCACTCAAGCTTTTTCTCAGCTCTTAGTTATCCAATAATTTTGATCAAAATACCTTTAAATTGCCAACTCTACTTTTGCTCATCCCTTCAGATTCTATTTACTATAGCTCAATGACACATATGCAAAACAAGTAAGCACAAAAATATCTACTTTTCTTTATTGTACTCTATTTAGAATTAATGTTTCTGTCTGCTCTTTAGAGATTAGCCCAGGGCTATTATCATGTGTAACTAAGATGTCTACATAGGAAGCTAGAATAAGCTTTAAATTATCCACTATTACAAATAATGTAGCCTTTCAGTACTGATTTTAATATTTGATATCTAGTGACAAATAATACCCCCAAAATTTGAGTGGATTAAGGGAAATATCAGTTCACAAATATTTATTTAGAATTTATTTAAGAACCGAATACCGTATTAGGCATTATAAATAAACAATAAAGTATATAATAGATACAGTTCCTGAGCTCAGCAATATTCTAATCCAGGTAAATAATCAGCAAAAAGAACAATTGAATACTACATTGTTGTGCTGTGTTTTGTATGGAAATGAGATTCAGACTTAATTCTTAAATAATTATAAAATCCAACCTCTACCCTTCCTGTTTTCTCCTAAACAGAGCAAAAAGACAGAGAATCCCATTAGGATCCCATGATGAGCTAGACACCTAGAAACCTGGGAAAATTATGCTTTGTTTTTAAATGACATTCAGATGTAATACTTAAATAATTATAAAATACAACCCCTACCTTTCTTGTTTTCTCCTTGAAACACATAAAAACAGACGAGTCTCACTGTGCTCCTATGATGACCTAGAGACCTTGAAACCTAGAAAAAAATGACAATGGTTTGGAATCTCTATTTTGTTATTCAGAGGCTCAAAAATAGAATTTTGAACAACTTCCTTGCAAATGAAAAGAAAATGCTTCTTGCAGATCATGGAACACGAGCTGAGGGAAAAAGTGGAAGCAGGAGAGCCTGTTCACAATAGCACAAAAGCGTAAAACCAAACTCTGTAATGAAAGCACAGGTAAGGTAGATTCACTCAAGATCATCTCATGGACGCTGCTAAGCCCAGTTAGATTCAAATTCTCAATGGTAACTCGGCCATGTAATGTGAACTACGAGATGAGATAGCACGTGTGATCTAATAATATGCCAACATTATGTAATTACATATTTCTGTTATTTTAGGCTATTTGAACTGTTTAAGAGACCTCCTGGATGCCATGTCTAAGTACTTTCCAATACATGGGCAGAGTTTAAAATGCAAGTGATTGTGAAAGCATGGCAGATGATATTTCTTTTCTTTTCTTTGCGGTACTGGGATTTGAACTCAGGGCCTACACCTTGAGCCACCACCAGCCCCCTTTCCTTGTGATGGGTTTTTTTGAGGTAGGGTCTCACAGAACTATTTGCCCCAGCTGGCTTTGAACCACGATCCTCCTGATTTCTGCTTCCTGAATAGCTAGGAATATAGGTGTGAGCCACCAGTGTCCAGCCAGATCATTTGTCTGACTAGTAAAAATCACATCATTACCTCTGATCTGTAGTTACACACTACCACCCCTTCCTTCTTCTTCTCTAACATGCTCTTATTGATTGAATTATTGACCTAGAAAGTAAGATATCCTTTAGGAATAAGGCAGACATTAAGTAATTTCTCTCCAGAGGAGGCAAGTCAGAACCCAACAAACTACTTTTTTTCTGTAAATGTGATTTTATAATTTCTCTAGTATTCCATTGCCATCAATTCTCATCAAGTAGGAAAATTAAATCTTTTAGAGAAGAAAAGTTTTGATAGTGCCATAATACCTCTAACGCATCCAAACTCAAAATGCTAAGTTTGCTAAGTGAGTTTACCTTTTCATTATCCCCATCTCCCTACATTTCCCCAAAGCTTTAGCCAAAGCTAAAATTAGCCAGATTTTGCACCATGTTGTTTCTTGGCTATTACTCAAGTTGTTCCATACCGCTAGAACTCCAGCATTCCCATTTACCATTCATTCAGTCAGGATGGAGGACATGGGTATTTGTTACTAGATTAACCCCAGCATTTGTGCTGCTAAATTCAAGAACTAGTAAGTAGTCTCATCCAAAGCTATGTGATTATCTTATGAAATCTTTATTCTTCTAATCAGAAATAATTTATTCACTCACGCATTCATTTATTCAGTTAAATATTTTATTGAACACTTACTCCTAGTGATGTAAGTACAAATGAAGCATATTTGCTAACTAAATGAAACCTGAAACCTGATTGAAAAACAAGCCAATACAATAGCAATTACCTGGTAAATATGGAGTGGAAAGGCAGAATGTGCCTCAAAAGTCCATCTCATACTAAGTTGAAAGGATAGCTGATCCAAGCCTTGAAATTCAAAGACAGGTATCTAAGAAGAAAGTGAAGGATATTATAGGCAGAAAGATAAGATATAGAGGAACAGCATAGTAATAGTGTAGCAAAACCAAAATTTCCTAACTGGCTACATTGCACAGGCACTGCCAGTCATCTGTAGTGGCTTAAATGAAAGAGCCTTGGTGGGCAGATGATCAGAAATTAGATTAAGATTCAGACAGGAAACAGATCTTGAAACACTACTGAGAACTAAATTAAGAATTATATTTTTTCATGAAAGGTACAAGGATATGTTTTAAAATGCTGACAAGGAAGTTGCAAGATCAAATTGGTTTTAAATAGCACCACCATTCACCCAAATAATTAAGCCAGAAACCTAAGAAAAAGACCTACTGCCACTCTCACTCTCAGTCTCTCACATCTGATCCACCAACTCCTAAATTTCTTCATTAAATGAATCCAGGCTCCATATACTTCTCTAAACCACTGCTGCCACAATCTTCAGCCAGAAGTAACCAAGTTATCTCCAGACTTTTTAAAGAATATGACTCTTCCCTTAGAAATGTAAATCTGATCACATTGTGACCCTGCTTTAAATGCTTTATTGATGTAATGCTAAAGAAGGTGAATACAGAAGGTACTTCTGAAGACTTCTGAGGTAAAATTCACAAGATTTATAGGAGCTAACTCTTCAAAGAACTAGGGAAATATCAGAGTGACATCATTAATGGAGGGAAAAAGGCAAGCCATGGTATGAGAGAAGATATTTATAGCACAAGACATATGTACAGAATTAAAACAAAATAATAATGAAAGGTATAGGTGTCAGATTCTCCACAACAGAGCAGTGAAGAAGAACAAGTAAGATAATCAAATCCCAAGTCCCAAGGGATAAAGAAATAGCCAAGTTTGAGTTTTTCTATGCCTCAGGAAACAAGATGTCCAATCTAAATAAACTAGGATGCAGGAAATAAAAACACTCAATGTTAAGTAAAGATCGGTCATTCATTGGTGATTTAAGTTGAGTAATAAGTTATAAAGACTAAAATAAGAATGCAGTTTTAAGAAAGGGCTGGTAGAGTGCCTCTAAGTGAGACAGCTGTCAGCCTGCTCACTAGGGTATAGGATTAGCTCCTCTGAGGATCAAAGATCTACATAACACTAGTAGGTAGACTGAGCAGCTCAGTGCGCTGACATGGGAAGCTTACATCTGAGAATGCCTCCAGCATTTAAGGGTTCCCCTTCCTTCCAGACACTACAGTGCTTAATCATAGAGGAGAAAAAAAATTATGTCAGTGTTCTACTCACTACTATACTTCTGGGATAGAACATCACCTGTTTTATTAAAAATGAAAATAGCTGTTGAATATGTTATAGTCTTAGAATCTGGGCAGGTCATCATGGAAGATGAAATCACAATCTCAGATATTAGTAAGAGCTACATGTTCATCCCCCCCATGTTAATATAAGGTTTATACTTATGCTCTAATACTTTATTTGCCAATTTTTACCTTTTTCTTAGGTCCTACTCTGCAGTCTTCAATGAATATTTTTAAGTAACCTTAAATATATTGCTTTAGGAGCAATATATTGAAAACAGAGTTTCATAGCCCCACAAAATTAGAAGATGGTTTTACAGCCAACCATATGTAGAGGCATCACAGCAGAGAGACAGATATGACTGAAAGTCATTCAGTTAGATGGTAGGAGAGCAGTCAAACAGAAAAGCACAGAGGTGGACAAAAGGGAAAAAGTCAGAACAAGAGCCAGATAGGAAGTCTGGAGGTTCATCTTCATACATGCCGATGTTCACCATGGACACCAAGTTCAGAGGAAGGCTGCTTTCTACCATAGGCTTGGGATCTTAAAAGGCTGGGCCAACTCAGAAACATACTGACCATGGATCTATTTTGAACTCATACATCTTTACCCAAAGAGCTGTATTTCCCATTTGATCAAAACCTTAAATAAATGAAAACTACAGTCTTACAAGATTAGTGATCAATTTCTCTATTAGATGAGAGAGAGAATAATGGTTACTAGTAAAGAAACCAAAACATTACTAAGCTACAAATTGATATAAATAACAAGTCCCCTCTGGCCCCAAATTGCTCACTTGATGGTTTAAAAATACCTTATGACTTCCCATGATCAACCCTAGCAAATTCTAATCCCCTTAATCTGTCACAGACTGACTGTATTAAAGTTGTACAACACTTATTAAGTGTCCAGTATCCATTATTCCCATACTACAGATACGATATTCAATAAGACTCAGTCTCTGCATTCGAAGCCCATGATACAATTGAAGAGTCAATGTAGACCATAAATTTTACAAAGAAAGCTTATCAAAACTCACTTAGATACTAGATGGACAGTTTGGGTAAATCTTCACAGTGGTTTATAGTTTGATTTTGAAGGATTATCAGCACTCTGAAATGGGTAGAAAATTTCAGAAAAACTTAGTCATAGAGACTAAGTCATAGAGAATAGAAAATATGTTTTGTGTGAGATATGGTCAAAAGTTCATAACATTAGACAATGTATTATAGGGGATGTAACTGGGTGGACAATCAATGAAGATAAATGTTTATTTTGTGATAATTCAGAAGCCAGACATGGTTTTAGGACAACAATAGCTATGGGTGCTTGCTATTATGGTGATGGTATCATTACAGATTCATATTTTAGGAATGTAACTCAAATGGAAAGTGAGACTATGTAGAAAAGGTTGGTATTCAAAGATCATATCAGAATCGCTTGCCAGGGAAGAAAACCATGGGAACAGCGTTGGGAAAAAACACCAAATTAAATTGATATTTCAGATAAGCTTAAGAAATCAGGGATCAAGGTGGCTTAAATGCAGGGTAGGTGGGGATCAACGTCACTGAACATTTTTGCTTGAGAGACTGGAAGTGTGGCACTATCACTTGTGAAGAAAGACATCAATACGAGGAGGAGTGATGTGAGTGAGTAGAACTAATAAGTTCAGTTTGGGACATATTTTACTTTAGCTTACTGCAGTATCTCCTGGAGAAAAGGTCAAATACAGCAGAAATAGAGAAAGTACAAAAGGAATGTTTTCATGGGGAGGAATAGAGGTTTGAAAATTAGTAGCTGTGTATTATTGTGGTCCTGGAAACTGATGAAATGACTCAGGAAGGATAGAGACAGAAATAAAAGAGAAACAGTCCTTCAAGCAAGATACAAAATTTGAAAGTTAGGCTTATGTTTTGTAGAAGAAAGCTTTGTACACCTGTAATCTGTAATGATATTTTTAAATAATGCAATAGACTTAGAGACATTAACAAAGATGTTGATCAAAGTTGCTAACTGAACTAAATTGGCAGTTCTTAATGAATGTTGAATTCAGCCTTGAGTGTTAGTGTTCAAAAATGGGAGTATTAAAAAATTTCCATTGAAACCTTATTTAGTTTAAGATAACTAATAAAATGTATTCCAGTGTAAATGATTACCAATCCCCAAGGTCTATTAAATTTTAAGTTGTTATCATAGGGTTAAAATATTGGTGCTTCTACATCCTTTTGTAACTTACACATCATGTACAGGTAATTTCCAAAATAGCTAAGCCATGTAATTCTCATTATTTTTTAAATGCTGAATTACAAATAAAAGAGAACAACAATGAACATTAAAGAAGCATGTCAATGATTGTAACATAAATTTCTAGATGGCATCTATTTTCCTCAAGCTTATATATCATTTCTCTAAAACAGAATCTATTTTGTTCACTTCTTATTTTTTCATATTTTCCTCCATGATGGTATTTATCAAAACTGATGTTAACTAAAAGGATGAGGCATTTGATTGCCAAACACAGGGCAAACAAAATCAATTTTAGCCATCAATGTACCTGGAGGTAGGGAAATGAGTAGGCACTTCTTAAGATGCAGGTGATTGAGACTTCTGCTTCTAGAAACGTAGATTAGACATAGATTCCCCATCTCTCATCCTGAATAAACAAAAAACCCCAGGCATTTAAATATAAAACAAACAAAAAACTCTGAAAGAAGACAGGCCAATAAGTGGTCTTATGGCCCATTAATGACTTGACGATGAGTCCATTAGGTCTTCTTTTTTCATATATATCCCAAACTTGGAGCCAAAAGAGAAGAAATTCCTGATAAAACCTGCTCTCTCTAGCTAAAACTCCAAGAAAGTGACTGCCTAGATAGACAGAAAAGATCTACTTACTACAGCTAAACACCACTACCATATAACAACAAAAGCCAAGTAGGAAGCTTAGGTTTCTATCCTCACTCATTTGTCACTCTACTTATGCTGAGGTGCTGCCAAAAGAGACTGAGGAAGGAGTTGAGATTTTCATTTTGTCAGTGGTAACCATCCCACACCCCCCAAAGTTGTCAGTGGAAAGCAACTACTTGGCAAGCCTGGACTTCACTCTATATGGTAGAAATGAGTCCTCCTTAACCCTTCTTACTAGTGTGATGTCTGAGAAGGCATAGAGGCAGAATTTTCTCCATTGCTTGAAACTAAAAATGCATCTTCTAACTAACGGTGTCATAGATGCCATATAGGGAGAAGTAATAAGTTACTACAACCTTTCCCACCTACAAGGTTTAGTAGTAGGAAGCCTAGCAGAGAGTTATTCTCCTACCTACAATCAGCAGTAATAAAGAGCCACTCCTCTGGTGTCATTAGAGGCTTAGTGGAGAACCTGGTACTTACCTCCCCTTGACAATAATGAGGCAACAACCCCTATCCCTGACAGCTCAGTGGATGAGCTCAACAGCACAAAGAGGAAAGAATCTGTGACCTGGCAGAGAGAAATATAAAAACTGCCTGATCTGAACAACAGAGAGAGAAAACAGAATTAAAAATAAAAGCAGATACTGAGGGAAACATAAGACCACAATGTAACTTTAGGTCATCCAGAACTCAGAGAGGAGGCAGAGGGAGAGGCTGAGAAAGTTCTAGGCTAAAAACTCCCTAAAGTTGGCAAAGGACATAAACCTCAAATTCAAGAAGCTGAATGAATACCAAACAGGATAAATTAAGGAAAAAAACCCCGGTATTTGACTATAGTCAAACTTCCGAAAACTAAAGGAAAAGTATGAAAGCAGTGAGTGAAAAATAACAAATTATCTATGAAGAAAAACAATTTGAATGACAGCCAGTCTTTCACCACAAACATAGAAGTGTAGAGGAAGGGGCAGAACATTTTTCAAGTTGTATAGAAAATAAGTTCTCCTACAACCAGTGAGAAGCTCTTTCAGACATGAAGAGAAAATTAAGAAATTATTTTTTTTCCCTTTGGCACTATTTGGGTTTGAACTCAGAGCCTTGGGTTGAGGTGCTCTATCACTTAACCCACACCTCTGGTCATTTATGCATTGGTTATTTTGCTGTTGTTTTCATTTTCAACGGAGAACCTCCTTGCTGTCCTCACACTTGAAAATACAGTTATTTTTTGAATAGGGTATTGCATTTATGTCCCTTTGGCCTGGATTATGCTTCCTGCCTTGCAGTGATGGCAGGCACCTGCCACCACATCCAGCTTTATCGGTTGAGATCAGGTCTTAAAAACTTTTTGCCCTGGCTGGCCTCAAACCACGATCCTTCCAGTCTCTGCCTCCCAAGTAGCTAGGATTACAGGTGTGAGCCACCACACCACGCACTCAGAAATTCTTAAATAAAACTAAAGGAAACTGCTGTTAGCAGACCTCTTCAAAAACAGTTAAATGAAATTCTTTTAAAAAAAGGGAAAGATAAAATGAGGAACTTCTAAATAGGAAAGATAGAGGAACATAGCAAGTAAACATAGGTAAATGTGACAAATGCTGACACTCATGTTAGGTGGTCTATGTATAATGAAATGTCTAAAGTAACCATGAAGATAGTGTCCTAGAAGTGGGTCCTAGAACATTAAAGATAAATAAAAATGGGATTCTAAAAATAGTTAATAACTGCAAAAGAAGGCAGAAAAAGGAAAAAGTAAATGAAAAATACAGAAAACAAAAAGTAAAATGGCAAACTTAACAGTAGCATTCATTCTAAATACACCAGTTAAAAGACAGGGATTGGTAGAGATGTTTAAAAGGCATGATCTTACCCACAAGAAATTCACTTCAGAGGTATCAAATGAAAAAAATGTGTACCATAAAGCACGAATTAAGTTAAGAGACAGAGAATGATACTATACAATGATGAAAGGGTTGATCAATGAAGAAAGCTCTGCAATCCTGAATGTGTAAGAATGTAACAACAGATAGCAGAATATGAAAGGCAAAGACTCATAAAACTCAAAGGAGCAATAGACAAATCAACAACCACAGCCAAAGTCTTCAACACCTCTCTCCAAACTTGATAGAGCACCTGGACAGAAAATCATCAGAAATAGAAACTTAAGCAGCAAGATTGATTCTTGAAAAACACAGATTACTGCAACTCATCCAAAATGAAAAAGATAATTTGAATAACTACTACTAATGAAATTGAGTAAACAATTTTAACATTCCCAAAAAAGAAATGTGTAGGCACAGATGGTTTCAATGGGGAATTTTGCCAAGTGTTTTTTTTTGTTTTTTCTTTTTCTTTTTCTTCTTTTGGCAGCACTGGGCTTTGAACTCAGGGCTTCATGCTTGCTAGGCAGGTGCTCTACCACTTGAGACACTCCACCAGAAATTTTACCAAATGTTTAAAGAAAAAGTAACACCAATTCTATGCAATCTCTGCCATAAAACAGAAAATGATGCAGCACTCTATAACTAATTTCATGAAGCTAATTTATCTTAAGCCTCACAAGCTCTGTGAAAATTAACCCGAAATAAAACCTGACTTAAGATGTAAATGCATTTTTTAAGGAAAAAATAGAAATACTTTTGGTTTAGATGTAAGAAAATAGTTTTAGGACTTGATACTAACACATGGTTTGTGAACTGTAACACTGATAAATTGGACTTTACCAAAATTCAAATCCGATGCTCTGTAAATGAATGGAAAGATCATGTACAGACAGAGAGAAAATATTTGTAAGCCATGTATCTTACAAAGAACATGTATGCAAAAATTCTCAAAATCAACACTTCTATAAAAACCCAATAAGAATTCGGCCAAAAACCTAGACATTTCATCAAAGAGAATATGGTTAAAAAAAAAAAAACACATGCAAGGATAAAGCTGATAGAGAAATACAATTAAAAGCACAATGAGGTGCCTATCTATCACCTATTGATAGTTTGTAACCAAATGGTCACAGGGATGTAGAAAAACAGGAGCACTCATTGTCCGCTCTTGGGAATGGTAAAATTATATAGACACTCTGGAAGACAGTTTGGTAGTTTCTTAAAATACTAAACATGCTGCCACCATGTGATCCAGAAATTGTACTCCTGGGCATTTATCCTAGAGAAATGAAAAATTTATGTTCACACAAAAACTTGTACACAAATATCTACAGCAATGTTATTTGCAATGTTAAACACTACTTACGCTCAGGCATCCGTCAGCTAGTGAATGTCTAAAGACATTCCATATCATGGAATACTACTCCCAACAACTCTGATGAGTCACCAAAGGTTATGCTAAATGAAAAATACAAGTCCCAAAAGTTAGATGCTGTGTTATTCCATCTATCTAATATTCCATGTCGACATGGAAACACATTGATCCTCGTCGGGAGTTAAGGTGAATGTGGGAAGGAAGTGGGTAAGGCTGGAAATGGCAACATGAAGGGTCCTTGCAATGATGGGAGCCTTGTGTTCTTGGACTGCATTAATGTTAATACACTGGTGGTGAGATTGCACTACAGTTTGTCAAGATGCTACAGTTAGGAAATGGTAAGTCCTAAAAATTTAAGAGGAAAAAGGCAAGCCATATATCATGTAACAGAAATTAGCTTTTGCTTTTCCTTTAAATTGAAGTTTTGGCCTGCTGAACCTATTATATTTTATACTTATATTTTTATTACATTGGTTTTGAAAATTAGACTTTATATTGAGATAATTATAGATGTGCATGCAATTATAAGAAATAATATAATTTAATGTAACTTTATACACTAATTCTAATGTATAGCTTTATAGTATGAAGGAGGAGATGCTTGTGCTGCCAATATCAAGTACCTCCTTCCCTCTCAGTCCTAACCTCAGTCCCTTTTAATGAGAAATAAGGGTTGTTAATATGAACTGTCTTCATATTAACCTCTTTTAGCTATACTACCCCAATTTCCTTTTATCTTTCAAAGTCACAATTAAATATTGAGACTTCTGAGCACACATTGTAGCCTAACATTACCATACAGTTGGCTTCACAACTTGTTGAGAGACAATTCTCTATATTGTTCATGTTCTACACATCTGGAAAACAGAAGCACCAACTGTTCTGTATTTTGTACTATCTGTTTGAAAATGTTTGTATAAGTGTTCCTGGAATATAAAGACAGTAGATCCCTCCATAAGGCAAGTAACGTGCCTACTATCAGTATAATAAAGATAAGCCAGGCTTGGTAGGCCACAGCTGTAATCTCAGCACTGGACAGCTGAGGCAGATCATGAGTGATCTCATGTAGTGAGGTCCTGTCTCAAAAAGCCTCAGTAGGTAGATAGATAGAGATAGATAGATAGATAGATAGATAGATGATAGATGGATGATAGATAGATAGATAGATAGACAGTCCTAGATCCTCTAGGATAAAGGGCAGTCATGCTTCTTACTCATTTTAAGAGGCAGAGTCCCTAACTTCGAGATTCTTTTTCTATGATACGTTCCCTCCATGGAAGGCATCTCTCTGGGGTCCATTGCCACATCCTTGCAGGACTTGAGGTCTGATGCAATAAATCCTGATGGCTGTGCTTCTTGCTGTGCCATGAATGTTAATATCTTGGTCTCTACATCAGCAATCCTATGTCTTCTTCCAGAATCCACAAAACTGCTGCAGTCAAATTTACTAGTTTACAAGTAGGGCAAAATCTCAGGACCTTCACAGACTTGACATGACTTCATCCGTATCATAACTGTATCCTTCATCGTGTATCCTGTCTTACTATGTATTAAAGCACAAGGAAAAAGAGAGGAAAATGATAAGGAAGACTATGAAAACTGTCAGTTCTGTAGGCACTGAAGCAACACTGTTGATGAAGTCACTCTAAATTCATTGTCAGGTTGAACTTATTTTCTATAATTATGGGATGATGAAGAAAAGAGTTATAGTTAATTCACCAGGTGAAGCTTGACATGTAAGTGATGGCTCATAATTTTAAAAACAATCATACAATGAAAAAGGCTGTTCACAGCTACTGTAAGAATAAAATCTGAACCAGAGTAGAGATTTCCAATTTTCAAGAGATCTGCAAGCTTACAGTCAGGATTAGCATACGTTCTCCTCTTGTATATAGTATTTGTGGTGATATTGGTAAAAATTAGAGTAATTAAACCTAATTCAACTAAAATGGCTTATTCTTGTTAGTCATTGGTAAATTAATTCACTATAAGCCATGAGCAGCGAGACTATACAGTATCCTCCAGTATTTCCAATACTAAATCCCCAAAAAGAGCCTTATGTCAAAAAGGAGAACTGATCTACAGCTCATGCAAATCTTTCCTTAGAAAAGGGCATCCTTAATTTTTAGAGTCTTCAAAGAATACTGCGATGTTGAAGTTGTGAGTGAGAGGTGAATGTAAAGCTGCCTAAAGTCCTCCAAAATAACTTTCCTTTGTCTGTTACACACATTGAAAGAAAATTTCCAACTTCATCAATGTTTCTTCTACCAGCTGAATTTATTTTAAGAGCATATGGTTGTAAAAACATGTTATCACATTAACCTCTACCTTAAATTAGCTTCAAAACTCAGATCCATTGGTGTGAACAACTTTCTGTGAAGTATACATGAGATACAAGAATAGAATTTTGATTGGTTAAATAAAGTCATAATAGCATTGTCCTGATTATTAATAAATGGGGTTTAAGTATTGGAAGTCAGGTTGTGATGATTTAATTGATATAATTCATGGATGTTGCTGTTTTTACATATTGTACAATGGTTTTCATTTACATTATACAAATGAGATGGTCTAACAGCAATTTATTTCACAAATGAAGTCTAGAATTTATTTTTTCTTCTGAAAAATGAGTAAATAAAATTATGTTTGGGGGCTTTTTTGTTTTTTTAATTTTTAAAATTTTATTAGCACATATTAATTGTACTAAAATGTTTTATTGTGATAGTTCCATACATGTATATAATACACTTTGGTCAAATTACATCCTCATCCTTTCCCCTCTTACAGCTTTTAGTGAACTTCATTGTGTTATTTTCACACATAATGTAGTTTGATTATATCAATCCCTAATAATCTGGGCTTACATAAATCAAGTTCACATACTCACGTGTAGGAAGTGGCTACTTGAGCTCTCTAGGCAGGCTAGGAGAGTATCTATCATGGCGTAGAAACACACATCTGCATTAAATGATAGTCCTTGCATAGTTTGCCTTAAGTTAGGCCAATTTTTACTAGAGTCCATTTGTTACTGTATCTTAAAATTCTACATGCTCCATTTATTTTGCTATTTTTATGATCACTTCATGTATAGCATAAGTATTGATTGTGTAGCTATCACCATATTAGAAAAGTATCAGGACAAATATTTCAAAGTTTTAAGACAATCATGAATTCCATCTACAGAAATCTTAAAATCTCAAGACCTACATAATCAAATAACTCCAGGAAGCAATACAAGACTATCTTTAATTTTCAAAAGTAAGTATGAAAGCAAAAATTCAAAGGAAGAAAAAAATAATGTAATCTGGACAGCTGGAAGAACTTGATAAAAAGCATGGCTTTGGGAGCTTAAACTGACAGAAGTGTGCACTACAGCCTGGAAAAGAGTAAGTCTCAAAAATTAATTGTCCATTGTGAAAATGGAGTATTATGTGATAATGATCCTTGCTGCTTTATCTCTTCATGTGGTTCCAAGGACAGCTGTGGGGTCTGAACATCTGTGCCTTTTTTTTTTTCTGCTCAATTTTAAGCAACCATCTGTCCTCTCACTTTATTTGTAAGGTGGACAAATGTTAAGTTTGGACCAAAATAAACCTTTACTTAGATCTTCTTTGTCAACTAACAGTTTTGTCATTTTACCTGGATTAAATATGACTCCTGGTTGCAACCTCTTCTGGTTAGATTTTCCAACCTATTTAAAGCAATGTAGACAAATACAATTTGTAGAAATAGGGCCCAGGGAAAAGATATGAACAGATCAGCAAACTGTTTAAGGAAAAGTTTCTTGCTTTCAATTTTAAGGGCTGTCCAATTTTCACCTGAGCAGCAGCTGGGCTGAGAGCCATAGAAAATGTCTCTTTCTTAGATCTTTGGGACTAGGAGAGATCAAATTTCAGCCCTTGGTACTTACTGGTATTTCTGCTATTTATAAGACAGTTTTCTCTGGCTCAAGGTTTATCTTAACGTTAAATGGGGAAGTTGACAACAATAAAAGAATAAGTGAGTTAGTTATGTCTTTTGAGGAATTCACTGGCTTTATGTGCATTGGTAAATAAATCATTTTACTTCTTTGATTCTATATTTTCATTTGTAAATGGAAATAAGATTTGGTGATGGAATTAAATAGTAAAAGTACAACCAGTCTGAAGGCTTCAAAATGTAAAAATAAAAGCATGTTTTAACTTTTTTGAAATGTAAGTCAGGAAAATTTAATTGAGGATCTAATTCATGCCAGAAGCTATCCTAGGTTCTAAGATCTAAACAGGAAACTGTGCTTTTTTCCCCTAGAGGCTCTCATACCATATTATAGCCTGATACTGCTTATGAGAGATGTCTGGACAAGATCAATTTTGGTTATGACAACATTTGAAGCTTCTCTGATTCCCTCTCCAGTGAAACTTGTAGAAATTATTTTTTATAACCACGCTTTTAAAAGTACCCTTAGGGCAGACAGCAAATGAAGAAATATCAATCTGTGATGCCTAGATTAAGTTCTGGGTGAGTATGGTCAAGAGCAGGCATTCCCTTTCCCTGCTCAATCCCCACTCACAGGGTTGAAAATACGGAGACTCTGATAACTCTTTACCCAGATCTTATTGTGGTGACTATCTACACCAGAAGAGTCAATCTGAGTTACCTCAGCCTGGAGCCTGCTCTTTCTACCAAGGGCTCAGTTGCTAGAACAGTATTACTCACAGAGAATCTAGCTAGTATTATTCCTAAACCCAGCCCCCAAGCCTTAGTTCAGAGATTTTGCCTGAGAAGAGAAGCAGACCATAAAACAGATGGCTCTAAGTTCTTTCCAAAGGAACTGACACTTCACTTTCAACAGAGAATGAAGCATCTTAAGCCTACGGGCATTCTAAAGAACAGTGGAGGTTGTGGCAAAGGACATGGAAGGAAGTTTATGATGTAATGAAGCTATGGCCTGCCCTGTAGGCCAGGCAGTTTGTAAGAGAGAAATGATAATAAAGCACCTGGCAGGAATGCTCCAGGAGTCAAAAAAAAAAAAAAATACCAAGAAAATTACTTAAGAGACCCAAATGGAAATCTGAAAGAAAAAAGTACAGTAGTTTAAATTAAAAGTTCACCATTACAACACAATACTGCATTTGAACTGAAAGAAGAAAGAATTAGTGAACTAGAAAATGGACTGATAGAAATTATGCAAGCAAAGAATGGAGGACAAAAGAATGAAGAAAACTGGTCAGAGATTTGGAAAAATGTGGGATGCCCTGAAGTATAAAAACATGCAATAATGGAAGTTATCAGGAAGACAGAAGAGAAGAAAATATATGCAAAGGTAAATTAATACTTCTCAAATTTACTGGCAAACAATAACCTAAATGAATTCCATGGCAAAGAAATAAATAGATATACACATCACATAAACATGCAGAAAGCCAAAGATGTGGGTCAATTTTGAAAGTGACAAGAGGTGAAGATTAATAGCTGATTTCACAACAAAAACAAGAGAGGTTAAATGGCTGTGGATAGTGTGTATGCAAAGTGTTTGAAGAAAAAGCTGTCAGTCAAGATTTCTTTAAACAGTAAAGATATTTAAAGAAAACAAAAATATTTTCCAGATAAGCAAAAGCTGAGAAAATTTATTTCTAGATTTACCTTGTAAGAAATATTAAAAGAAATATTTTAGGCTGAAAGCAAGTAACACCAGATTGTAAGGAGAAGCCACAAAAAAAAGGATACAAATAAAAGAAATTGTGCAATTGTAAAAGACACTATACATGCATATTTTTCTCTACTATTCTCTTAGCTGATTTTAAGAGCAATTGTTATGCAATTTCACATGTTTTAAGTAAAATGTACTAGTGAGCCAATAACAAATAGAAATGTAATATGTATATATAAAATATAATGTAATATATGAGTAATATATTTTACAATAACAGCACAAAGGAAGTAATGAAAGCAAAATTTTAATGACATAAAAAATGAGATAGTAAAATAATTTTAACAGTGTATTTTGTGGTTTACAACATAAATTGATGCAAAAAATATATATATACCAATAAAAACTCCAAAGAGTAAATAAAGCTAGTTTAAATTCAAGGCTGATTTTGTTAAAATGTATATAGTAAGCCCAGAGCAACCACTAAAAATTAACTCAAAATATAGTAAAAAAAAAAAAAAGAAATTAAGACACATTAGCAAAAAATAATTACTTAAAGCAAAGCAGAGAAGAGAAACAGAGGAACAAAATGAAACAAGAGATATAAGCAAAACTAAAAGCAAAATAAAAGATGCAAATCCAACTGTCAATAATAACATTAAATTATGACTTGGATCTTATGGTTTGGTCCATATGCTAAACACTTGGTCACCAACCTGTGGTGCTATTGGGAAGCGATAGAGTCTTCACAAGGTTGGCCTAGTGGAAGGAAACTAGTCATTTGGCATGTGACCTTGAAAGTACTATTAGGAACTCTCCTTCTCTTCCTCCCTCCCTCCATGATGTCTCTCTCTCTCTCTCCCCCCACACCCCCCCACCCTCCCCTTCCCAGCCACCATAAGATGAAGGTGAACAGCTTTGCTCTGTCACATGTTTTCTGCCATGATGTTCTGCCCCAAAATAGTGAAGTCAACCAGACATGGATGAAGCCTCTGAAACCATGAGCCAAAATAAACCTTTCCTCCTTTCAAGTTGTTTATCTTAGGTATTTTGGCACAGTGACTGGAAGCTGACTAACACAGTAGTTAATTAAACAATCCAACCAAAAGGTAGAAGTTGTCAGACTGGATTTTAAAAAAAGAAAAACACTACCCAGTTATATGCTGTTTACAGAAGACACAAATAGAGTGAAAATAAAATAAGAGTGATCTATCATGCAAATAGCAACCACAAGAAAGCTGGAGTGGTTATGCTAATTTTAAAAAAGTAGACTTTAAAACAGAAAATACTACTAGAGATGAGGGATGTTTTAAAATTATAAAGTGTCAAACAATTATGAAGATATCAAGAATAGAAATAAATTGACAAGTGCTAGGCTAGATTGACCAAGAAAAAGAGAAACTCAAATTGAAAGATTTGAAAGTTAAGGGGACTGGGTGGGAGACATGGAAATTCACTACTTGTGTACACATGAAGATAGTATAACAAAACCTGCCAAACACTGAAAAATGAGAAGGAGAATGGAAAACTAATGGAGAGGGTAGCTTGTTCAAGGTACACTGTACACATGTATGGAATTATCACAATGAAATCACCTCTTATTAATATATATGGTAACTCAAAAATAAAATAAAAAATTTAAAACTAAAGCTACAAGTAATAAAACCCAATCAGTAGAACAGTAATGCACAGTATTTGAAAGATCTTTGGTATGTACCTGAACATAACTGGTGGGAACTAGGCATGTATTACATAAACAGTGAGGGAGAAAAAGAAAACATGGCAAGGAAATGATGGACAAATCTCTGCTCTGTTTGGATTCATGAAATAAATTAAAAAAAGAAATATGAAAACAAAAGTTGAAGAGAGGACATAATTACTGATCTTACCAAAAAATAATAACCAGTAAAGTTAAGTTTTAGTGGTTGTTATAGGGTCTACAACGTACATCTTAACTTACCAAAATCAACCTGATGTGCCAGTACATGCCTATAATCCTACAACTCCAAAACAGGAGGATTACCAGTTCAAGACCAGTCTAGACTACATAGAGAGACCCTGTCTCAAAAGGAAAAGAAAGAAAATGTATGGAATGGACTAGAAAGGAAAAGGGAAGAGGAAAGGAAAGGAGACAAGGAAGAGAAAAGGAGAGGAAGAGGAAGAAGAGAAGAGAAGAGAAATCCACCTCAGATGTAAACTAGGTTATTTCCAGTGATATGTAGTTTTATTTCCTTTTCCCCTTTTTGTAGAGTCATATTGCATTATATGTATGAAATATATGTGTTAAATCTATGAAAGTTATAAACTCCAAGTATACAGAAATAAAATTAATAGTATGAACAATTATATGCCCACAAATTAGATAATTTAGATGAAATGGACAAATTCTTACAAAGATAAAAGGTACCTAATTTGGTTCAAGAAGAAATAATCTAAACAGAACTATAATAAATAAAGGTTGAATTAGTATTCAAAAAGCTACTTATTGAAAAATATCCAGGGCTCATTCACTGTTGAATTCCACCAAACATCTGAAAAAGAAGAAGAGCAGCCAAGGTAATGGCCATTAGTTTAGAGTTAACCATTTTCCCATTTTCACTCATTTAGCACTGTCTACTTCTTCAGCAAACTTGTGTTAAGGTTTCCTTACTACTAGACAGACACCGAAGAATACTGGAGATGCATAAGTAAATAGCACAAAATCCCCTGTTCTCCAGGAGTTCACAGTTTAATTACCAAAGACAGAGGAGGAAAAGTATAAATGTGCTTCAGAGTAACTGGTTGTAAGGTTGGGAAAGATTTCAGAAAGAAAGATACACTAAGGCGCATCACAGACTGAGAATATGTTCTGGCAAAAGTGGGGGGCATGTGTTTGTGTGTAGCTGCTTTTGAGGAGAGGTAAAGATCATTGAATTGAAAGAACTGCCTGTGCCAACTGCCCTATAGCCCTATGCCCAGATACCTGTTCTCTACTCTTCCCCACAGAGTGAGGCAATCATGACTTCCACAAGGTTCACAGGAAGCCATTTGACCTCTTTCTCTGGAAATATGGTAAGACTTTAACCTACTTATCAGACCTTTTTGTGTATGTGAACCACACAATATCCTCTAGAGGAGGGAAGGAACAGAATAGAAACGAGTCTCTCGAGCCCTCCTTTTCCCTAAATTCTGCTTATCTGAGGTGACGCAGGAAATTGGCTGGCTTCCACAGCAGACCTCACCAAGAACATGCCAATTCAATTTGGTGAACCCAAAATGGAAAACACAATTTGGAATATACAAGCATCCCATACCTTGGATGTTCCTAACATCAGAGCAGAATTCCCAAGAGGTTTAAAGTTCACCCAGTCAAAGTAAATGTCTGCAAATTCTTCTGTGGACAGAAAGCAGATGCCAAACCCTGTTATATTTAGCTGCAAATTCACTGTGAGTCCTACATATTAACCACCTCATATATTAAATACTCAGCACCTTGCATTGATGTAATCATTTACAATTCAGAAAGATATATAACATATATCATTTCATACAGTATTTCTAAGCTATGGAGATCAAGTGTTCTCTTGACTAACAGAGGAAATAGAACTCTGTGACATGATCAACATCATACATCTAGTAAGTAACAGAGCAAGGACTAAGCCTTTTAACTTGAGTCTTGAATTCATAATCTACAATGCAGTTTTTTGTATTAAATATGGTTTTATTTTTCACCTGTAACAAGAAGACCAGACATGCAGATGAGGGTTACCACAGCTACTCAGTGATACTGGGAAGGACTGGAGTTATTTCTGTCCATCTGCCTTCCCTTACTGGTCTTTGTCGTTGTGCTTGACCCCTTTCTGCAATTTCAGGTTTCAGTTTTGCTCTCTGGAAAGGACATAGGTGGAAGGAATACACGAACAAGAAGGGCAAAGTCTGAGCCTGTCCCCTTTTAACAGATAAATAAAAACTTTTCTTACATGTTCTGCCCAGAGGACTCCTATTGACACCTCTCTGTTACCTGGTCATTACAAGCTATAAGGGATAATATAATAAAGGATTTTGCCTTTGAACTTAAAAATTAGAAAAAGAGAAAGGAAAAGAGACTATTGAGTGGCTCCTGAGGAAGGTGACAATAGACTATATCTAGTAATGAGTTACATTAGCTTGGCTGTTTAAATATCACATCTTAATTTTCATCGTATAGAATAACTTTCAAGTTAAAAGGTGGAGGTCAGAGTATCAGGATATTTCAATTTAAAAAACACAATCTAGCCCTTCTTATTTTGACCTTAGTGCTTTTCAAGCAGAAATTACTCAATTCTCAGATTCCTCAAACTTGCCAATAATCTGTTTTGTACTAACTTTTTAAGCATGTAGTTTTGTGCTCTTCTCTCTCTTTTTCTTTACATTTTTAATAGAAACTTTTAAACAAATACAAAGCAGAGAAAATAATATAATGAATCCCAAGTGCTCATCAACCCTCTGTGACAATTATCATTTTGTCAATCTTGCTTCCTTTCCTCCTTCCCTTTTTCCCCTGGACTATTTTAAGCAAATTCATTTCATTTTCAATACACTAAAATAAATTATGACTGTATGCCTCAAATTTGTTTTTACTTCTTCATACAAGAGCATTTAAGAGTTTTAACATTGTTTTTAAAAGATTAATGGAAAATCATTATTCATAAATGCTCTATTTCTCTCCATATAGCTTACCTCTTGTTATAGAAGAGTAACAACCCAATGAAAAAAAGAGGGGTCAGTTTTAAAAATGGAAAGAACATTGTAAAATAACTGGAAAGCTAAACTACCCTCTAGGGGAGCCCCCCTCTACTATACAGGGCAAGATTTATTCCCTGCTTAAGAATTATTAGATCACAGCTATATGTCATTTAAACTACTATCCTTGCCAATTAACAAATATAACAATTAGTATTCTGTTTATGTTTGTATATATAAAAAGAAAATGTCTCTAAATCTCAAAGCCTGTGCTTGATAATAGCTTAATTGGACCTGCCACAGTAACACCAATGAGAAGCTATTTAAATAACTTGCCGCTCTTATTTTAGATATTTTGATTACTTTGATTGTCTGCTATCTTTTCTTTTAAAACAAATAATCCAGAGGGTTAACAAATATTCCCAATTCAATAAATATGTGAAGTATATATTTATTCATCCACAGACAGTGTTACTGGTTGTTCAGACATTTATTTATAGGTCCATCACTAATTTAGATAATCATTCACTAAACATTTCTATAGCCCTTATTAATAAAAGTTTTAAGGATGAAGAGTCTGGTCAGAAATCACAGTTGTGTCTCTGTTTTCATAAAGCCAAACAAAACCTTACCCTGAATGCTTTATTTGGGAATCCTAGAGAAATTGGTTGTGCTCTAAAATCTGGAGAGTAGATATGACAGTCTCAAAAGTGTATTTGCAAAAACATGTAGTGGCAAGATCACAGGGTGGGAAAAGGGCCTGGCTGGAAGTCTCTCTATATGTGTATTTTTATCATCCATGTGTTGGATGAAGCGGAGAGCTGCCAGATAGCTTCTTTTCGACAGCTTGGAGTTACTGTTGGGAACAGATCCATGTATGGAAGCGAAAGCCGAAAGGCACAGATAAGCTGAGATCCAGCTATGCAAACCATGTTTAGAGACACTTAAAGGACAAGCATCCCAGGTCCTTTCTTTCTGGTAAATCTGGAGAAGGCATCGCACTGGATCTTTTCTCACATTCAGCCCATGCAGACTGAGCGACTAAGGATTGACCAAGGTAGGTGCAGGGCTTTTGTAATGAAACTTATCTGAAGAATCGTTCGCCAATATTCCCTCCTGAGCCCTTCACATCCTGTAAGGGAAGGTGCCAGATAATATTTTGAAAAAAAAATGAAAGAAAGATTTGTGTTGGGGCTGGTGACTAAGAGGTATTTAACAGCTCTGCCTTTACAAGACCGGGCAGCTTGTCTAGGGAGGGAAAGTGACAATACAAATTTCCTGCCAAATAAAATCTCTTTGTCCTGGATCACTTACCATTCAGATTTTTGTGGATATGAGTCTTCCTCAATATTGCCAGCACCTTTTGGAATGGGCCACAGCTTCCTACTGGTTCTAACACTGTATTTTAGGGTTGGGTAGGTGGGATTTGTCATTTTCCTTGCGTGTTCTTCCATAGCCAGCAAAAACTCACAAGTGTGGCTAGATCTTCCTTAGATATAGAAAATGGCATTATTATTTTTGGCAGCTGAAGTCATTTTTGCAGTGTTTCTCAGCAGCTCTGAGGTTGATTACATCCTGTTCAAAGATTCTTGAGTTGTTTTCACAAACATGAGTTCTTGCATAAGTTGAACCAGCTGTATGCCCTGGATTTGCTCAAGACCTTTCACAGTTCTTTTTTCTTTCTTTCTTGTTAATGACTGAAAACTTAGAATCTTGGGGGGACATGTTTCTGAAGATTATTATTGTTTTGTCATCAGTGATGTTTTGGGAATAGTAGATTGTGGCAGATTAATAGAAGTTACATGTCTCAGGAGTTCAAGGTATAAGAATGGATATGATGACAACAGCAATATCAAGATGACTGCACTATATCTTCTGGACTATTGGATAACCCAGCCAAGTCATATTAATTTCACTTTGAAATGCTATTCTAGATAATTACCAAATTGTAGTTATTAAATATTTAAAACAGGCCTTTAAAAATTGTGAGTAAAGTCTGTGAACACCTGCCAAACGTTTGCAGAAGTCAAAAGAAAAAAGTTTAGGTCACAGCTATAAAATATATGTGTTTTTCCAAGATGGAATTCAAATGATTCTTACACAGGATAATGGAATTTAAACTCCAGATATATCTTGCTGAGAATAATGTGTATATAGTTCAAGTACGAATTCAAACGACTCACTTCACTTAGTTTTCACTGTTTAAATAGAGCATAAGACTGGGACAAAAGAGAAAGAAATATTAAATATGATTCCCTTTCCCCGGTGACAAACATGACAAGGAAAATAAGTAACAAACAATTGTGAGAAAAGAATAAAAGTAGTTGGTAACACTGAGCAACAAGGTGCTCTCTGGACACATTAGACAACCAAGAAATCCTGACTGAATATGAAGAAAATAACTACTTTTGTGGTGGTTTCTTTCAAGCTGTGAATATTCCATTGCAACAAAAAAGGTGGCAGAGGAAGAAAAAAACATGAGTTTATTTCAATAACAATAGAATATCATTATAATACAGTATCATAAAATTATTAAAATAATTATAAATTATTAAAATTTCACTGAAGTTTTCTTCAACATACTGTTTACATTGACAATACATTCAATTCACAACATATTTCAACTCACCCTTTTAAAATTTCTAATAAGTTATTTGACTTCACTGAAAAATACTAATATTCTTTATCTAAGGGAAAAAGAAAGAGAAAAATAACCCAGCCTTCTTTTTTTAAACTAACAGAGACAAGCTGTCATAACTTCAGCTAAAGTGGAACAGGCCTACAAAAGGGTGGTTTGAAAATACTTAATTAAACACTACATACCAGCCGGCTTCCCAAAAGGAACAGCACAGCAGGAGTCTTTGCAATTTCCAATATGTAGAAGGTTCACATAAATGACGCCTCTAGCATTTGTGAACAGATGCAATGCATACATGTCACCATCTACTGTTTTCTCATTTGCTACTGCCAAGTACATTTCAAGTGCACACTCTTCATGAGAAATGTCTGCTCCTGTTTTTCATTTTAGCAAACAAATTCAAGTCACAGAATATAAGTAATAGAAAATGACTTGCTACTATTTTTATGTATAGTATGTTAACATTTCTGGGAGAAAATTAATGACAGTCAAGCAAGCTACTTACCCTCTTGAGTTCTTAAACTTTCGATGATGACTGTGCATATAGAAAATCTTGAGATCATGTTTTGAGAGGAGAATTGGAAGTGTTGGCAGTTCATGTGAGAACAAAATGGCTCTAATTTTCTCTGCAATATTCAGCTGAGGTAGCTAACATACGGTGGTGACACAGTATAACCAAGAAATGGGCATTTGTCCATGCAGAATAAAGCACAGCTTGAAAGTTTCTATCTAATGTGGGAAGACTGGACAGTTTGTGGGGTTGGTCTATTGGGCTATAATGGCTAGGAAGAGAAAGTGCTTTTAAAGGGGCTTGATGGGGAATATCTTTTAAAAAAAAAATTCTTTTGCTCAGGTGACTAAAAACAGAGACACTGAGTGGTTCCACACAGAGCACCAATGATTTCAAGAATGTTAAAAATGACACAAACATCATGAGACTAGGTTAATAATGTACTAATAAGGAATTCCAACACCACAGAGACTCTCTTATGTTTCTCCAAGTTTAATCAATGAAAGGTGAAGGTTCCATAGAATCCAGATCACCTGGTGTTCTGACCAGACATGATCTGTCCAAGCAGCACCTCCTTCAATTTCTTAATTTTAAAGTTACATATTTTCCCATCTCCTGGTAAGGTATTAGAAGAAAATTGCACACAGGAGAATTGTTGAAGGTATTCTTAAGGTTTTTGAAGTAATGAAAGGGAAACAAATTCAGATAACACTTAGTGCTATTGGGTAGAAAATGACCTTTCTTATCCCATTGACTTCCTTTCCTGAAATGAGTCATGGTTCTCAGCTCTATCTGCACCTTAAATCACTTAGGGAAATTGATATCTGACTACACTCCTAATGAACTAAGTGTGCTTCTGTGGGACAGGCAAGGTAGTTTAGCTTTGAAATTCACCCCATAAAATTGTAACATGCTCCCAAGACCCAGAACCAGTTCCTCTTCACAATAACAAAAAACAGTAACCAGTACCAGGCATGGTGGTGCATGATGTAATCCCAAGTACTAAGGAGGCAGAAGCAGGAGGAGGATCATGAATTCAAGACAAGTCCAGGCAAAAGTAGTGAGATCCTATCTCAAAAAGTAAAGGCCTAAGGACATAGCTTTAAGTGGTGGAGTACTTGCTTAACAAGTGCAAGACTCTGGATTTAATTGCCAATACCACAAGAAGAAAGGAAAGAAGGAAGGGAGGGAAGAAGGGAAAAAAAGGAAGAAAGAAGGAAGGAAGGGAGGAAAGGAGGGAGGGAGAGAGGAAGGAAGGAAGGAAGAAAGGAAGGAAGGAAGGAAAATGTCTACCAGACTTACATTTTATGATAAGGGAAGTTATAAGACCCATAGCTGAAGTTCTGTGGATGTTTTGGGAGGTGGTTCTTTTTGGGTTTTTTGGTTTTGGTTTTGGTGGTACTGAGGTTTGAACTCAGACCCTTGCATTTGCTAGGAAGGCACTCTACCACTTGAGGCATGGCCCCAACCTATAGCTAAAGATTTAAATAGTAATAATAAGCAGGCAAACTGCACATTGACACACACATGTAATATCAGAACTAAGGAGAGATTACACAGGAGGATCAATAACTCAAGGCCTCAAGTAGCAAGACCCTGTGGGGAAAAAAAAAGGAAAAACACTTTTTTTTCTCAGAAAATTTTTATACTCTTTAGCCTGAATCCTGTAAGAATGTTAGCCACAATGCTTAAAAGGTAAAAAATATATATATGTGACATTGTGGTTCTTAACTACAGCTGCTAAATGAAATTTTATATTGTTTTACCAAGTCATCAAACAACCATCTTGAAAGGCCATATTAATTTTTTGTAGCAGTAAGCTTTTTTTAAAATGGACACAAGTTTCCTAAAAAAGAGAATTTATAAGGTACATTAATTTCTTATGTATCAAATTATGTGAATAAAAAACTAACTCTAAAATACTAAGAGGATTTCATGGCAGACCTTCCATTTAAATAAGAACTGACCCACAAAGAAAGTTCTGAGATAAATACTGGTAGAGATCAAATAAATAGTAACTTTAGATTTCAGATCAGCTAGGAAGACTATTCAAGTTACTGTGTAGAAGCAATAATCCAAGTGAAGAGAACTCAGAGTGGGAGGAGTCAGACAGCCTGAGTTTCATTCTGACTTTACAATGTATTGATGACTGTGTGATTTTGGGCAGTTAATCTAGTTGTTGTCTCTATTTCATTTTCTGTAGATTAAGTAGTAACTATGTAGAAGGGATTAAGGGGCAAAATGCAAATAGTTTAGTGTAATAACCAAGTAGTGATGATATCATCCTCATAGGCAATATTCAAATCAAATGGGTTTCTCCCAAGAATCTGATTCTTTCTCCTCTCACTATGTATGCTAAATAGAAAAGTGATCACATTTCCAGGAGAGTACAGATGAATTCCTAAACACCTTTCAACTCTAGTTTACTGAAATAACTTGGCACATCTAGGATACTGACTTAATGCTCTGGTTAGTTGATGATGAACACTGAATTCCCTTCCTACCCCAAATCATAACATGAAGATGAAAGTGAAACTATCATTTTGATATTCACAATAAATAAACACAGACATAAATTCACTCAGAAATATTAAGAAACATACCCAGAAAAACTTTCAAGAATGAAGTTATACTATAATAGAAGAGAAGACAATTCATTAACAAGTAGTGTCTTAAATTATTTTCTGAATAAAGTATGTTAAAGTATATGTGATAGAAGAATCCATTGAATGTTTATTAATGCGTTAGATTCCAATTTGATAATATATAATAATAATTACAACTTTAGTGCCTTAGGTTAAAAGTTTTCTCTAGAGAGAGACAAGTGCAATCATATAAGAAATGACATTAGGGACCATTATCAATTGCAAGTTATTTTTAAATTTAATGTAAAGAAACATAATTTTAACAAACTATCTCTAAATGTTAACTAATTTTAGCATGATTTTACTCATATGCATAAAATACATTTTATGAAATAAAAAGTTGTATTTTATTTAAAAACCTCAGTTCCAGATTCAGACCCATCCTTGTTCAAATCTCAATTACCAGTCTGGGCAAGATATCAAAAACTATATTGATGTGTGTGGAGCCATTTCTATTTTCTTACCATATTTCTATGAGAGTAAAATGTAATAGTTTATTAATCCTGGCAATCCACCTATAAAGACACTGATGCACAGAAACCAAAGAGACAGAATTTGAAACCTGTGCTTAGCCTCCGTGTTACACTTTCCAACAGTTGTTTCCATCCTTTTAAACATGGGAAAAACAAAATTAATGTGTGAAAAGTAGTTTGCATTTTACTGGCAAGAAGTAAGAACCAAATGATGTTACTTATTCTTTTAGATCATTGTTCCATAAATTATACGTCTAATGAATGATCACTTGAAACTGTGCTTCTGAATGTCAACTAAATAAGAAAAAGCATCGATTGCTCTTTGTCAGTTAATGTTTCCAATTTTTTGAGTGGACATTTTTCAGAGATAGAGGATAAGTTATTATTTTGTGACTATACTCCATCTTTATTCACTCTGCCTCTTATATTAGTCATGTTTGAAAAATGTGTATTGAAATTCTTTTTCCACCACTCATCAATGTCATATAGCAATGAGGATTGGAAATGAGTGAGAAAATGAATAAGTCATTTAAACGAAAATTAGTATTGTATTCGCACATACATGTTAAATCCCATTTAAATTCCAACTCATAAATCTAAAATGAAGAACAAGAAACCCACTTGACATTCACTAACATTTCAGATTATGCTTCTGAGCTAAGGACTTTTGAGAACTTAATGTACAACTTTCACCAATACTATGAGTCATGCATTTAGTTTTATGAAACTTATAATGAAGTGTATTTTAATGAAGAAAGTGCAAATTATAGAGAAATTGGTCACTTTTTTGTAAAAAGAATGTATTGAAAGCTTACCTCTTTTCTCTTCACATTTTATCATGCATGTACTGTGGAAGGAAGGTCAAACTTATCCTCTAGTAACTCTACATTTTATTTCACCGCACACATACTGAAAATCACTCGTCCCCAGAGATGATTTTGTTACTACCATTAATTTAAATACTATTTTTTTCCTTTAAAAGGTAAATATCTATAGAGGAAAAGGAAAGGGAAAGCAAATAATAAGATTAGAGACTTAAAGAAAAAGAGTCCCTTCAGTTCTCATATATCTATAGTATTATCAACAATCAACAGCCATTTCAGCAGCAAATGATAGTAGCTTATAAAACTATAGCTTACACTTTCTGAGACATTCAAAGCATTGAAAAAGAAAAAAGAAAAAATATAGTATGTTAAAAATACACACCCAAAAATTGCATTATAAAAAACTAAATTTAGGCAACATTTATGTACTTAGCTTATAATAAATAAATGTGCCTCAGAGCCAAAGTAATAGATCCATGTTATTTTGGAAAACACAGACTAAATAGGCAACTAATGTAATGAATACAACCCCCCAAACACCTTTGTTTCTCCTCAATAATCAAACAGTTAAGATAAGTTATGCTCATTCCTGAATAAAATTATCTTTTTTTGAAGGGCATATATAGTAATTCATTACATAGGTTAAGAATCTGATCCCCAAAATTTCAGCAAAATTATAAATTTCCAAACCACATTCTCCAAAACATAATCTGAGGAAGAGTTGTTCTATAACTTTGGCGAAATAAAGGGTCCCATGATTAAAAAACAAAGCTATGAAATATTAGATAAAAGTGATTTTCATCTCAGATTCATAGAAGGTACACTAATATATCACTAGCTCTAAGAAAATTCTGTAGAAAAATAACCTACCTATGACCTTGTTATGTCAAAGAATGATTTAGAATCCAGACAAGAATTGTGCACCCCTAGTCTTCCTCATCTGACAGCATCAGTGTCAGATGTCAATCATGTCATCTTAACTGACATAGCCTACATGAGTCACAAAATCACTCTCGAGAGTTGCAGGCAGCCACCACCAACTGACCAGAATTAATGTATATGATGAAATATACCTACCATTCAATCATAAAAACTTCTTTCAGAAAGGGCTAACTTGAAATTAGTCCTCTCTGTAAATGAATTAATTAGACAAAGACCTGTGGTTTTAACATGTTTGAAAAGATACCTCCTGGGTCTATATGTGAAAAGAGTAGAAGGCTGAATAGCTTATAAAATGCCAATTTAATCTCCACTGACATGTACATACATAACTTTTCTGAAAATTAACAACATTCCATGTACATACATAACTTTTCTGAAACAATACAAATGTCATTTGAATATTACTTGGTGGGGGGGATAATTAAGCAAATAAACTGTTCTCCTTGGACTTAGATTCAGCCTGCTGCAGAAGATATGTTTGCACATTTGTGGTTTACGTGTATATGCATTTTAATTGTGTTCCCAGGGCACCTACAACTCTGTCAGTGTATCACAAAATGAAATTGTAATTCTCCTGCTAGCCCAGGCTGTTAAGTACCTGGAACTACTCTGAGTACCAGGAGATAGAATCTTGAAGAGTGAAGTCTACTGAGGCAAAGAATCACACAAACATACTGTTGCAAGGTAGTCTGATGAGCACTGAGAACGAGTTCATGCTGCAGGCCAGAGGGGATGGGGAGAGGAAGCAGCAGGTGTGGGGAAGGAGGACATGACAATGACAAGTGGAAAGCTACAGATAGTTCAGCATTGAAAAGGCAGCTTTTGTTTTATACTTTTTATTAAAATATAATATATCTACAGATACATGTGGCTATGCAGCTCCATGAGCTTCCAAACATGGAATTAAAACATGTACCCAGCACTTACATTAAGAGATGGAGCCATTACCATTGTCTCAGAAGGCTCCCTTATCCCCTTTCCCAGATATCTTCCCCTCAAAGATTATCCCTGGGTAGATCTTTATCATTGTTTTATTGCTCAAATTGTTAGATGTGAAAAAATTAGGGGTAAGCCTGGAGAGGCAATAATGAGAACATTTTCCATATTTTTAAAGAGTTGGAACTTTGTTCTCAAGTCAGTAGCAAGGGAGTGGGAGTGAAGGGAGGCCAAGAGAGGGTTCTAACCGGGAGTGTGGTCACACTGGTGACATCTACCTTAATTCTACTTATACAGTACCATTTTCTGACCCACAGTAGTGTGCAGGGGGCAGGGAGGTACTAATGGGAGGGAAGAGAGGAGGGTGAAGGAAGGAGATTAAGATGATGGTATATGGTTGATGGACTTCATACACCTTTATGAAACAGAACTAAAAAACATCTTGCAATAGCTTTAAGGTGAGTGGGGGGCTGATGGGGAGAGATGATGGGGGCAATGTAAATAATGTATAATATAAGACTAATCAGAATTGTTACTATGAATCCCCCCCTGAATAATGAATATATCCTAATAAAAATTATTTTAAAAAGAAAAAAAATTAATAAATAATTGAGGGAATAAAATAATATCTTTTACTCATTTCAAGTAACATATTATTCAAAATCATTGAAAATATTCAAATACTGTAACAAATCTTTGCACTTGTGCTGAAGAGATACAGAAGAGAATTTTATTCTTATTGTAAGAATCAATGACATAAATCATGCATTATGATTAGTTCCTATCACATAGTAATTATCCAACAAATATTGTTCATTATTCATTCATCAAGCATTTACTGAGCATCTACTATGTTGTAGATAATGTACTTTGGTGTATGAAGTGATGGATAAGGCATAGCTCTTACCCTCAGAGAATTTATGCATACAAGTCTAGGGTATAAGGCTTAAAAGAGAATAATAACAGATATTGATAACTAGACAATAGTTCAGTAGACTGGAAGGGAAGGGTACAAGTCAGACTCAAATGGCTGTACCCTCTTTAGTGGGTCAGATTAGTGACATGAATAAAGGGAAAATACACTTGGAAGATAACCCATGTAGAATTTTTCAAAAGAAAGTTATAAAGTGACTAATTCCATAGTGTAGTGGTCATTTCTAAGATTACATATACTGTGTTTGCTTTTCTCTGTTTGTTGGCTTAGGATGGACTAAGTAAAACAATTCAAAACCTTATTGGGGGATGGATATGGGTGCTGGGAAAAGAGAGACTTTAATTTTTCTGAAGGTAATATTGGGCTGTGTTTAGAGCTGATGAAGGCAGTTTTGATGCTTTATAGTAAGATCTTGCTTTAGAGCAAAGAGTAAGCAGAGTAGAAATACAGAAATAGCTTCTTTGATGCTTTGATTCCTTAGTTATGGTACTATTTGAAACCTGGGTTGCCCTTTGCATGCACAGGAGGATGACATATTCTTATTGTTAAGTTTTAGTCAGGTCCCACCAGTGTGGTGGATGAAATGGAGTCATCCACCCCATAAGTCCATTCACCCACTGAGGCACTTAAATGAAACATTCTTCTTCCTTAGTGTATTTATCTGACTAGATTTCTAGAAAGTGCTCTGCCTTTAAGTGTCTCTGATTTAATTACAGCTCCATTTTCCAAAGTGAAGTAGATAGACTACAACCATATTTTTCAAAAGATCACATTCATGTCAAAAGAGAAATGCTTGCCAATAAAAAGATCTATAATTGAGGGAGATACTATATGAAAATTGGCCATTATTAAAAATGTCAGTCTTCTAAAGTGAGTATGTATTTGCAGTTATTTTTAACTATTTGCTAAGTTATGTCAAAGAATTGAACTAAAGTTAGAAAAGTCTTACTAAGCAGAAATATCCATTATAATGGAGGCATCTGAGTGCTAATGTAAATGAGGTATGAGAGATGTAACTCAAACAATATCCAAGTCAAATAAAAAGTAAAAGCAGCAAGAGAGATACAGAAGATAGATATAGGAAACTGCTTGCAGAAAGGGTGGTCAGGAAAAAAATGAGATTTGAGCAGAAAACTAAATGAAGTGAGGCAACAATCATGAAAAATTAGGGACATTTCTACAAAAAGGGGGAAAACAGCAAATATGGCCTTGAGATAGGAACATACTTGGTGTGTTCCAGGAACAGTAAGGTGCCCAGCAAGGCTGGATAAAAAGTAGTAGTCCAATAAAATCCTTGCATCAGAGATGTAGCCACCAGCCATAGACTTAAGACACTCCGTCTGGGACTTGTTCTTAGGGTGCTAAGAAGCCATTGAAGATTATGAGCTGAGAAATGAAAGAATTTAATTTACATGTTTAAAAGCTCTTTCTTGCTATAGTAGGCAGGTTAGATTGCAGGAAGACAAATGCAAAAAAAATAAAATAACATATACCTTATAGGTTGGGTATTTCTATAATTGCTCATCAGAATAAAGATATTTTTGAGAGTGAAAGGGGAATTGTTCATTACAGTGGATCACCACCAGTGCACTGGGACATATGTTTTCCCTAATTAAATAGCTGTTCTCAAGAATAAATGAATACCGAGTGAGTGTTCAAAGGAAGGCACCTACTATTCATAACTTCAAATTTGCACCAAATGCTAGATTTATAAAATATTAATGGGTGATAGGCTAACAATAATTTCATGAAAGAATAACCTAGGGATAACTTAGGTTAATTGATTCTTTACTGAATGAATTCTGGGGACTTTAATAAACTAATTTGTCTTGAGAATACCTTAGTATTGTTTATTTAATTCAGTGTTTCTCAAAGTCATTTCTTCATAGATTTTATTTTATATAGGAAATGTCTTATGACTCTACCATTCATAGAATTATATATGAGAAAAGTATTAACCAGAAATAGAGTAAAATGGGTGAAGAACACAATTCTGAGACTGATTCAGAAATTTTGGTTAGATTGTTGAGCAGATAACTCAGTGGTAGGAGGAACTCCAAACTAAAAAAATCTTTTAAGTATAACTGACAAGTAAGGACTGTATAGTATAGATTAAAAATATACAATGTGGTGATTTGAGATACATGCATAAAGCTAGATAGATGATAGATAGATACTTAGATGATGCATTAATTAGATAATAGATAGATGATGGATAGATGATAGATAGATAGATAGATAGACAGATAATCATCACAATTAGAAATATTGGCATGCTGATTCAGCAGCTAGCAAAATCTCAGAGTTTTCCTGATCTTGAAGTAGAAAGAACCCTTTTCTCATCTTCCATGAAAATCTAAAACTTTTTTGTGGTTTTATGGACTAATGCCTAGGAAAATTTTAAAGTATAGGCTTCTTGGTTCTCTGTCCTGCTCCCCCAGCAAGGGGTAGGGTTCAGAGTCAAAGAGAGTGGGCCAGAAGCAAATTGTAAGTAGGCATTGACATAGAAGTCAGACGCATACACAAGAAACTGAAGTATGAAGGCAAGAAGATGACCTCAGAAAGAAAGCAGTTGAGTTCATTGGATAACCAAGAGAAGGCCATTCTAGGTCTTGAGATAGAAACCACTGCCTGCAATGGCTCCCCATAAACTCTGATGGCAGCTGTGTGGGGGGAGGTTGCAACTAGGACACTTGTAGACACTGGTGTACAAATGACCTATAAAATTTAAAAAGCTGCTTAAGAGTACCCCTCTGAATCTCTTTTTCTCTACAGTATCTCCAGGTGAGGGCACCATGCTCTATTCTTCTGTAACTATTAATGACAATGAGAGCTGGCACTTACAGCAATCCCTATGGACCAGGCACATTTATCACTGCTTTTACATGCATTAATTCATTAAATACTGACAATAACTATAAAAACTGGATTCTATTATCAACAGCAGGGAGTGCTAAATAAATCTGTCCAAGATTACACAGCCAATTACTAGTAGAGCTTGGCAAGTCTGACTGTATTCAAGGTTATTTACTCTACTACAGACAAATGTATCGCAAAGATGAACTGAGAAAGGTAGCTTTTTATCTAGTACTGCATCTAGTCCCTGTGATCATATCAAATAAAATGCATATTCCATCTGACATTGACTATAGTCTCTGCACACCAACAGAAGTTATGTTTCTCTCCAACTTTCTCTGTTGTCCTAGTTTTTAGTTCATCCTTTTATCACGTGAATATAAATTTCTGATTGTGTTAATTTGTGAAAATTCTCCTTTGACTGTGCTCCTAGTTTCAGTCTATTTTGTTATTTAGTTAGTCTGTGTGTTGAGAGAATTGACGGTCACAACTAACCCAAGCAGTACTTTTTCAGGTAATTCTGAGAGCTCCAAGTGCATGACCTCAAGACCCATCTCTATTTTATTCTATCTTTTAAGATCTTCATGGGGCTTGTAGAGGGTAGCTCAGTGGTAGAGTCTTATGTATGCTAGGCATACATAAGACCCTGGGTTTAATCCCTAGTAACAACAAAATAAAAATATTTGTGGATATGATGTCATAAAGTCTGTTTTCATCCCTCCACTATCACAAAAGTAGTGCAAATGGCATTTATAGCTTCATTTAATACTATAGCATAGCATTTGGACAAAACTAAGAACAGTGCCTTGAAGCATTCAACTCACTTTTCATCTGGAGTCAGCAACCTTTGTGTACATTCTTAATATTTGCTCCTAATTGCATTATCCTTCAGTCCATGTCTCTATTTGGTCCAAAGTACTTTTGTGTAGTTATGTCAAATATCCTGGGGAGTGTCAGGAATCATTTAACAGTATTCTCTGTCCAACTTGTTTTAAATCACTAAAGTCTATGAAGTCAGGCTGACTTGACTTTGAACATTAAAATGATATTTACAAACTTTTAAGTATTTTTACTAACACATTATAATGATACATACTTGTGGGGTACAGTTCAACTGTTCAATACATGTATACAATGTGCAATGAGCAGATCAGGGTAATTGATATATCTATCACCTCAAACATTTATCAATTCTTTGTGTTAGGAATGCTCAGAATCCTTTCTGATAGCTGTTTTGATTACACGTGATCTTATGGTTCCTATTCAAACTTCTAGAGTTCTTCACAGACTCTTTATTGGCTCAAAATTCTCATCAAAGCATCCTTATACATTGGAATATAATTTACTTGTGAAAACGGTCTGAAAAATATAAGGCAAAATGTTTTACCTTCATTTTATCTTTTACTCTAGCTACTCCTTATTAATGTTTACTGCCCTATCCTCCAAACTCTATTTAACTCATTTCTGTACAGCCCACTGATTCACATTCAACCTGCTCAAAATTAAACTCATTATCTTTACTTTCCATTTAACTAGTCTTTCTGGTTTATATAATTAATTAGTTAACTATAAACTAAATCAGCTTAGACTCCTTTCTTTTGCTAATGTGTCCACACTACATCAGATAGTCCCCAAATTCTACAGTTTATACCACCTGAATGTCTCTTCTATCATTAGTCATCTTCCTTTTACAGTAATATATAAATTATTAACATTACATGCTAAGAGATATCCTGCCTCCAGCCTGTCCACTCCCAATCATTCTCCACATTATACATGTTCAATATCTTCTTTTTACATTGATATTTTCCTTCCTTTCTACCTAACAAACCCTGCTTGTGCTTCAAGACTCAACTGAGAAGCATTCTCTATGTGATACCTTGCTTCCCACTATCCATTTCTGATTTATATTCTCCCTTTACACTCCCACAGAACCCTGGGGATATGTCTGTAATTATACTTAGACTTATCAACATTTATTTTTCTACTTTCTCATTAGACTTTAAACTCCTTGAAGGCATATACTTATCTTTACACATGCAGAATTTGGCACAGCATCTGACATATAGTAGGTGGCTCAATAACTGTTTCTTGAATTGGAAAACTAGTAAGTCAGTAATTTTCATTACATAAAAACTAGAAGAAAATGAATGTGAAAGAGTTATATTTTTTACCTTTCACATGCTCTAAACAGTTGATCTATTCTTTCCTTATTTATTTCCATACTCTTAAGCTATTATTTATTTATTTTGCCGTACTGGGTTTGAACTCAGGGCCTATACCTTGAGCCGCTCCACCAGCCCTTTTTTGTGTTGGGTATTTTTAAGATAAGGTTTTAGGAAGTATTTGTCCTGGCTGGCTTTGAACTGCGTTCCTCCTGATCTCTGCCTTCTGAGTAGCTAAGATTACAGATGTGATCCACCAGCACTCAGCTCCTGTTAAGCTAATTCTAAGACTCCTCTTTTTTCTTGACATTTTAAGGTTCATCTACTAAGTTATAAACAGATGTTTGTAGTGTTACTTATTTGCACCTTGAAGATGTATAGGCATTGGTGGATGATTAACTGGAAAATATACTTTATTTAAGCCTATCTAAATGTGCCATTCTCCAAAGCTACTGACTTCAACAACACTAAAGTGAAGTGAAAAGATTTATACAGAAGAGAGAGTAGCTGAAATATTTCTTTTAAAGTAAATGTCCTCTTTTTAATAATTTTATCTTCTAATATTCATAACTATTATGAGAATAACATTAAAATTCAAGCACTGCTTTGCTGGTTTATATGATTACCATTGGCCAAACAATATAAAGTGGTGATTGACATTTTCAGCAACATTATCCAGACCTTGACCCAACTTTTTGAAGTACTTGACATACAGTGGTCTTGTTTCTCTTCATATATTCTGAAATCCTTTTGGGTAATACTTTCACAAATGGATTTTAATCAGTCAACAGATTCTATTTGGATCTGGAAGCCTGTCTCAGTTTGCCAGTGTGCATGAGGAGAAATATCACATAAACTTACTCAAAGAATCTGTTTATTTTGAGAAGTGCAAACATCCCAAAGGAACCAGTATCATATGCTCAGATGGCATCCCAAATATGACTTGGACATTGTATTCTTCCATTTATTAGTGTCAAAGTATGTTGTTAGTGAGGAGGCAATAGTAATAAGGAAGGGTGAGTGCCTCATAATGCTAAAAGAGTTTTCCCCAGAGCTCTTCAAGTACAGCCCTTGAGTGAGTCTTTTTTATTTAAGTAAGTAAGTGATTACATGGGAACGAAATAATTTCTAGCATCAAATACTAGAATGATTGACACCCCTTCTATGATAAGCTTAACCTGTAGATCAAGATGGTCTTAAATGGGGATCAGTTTCAATGCTTGAAAAGTTCAAGAACTACTACAATCCATCCCAAGCCCTGGCTACAAATTCCTATTCTGTCTCAAGGCAAATAGCCAGTTACTGATTTTTCTCTAGACTGGTGCTTCCTCTGTGGCATGAGTGGTTGGTTTTCATAGCCACTGAAATGTCTTCTTGTTATAAAGAAGCAATTCATCCATCTAACTTGTATTTTCTTTTAGCTACCTGGACATTTGTGTCCTCCATCTAATAGCTTTTTTGAAAAAAAAACCATTTTAGTGTAACCACTAAAAATAATTGTTTATTGAATTGCAAAACTAGTAAGTCAAACTAGATGAGAAATTAGACGAAAATGCATGCTAAGGAGTAACGTTTTTCTTTTGTCTTTCACATGCCCCCAAAAGTTAATCTATTCTCTTTCCCGTTATCTGCATACTATTAAGAGTCTCACTTCAATTTGACACTGATTTCCAAAGAGGAAAAACAAGTATAATAACTTGCTTTTGAGATTAAATATATATATTAAATAAATGTATATATACATATAAATAAAGTCAAAAGGGACCTATATATTATTTAGCTCCATCTTTTGCTGATGTTCAGAAAAATTCATACCATTTATTCATGGGTATGATTTGTGTCAGCTATTGGCAGAGCTGGGATTTGAAGTAGGAGTGTCTGCCTGTTTGATGATCTTAGTTATATTTCTAAGATGCCAAAGGGCAACTCATTATCACCCACTATCTTGATTGCCCACAAATCCTCAAAACCAGTGAAGTCTGAAATATTGTCTATCATTGATTTACAAATGAAAACACTGAAGATAAACCTGAAATGAAAATATATTTTCTGAAATTCAAGTTTGGGTACTATATTTGTTAACATTGAGCTTTATCATAAGCACTAGAGCTAAATAAATGTAAAGCTATGTCTCAGTTGCTGCACAATTTTATGATTGTTTATAGATAGGATTTCCTCAGTGCTCATGAAAATAAAAGTTGCTATTGCTAATGATGAATCACAAGACATTTTTGAAAGAGTATAGATCTTAATGTCAGAAATATGTACATTAAAATTCTTATCTGTTTACAATGTAATAGCCCAACAAATAAAATGATAATTATAATTGCTATTATTATTCTTTATATCTGAAAGTAAAGTGAATTCTGAAGAACAGTATATCATACATTAAATATGTAGGTGGAAAGAGAAGGATCCAAGTTTAGCATAAACTCTTAAAAGGTGTTTTATTCTAATTTATCCATCATGCCTCCTTATATTTTATCAGATGACAATGAGTAGGACAATTTATGCAAAAATCATAAGCAATATCAGAACAAAAAATAGGTGTAGGAGCAAATCACAGATGTGTCTGTTTGTGAGTTAAAAATTAACATGTATACATCAAAAAGATCATTCACAATGACCAGGTAGGCTTCATCCCAGGAATGCAGGGGTGGTTCAACATATGAAAATCAATAAATGTAATAAACCACACTAACAGAAGCAAAAACAAAAACCACTTGATCATCTCAATAGATGCAGAAAAAGCCTTTGATAAGCTCCAACACCATTTCATGATGAAAGTGCTAAGAAAATTAGGAATAGAAGGAAAGTACCTCAACATTATAAAAGCTATATATGACAAATCAACAGCCAGCATTATACTTAACGGAGAAAAACTGAAACCATTCTCTCTAAAATCAGGAACTAGACAAGGATGCCCACTATCTCCACTCCTATTCAACATAGTACTGGAATTCCTAGCCAGAGCAATTAGGCAAGAAGAAGGAATAAAAGGATTACAAATAGGTAAAGAAACTGTCAAAATATCCCTATTTGCAGATGACATGATCCTATACTTTAAAGACCCAAAAAACTCTACTCAAAAGCTCCTAGACACCATCAATAGCTATAGCAAGGTAGCAAGATATAAAATCAACATAGAAAAGTCATTAGAATTTCTATACACTAATAATGAACAAACTGAAAAAGAATATATGAAAACAATTCCATTTACAATAACCTCAAAAAAAAATCAAATACCTAGGTGTAAACCTAACAAAGGATGTGAATGACCTCTACAAAGAAAAATATAAACTTCTGAAGAAAGAGATTGAGGAAGACTATAGAAAGTGGAGAGATCTCCCATGCTCATGGATTGGTAGAATCAACATAGTAAAAATGTCTATACTCCCCAAAGTAATCTACATGTTTAATGTAATTCCCATCAAAATTCCAATGACATTCATTAAAGAGGTTGAAAAATCTACCGTTAAATTTATACGGAAACAAAAGAGGCAACGAATAGCCAAGGTAATACTCAGTCAAAAAAACAATACTAGAGGTATCATGATACCCGACTTCAAACTATATTACAAAGCAATAACAATAAAAACAGCATGTACTGGCACAAAAACAGACATGAAGACCAGTGGAACAAAGTAGAGGACCCAGATATGAAGCCATACAACTATAACCAACTTGTCTTTGATAAAGGCACTAAAAATACTAAAAATATGTGAGGGAGAAAAGACAGCCTCTTCAACAAAAACTGCTGGGAAAACTGGTTAGCAGTCTGCAAAAAACTGAAACTAGATCCATGTATATCACCATATACCAATATTAACTCAAAATGGATCAAGGATCTCAATATCAGACCCCAAACTCTAAAGTTGGAACAGGAAAGAGTAGGAAATACTCTGGAATTAATAGGTATAGGTAAGAACTTTCTCAATGAAACCCCAGCAGCACAGCAACTAAGAGATAGCATAGATAAATGGGACCTCATAAAACTAAAAAGCTTCTTTACATCAAAAGAAATGGTCTCTAAACTGAAGAGAACACCCACAGAGTGGGAGAAAATATTTGCCAGCTACACATAAGACAAAGGACTGATAACCAGAACATATAGGGAACTTAAAAGACTAAATTTTCCCAAAACTTATGAACCAATAAAGAAATGGGCAAGTGAACTAAACAGAACTTTCTCAAAAGAAGAAATTCAAATGGCCAAAAAACACATGAAAAAATGCTCACCATCTCTAGCAATAAAGGAAATGCAAATTAAAACTACACTAAGATTCCACCTCACCCCTGTTAGAATAGCCATCATAAGCAACACCACCAACAACAGGTGTTGGCGAGGATGCAGGGGAAAAAGAAACCCTCCTACACTGCAGGTGGGAATGTAAACTAGTACAACCACTCTGGAAAAAAATTTGGAGGCTACTTAAAAATCTAAACATTGATCTACCATATGATCCAGCAATACCACTCTTGAGGATATACCCAAAAGACTGTGACACAGGTTACTCCAGAGGCACCTGCACACCCATTTTTATTGCAACACTATTCACAATAGCCAAGTTATAGAAACAGCCAACATGCCCCACCACTGATGAATGGATTAAGAAAATGTGTATTTATTCACAATGGAATTTTATGCAGCCATGAAGAAGAATGAAATGTTATCATTCACAGGTAAATGGATGGAATTGGAGAACATCATTCTGAGTGAGGTTAGCCTGGCCCAAAAGACCAAAAATCGTATGTTCTCCCTCATATGCGGACATTAGGTCAAGGGCAAACACAACAAGGGGATTGGACTTTGAGCACATGATAAAGTTCTGCTTAGTTCACTTGCCTGTTTCTTTATTGGTTCATTGATTTTGGGAGAATTTAGTCTTTTAAGTTCCCTATATATTCTGGTTATCTGTCCTTTGTCTTATGTGTAGCTGGCAAATATTTTCTCACACTCTGTGGGTGTTCTCTTCAGTTTAGAGAGCATTTCTTTTGATAGGCAGAAGCTTTTTAGTTTTATGAAGTCCCATTTATTTAGTATAGGTAAGACACCTAAAAAACTAGATAGCATTTGTTGCCCTCAACGCAGAGAAACTAAAGCAGATATTTTAAAGCAACTGAGGCCAATAGGAGAAGGGGACCAGGAACTAGAGAAAAGGTTAGTTTGACAAGAATTAATTTAGAAGGTAACACACATGCACAGGAAATCAATGTGAGTCAACTCCCTGTATAGCTATCCTTACCTCAACCAGCAAAAACCCTTGTTCCTTCCTATTATTGCTTATACTCTCTCTTCAACAAAATTAGAGATAAGGGCAAAATAGTTTCTGCCAGGTAGCGAGGCAGTAGGGGATCAGAGGGAGGGGGCGGGGAGTAAGGGGGGGGAAGGGAGGAGAAATGACCCAAACATTGTATGCACATATGAATAAAATAAAAATTAAAAAAAAATTAACATGTACAATGGGAGCTTTCCACAAAGTCTCTTACTCCATCACACATGACTTTTGACTCTGAACTTTATCAAGGCAGTGAAACAACTCAACTTGTCATGTGTTCTGTTATTAAAATGTGGGCAAATGATTCCAATGTGTGCCTGTAGTGATTGCAGGGAACTGCAAGAGGGGCAGGTATATACATTCAGGTAGATCAGGTCTGAGCTTAAAGATCTTAAATTTATCAAAACTTCAATAATATTTGGAGAGGGTATCAACAGTAAAAAGGAGATATTGGGGACACAAAGTGAAGGAATAAAAGAAAAACCAGTTATAGGGACTAACATAGCTACAGACTGGTTATCCCTTGACAGAGACAACATGGAGAAAGACTGTTGGATTGGGATGGATGCAGTACTGGGATCTAGTCTTTGTTTCCCAACTCTCAAGTTCTGTGATCTTGATAAATTTACAACGTTTACTGGACCTACTCTTCTTTGACTATGAAATAAGAGCTCAAATTAAATGATTCGTAAGGCCTTCACAACTATTAAATTTTATTCATTTAAGAAACACAGGTAAAATTATGAAATATTTCCTTTTGATATAGAAAGAAACTTTTTGTGTTGGGTCTTCATATTTCATATTGAAGGAATGTAAATTTGGTAGGAGGTACATGAATGGAAAGGTTTTCAACTCAAGACTTCAGAAAATGCTGCTCATTCATTCTCTATTGTTCTTGGTTGGTAGATATTTCCTTCTATATCCAGCATAATATACATGTATCACTACACTATCACTAGCATTTCTGTCCATATGTTTCAGCTAGATGTCATAATAAAGCTTTAATTTGCTTGATAATTTTTTTTCCATTTTCACTGTCATTAATGCCATGTGTTCAAAATCTTTGCCAAGTTGACATCATAAGTCATCCACTTTCAGTTTTATTCTTGGACATCTCTGGTTATCTAAACAGATAGTTGTGAATCCACAGTCCTTCCCACCTGCCATAAATCATCTCAAAATGTTACCCTGCCATATCCAACATTGCATCTTCAGAATGAACACAGAATTTTAAACTTATATAAGATTCATTAAGAACCTAAGGACATCCATCTTTGTTTCCTCAAACTAATTAGAATGCTAGGTATCTAGTAAATTCCAATCATTCTTGAATAAATAAATATATTTATAGAGTTAAGCATGGTTTATGTACTCCATATATGAATGGAAGATTTAGAGAAATAAACAATGAGAGTATAAGAAATTAGGACTACGTGATCTGAAAACTGCATGACAAAATTATTCTGTGCTTATTACCTTCCAAAACAAGAAAGTTGCAGTTTGTAATCCACATCAGTAGTCAAAGGTTAAAACAATAACAGAACCCTGTCTCCCCATCTCTCCCTGCTTTCTAGTGAGCTCCATGTTTTGTCAAGTACATAAATAGGTGACTGCATATTCCAGGTAAGGGACGTTAACAGGGTACATATTTTCCTTGGATATAAATTAAATATCCATGGAATTTCACCAGTTTCTTCATGGGAGAAAATCTTACACATTTTTAATGTCATCAAAATTCTTAGGAACTTTTTGTAAATAGGGGAAGAAAACCCTTTTTTTTTTTTTTTGCTGGTTAATGATACCTTGTAAAACCATTAGTAGTGTGTCATCATTGAGGGTGAGTAAGCTTCTTCCTTTTACAATGGACTATAAAAATCTGAAGAATTTTTTTTAACAAGGTGATAGTGCTTTGGCTCCTTGGGGATTCAGAAAAGTGTTTTGTTGGCTAGTGTTTAGACTTGTTGCTATGGGAGAATTCTGCCAATAAACCTTCTGATCCTTTCCCATACTCCAAGACTAACCCCCTGGAAAGTTATCGAGTCATTTTGATCCAGTTGAAGGCTGGAGGTTAAGTATTGAGTCTGAACTGAGTGAGAGGAGGAGGTAATTGTCTGCTGTTTTGCCTCTCCTCCAACCAGTGCTCCAATCCCAAAGTGAAACTGAGTCTTCGTCCGACTTTCCCTCTCAGCAATATGCCACAGCTCTATTATCTTTAGAGTCATGCTGAGTGTCAGAAAAGTGAGAAGAGACTTACATTGGTGCAAAAGCACAGAATCATAATCCTGGGAAGAAAAGTGCCTCTTGCTCTATCCTGTCTTGTACCACATTTTGTGTGGAGTCCATGTCCCATTCAGCACCCGGTCTACAGTACACGTTCACTGTAATGCAAACACTGTCCCATGTATACTTCTTATGTACAATGCTCATGTAATCCTATTTAAGTACAGAAAATTTTGAGGTACTTTATACTTTTGTTTTATTGATAGTGAAACTGAGCAGATGGACCAGATTTCAAATTGTGCTTCTCTTGTAAATTACCAGAATTATATCGCCTTAGGTGGGTTTCTGTATGTCTCCAACGTCAGTGGCCTATCTACAACAGGAACTCTGACAACTTCCTAGTGAACACTTACATGAGAGAATGCTTGCAAAGCATCTCATGCTGTTCTTGATATGGAATGAGTACTTATCAGATGACAGTTATTATCAAAAGAGATTTATTGTTACTACAAGTATATTATTTTGCAAGACCCCAGCATGGGTCTTTTTCTTTCAACACCAACACACCACCTTTCATCTCCTATGGTATTGCAGCCACCCTTACTGCAGAGGATAGCTCTGTCAGAAAGCATTGTATATTCTCCCTCCATTCTTACTGAAATATTGCTGTGAGTAGACTCTCTAGGAAGATACTAAGAATTCCAAGATGTGAGCACAGTTTGGAAAAATCTCAGACAAGTGGGTAAATCACAATGTACATAATTCTAAAACGACACAAGGAAAGAACTCATGAACGTTTAAAAGTAAAGATGATTTCAGGTAGGAGGAAAGCAAACTATGAATTAGGAGATTAATTTTTTAAAAAAGTTTGTTTTTCTCCCCCCCCACCCCAATCCCTTTGGTCACTTTACTTTAAAAAAGAACACACACAGTTGGTTTTATTCAAAAGTACACTGTCATATGAGACTTCCCCTTTGATAGTTAAAAGGGAACATGTTCATTCTTTCCACGTGCTGAACAGACTTTTGTTTTGAGTGAGCAGTTTGAGAAACTGCCTGCACTCCTATGAAATAAAATGGAACACTCAATCCTGAGTGCAAATTAATAGGCATGAATCCTAAATTCCATCTCAGAGCAATTCCCTGGCATTTATAAGTCCTTCGCCAGCTTCCTCAGCAAGTTTGGGGGGAGCAAGGGGAAGATAACGCATACAAAGCCTTCACTTTCCTTCAGTCTGCCTTTTTCCTGCCACAGAAGGTGTCCCCCTCGTGGTAATAACAAACCTGGACTGGCATTTTATCTCATGATATTTCATACATGGGTGAAGTCCTTTAGTTTTCTGTCGCTCCACTCTTTAATTGCTCTTGCTTCTAAGAGAAGCACTTTTATTCAAATAGTCATCCTTACCTGAAGGTTAATGCTAAACTCAAAGCCACGTTTGCAGTCAGCTGGCTTTAAACTCCTTAACCTCACTTATTATTATTTTTTAAATTCTCCTTCCCTGGATCTGGTTGTATCGTTTTTTCCATGAAGTTGTATCAGAGATTAAGATGGTGTTATCTGTCCATTAACAATTTACTTACTGGACCATGAAAAAAGTGCTTAAGCACGAGTGTCTGTGTCAATTGCCAGGGCTGGCAATTAAGCTTGTTCAGTTATGTGGCCAGCTCTGCCTTCTGAATAGCAGTGGGAAAACCAGTTTGAGTCGGCGGACACCGCAATGGGATTCTTTCCCTCATCCCCCTCCTTGCAGTCAGAGTAAACATTCAAGTAGTGAGAGTTGACAGTTGTGCTTAGGTTTAAGGAAGTATCTCAGCTGAACTGCTGGTTCCCTCTTCTGAGTAAGAATTAAGTTTTTCCTCTGTCTGCTGTACCAATATATCCACTTATCTTCTCCCAAACAGTATGAAGAGTAAAAGCTTTTTATAAGGAGATTGAGAAAGCATTTTTTAAAAGGCAACTAAGTGCTCTGGACAATAATTTTTATAAAGGAAATCAAACTAGACTCTACATAAATGGAGAAGTAAAAAAGAGAGAGAAATGGTAAATATTCTTCTATAGCTTGTATTATTTTTAGAGTACTTAGAAAACACGTACATTAGGGTTTAAAAACATTTAAGTTGTCAGATATGAAGGGGAAAAATCCAAGTGATGATTAATCAGTATTTAGTAGTATGAATTTCTGTATCTTACATTTTCATTTCAAAGACTACCTCCTCAGAAAAGCCTTAACAGTATGTTTTCGACACTGGCTACTTGATACTTGATAGCCAGGCATTTTTCCTAAATAAAATACATGCTGTTGATTGAATCATTGAAAAACGAAGTGGATGGTTAACAGTATTCAGTTTATTTGTACTAATTTCTTGTCAAAAAGGATTTGATGCACCTTCCATTGAAGGATTGGTTATGTAAAATAGGTCAGGATGATACTGACAGGATATCTCATTAACATAGTATTTTGGACATATTTTCCCATCTTCTACCTATTTTTTCTAACTTTCTCTCATCGGTAGGTTATCTTTCTCAAAAAAAGTGACAATTTTGATAAACATAGAGAAGCATATGTATAAAATACATTATGGAGTATGAGAATTATTTGTTAGAAAGAAAGTAATATCAAATGGCAGAATTGTGTTTCAGAGGACATAATTTCATGGTACTGGGTTTTGAACTCAGGGCCTCACACTTGCTATGCAAGCACTGTACCACTTGAGCAGCTCCACCAGCACAGGAGATATGATTTGATTAAACATTCAGATTTATGGACAAGTAGAAATATGTTCTACCAATATTTGATACTCAGACTGAAGCATAAGCAATCAATACTCTCTTTCACAGTTTAAATTATTTCTCTTGTATCATGAATGTATTTTCCAGCAGAAATTATTTTTATTAAATTTGTTGACTATTTGTTTATAAATCTTTAATATAAAAAATTATTTGTTCTACCAGCCATTTGTGGTGAAGGTCGTGAAGGAGATGCTTAGGTCAAGCCAAAGCAATGGCTAATTGTTCGTTATCACCGATATTTGCAAATGGAAATGAATTGATTAAATATAACTGTGCCTCAGACAATTGTTTTATTTTTTCCTGTGGAATTGAGTATGTTCTGATTTTTAAAATCCTGCTATTATCATGCCATATGATCTTAAGACAAACTGCCAGTGAGTTAATATTGAATCCTGAGATCCTTATGAAGCTAATATAAGGCAAAATTTCCACCACTGAAAGTATTAAATTGATCATCTGGAGAATACTGTACTGACTTTGGACACCACATATTAAAACGCGTTAATAAAATATAAATGGCCAGTAAAGCAAAATATCTTGGAATAACTTCGATGAGGAACAGGTAAAAGAACCAAGAATATCTACATTCATCCAAGAAGATGTAAGAGCATCCCTCCAATATAGATGTCCATTACATGAAAGCCGAGGACCTTGATCAGAGGGCAATGCCAGCACCAAGAGGGGTTTGGAAGGGTTCAGGGGGAAAAAGTGCTAGTAATTTGAGAGATACAGCAAAAACTGGGCTTCCTGACAAAGAAGTGAGTATTTTTAGGGTGAATAAAAGTTTTAAAGACTTTCAGACAACTAATTTTCAGTTGTGTTGTGAAAGCAAATGTTTTTCTTTTTCTAAAAGATTTTAGACTATAACATCTTTAAGGTTATATCTAACCAAAATAATTTAGAATTGTCTCTTAAGTGGTAAGTAATAAATTTTCAAAGAAGTGAAGGATTCAAAAGATTATATGTACTAGGTAATAGCAGGTACTTGTTGAATGAATAAAGGATAACTATTCTTGAGGGGCCTAGAACATGAAGCTGACCGTCTCAAATAAAGCATAGAAGCAGTTTAGCCTAGAAAAAAGGACCCATATAAAACTATAGGTATTACAACCTTTACATAGTTAAGACAAACATAAAGCAGATGCTCAATTGTTATTTGTTTCATTCATTCTTCTATTGGGTACCTCATCGGCGAGACCATATGCGAGGTTTACTGACTTGGTGCCAGGCCTTGTGCTAGATACTGACAACACTGCCTTGAGCTTTCTCTGCCTTTGATGAGATTATACTGAAATCACACAGCTAGATATTAAATACAAATTATAATTTTAACTCATTACAGTTATGGTGGGTACTATTCCTAGAAATAGTGGAGGATATTTAACAAGTGACCCAGATGAGTCTGGGTAATCAGAGAAAGTTTCCTTTATGAAGTTAAATTTGACTAGAACCCTGAAGAGATGAGGAAACAGCCACCAAAATTTAAAGTATTTACAGAATGAATGTAGTAGTTCTGCACCAACAAGTGAAAGAATATGATATCATGGGATGACATGGTAGATATGTATGTAATATTAGTAACAGTTAGATGATGTATATATGCTATTTCATCTTTATGCATGATATTCTCCCTAATAAAGAAATGGTCAACCAAGGCACACATGGTAAAGCAGGTAAAGAATTACATTTCACAAAAATTGTGCTGAATGTTAGTGAAACAATCTTAAAGATGCTTTCCAATGATACCCAAAGTGTAAATGACTAGGAGAAAAATAAGAAACGTTTGTTTGAGAGACATTAAATCTAAAAACCTGAGTAATAGATATAATAGTGAGATGTACTTAGATTATAAATCTCCTTTCTCATTGTTTACCACTCAGTAGGACTTTAATAAACAATTGTTGAGCAATTCATTCTTTTTCTAATACTCTAATTCATTTGGTTGGAATTAACAGTTAATATTTCTGAAAGACAGTGCTTTATCCAATGATAAAGTTATTTTGTTATTATTTCCAAGAAAAGTCCAATTATTTTTAAATGTGGCTGATTTTTCACTGTTGGCATTGGTGTTCCAACCATGAACCAGTCAAGTTTGCTACCATAACCCAACATCTGCTCCGACCTCTCCTCTGCTTCCTTCTACCCAGCATTTTCCACATCTCAGATGTTTGCATTTGCATTACATCTACAAAATGTGCCACTTTAATAAGGGCAATTTATTCATTCATTTAAAAAGCACTGAATGTGTCCAAATAATAAAGGTATACTTTGAGAATTACCAGAAAGTTACCACATATAAAATGCCTTTTGTCTTTTGCTAGAAATCCCAACAAATCAGTTTCTATTAACATTGTCTTCCTGGGAAGCTCTTTGAAGTAGAATTTAATCTACAGAGTGCAACAGTTTTAATCATTAGTAAGACAATGAAAAGCATCCCACTTTTATTGTGTGCTTTCATCTAAAGGTAGAAATTACAGCAAAATGACAATGATCCCTGAGTAAAGATGGATCACAGAAAAAGAGATAAGCAAGTTGAGAAAGAACAAATCACCTGCCTCATTGTTTGCTTAATATCCCAGACATTTGAAAGTAGCAAGCAGGACTGAGAGAATAATCCTAAAAGTAACATTATTTTTCTTCTATTCTACCTGAGCAGTAATGTAAATGACAGTTGTTGATAGAAGTTCTATAATCACTTTAAGATGTTAACACAGTCTAATTCAGAAAGAAGAATTTTTGGTCCCATATAATAATCACATCAATTTGACAGAAAGATAAACCCTTTCCCTTGGTCCTGTTGCAGTTAACTGCAGACTGATGACTTGTGGGGTGAAGCCAGGAGAAAGAGGAAGAGAATGGTTGTTCTTTCCTAGCCTACCTGCTTCCTTGCCTCTTCCCCTCTTTTAGTAAACCCAACTAGATTGAACATTGCGGAGGAAGAGAGAAAGTGGAAATAAAGAGTGACAAAAGGCTCTTTTTCTCTAATAGGCTGACTTCTCAGAGATAGGCAGATATCTAACTTTCTTTTGTGAAAACTTTCTGAATTCTTTATAGATCCAGAGAAAGAAGATCAAATTATAATTCCCAAAGTACAAGCAATCCATTTTTCTGTGACTTGCCCCTCCATTTTTCTGCTGAGATTCCATCACACACCGAGTGGCCCTATTACATGGAACCTAATGACCTCACACCATCTCCTGTTAGTGGTCCACATCCAATTCAGGAGACAAACTTAATACATCATTGGAAATATGCCTGTGGTGGTTCACTAAAGACCAAAGTGTGTTTTGACATCTCAACATAACTCTTCAAAACCCCTCTCTCTAAATTCCAAGGAAAGGAATATGGAGTGTGAGGTGCTGTTTATGAAGAATCATCAGAGAAGGCCTTTCTGAGAAGGTTACCTACAGAAAATCTATTATGAAAGGATGCATGAAAATTCATAGCATCCCTGGGAAGAACGGAGTAGCAGGCATGGAGCATGAGTTGAACCAAGGGAAGAAGCAGTCAGATCCCATCCAAATTAGTCCATTAAGGACACTGTCCCATACAGACTCTTGGGCGCCAATCTTGCACCACTGTTCCTCTGGTATAATGCAATGCCAGTGCTTCCAAATGGCACTACTATCACTTCTGTACCTGGAAATATAATATAGCTGTTGCCCCCACTTCCACCCAATGCAGTTCTGAAAGAAAAACTAAAATACTAATCTGATGAATAGCAGTGTGATTAGAGTAATAATATTTTCTCCCAAAGTAAGTCTGTGGGGAATAATTTTATTTGGATGCATAGTGATAGTATGTTTGTTTTTTAAAATATAGTTTGAATACATTAGTCATATCTGCCCTATACAATGGAAACTTTTTAACATTTAATGGAATGATGGCCAAACATCAGCATTCTCATTAAGGGTTTTTATCAATTAGGACTAATTTCAGTTGTAAACGCTAGTAGACCAAAAATGTTTCTTCAGTAACATAGTGGTCTGTCTCTCTCAGATGAACATAATGTGTAGATAAGCAATTCAGAGCTAACACAGTAGCTTATGATCACTACCACTCCTTCTACCTTGACACTTTGCCACCTTAGTGTGCTATCTCATGGACCAGCATGGCTGCTCAATTTCCAGCCATCAGCCATTATCCTATGCAGCAGAAAAAAGAGAGAAAGGAAAAGAAAAGAAACCTTCTTATAAAGGTTTTCTGGAAGTTGCTACATGACACTTTTGTGTACTCCTCAGTCCAAACTTAGTTCTATGGCCACACTTTGGTACAATGCTGCCTTTATTCTAAGCAGCTAAAATTGAGAGGTCTATAATCAACAGACAACAGGACAAGAAAATCAGCTGTCTGTGTCATTAGGTTGGTTTTATTTCTTTTTTTGTATATTTTGTTTTTGACTTTGTTAAATGTAGCTATTCTCTTGTAGGGGTTAGGATACATTCTCTCTTCTCTGTTAAAATTTCCACATATTTCCCAAGGTGCTTCTAAGCTGGATGGTTATCTCCTTCACAGTCCTCCTCTATCCACAACCTTGTCTTATTGGATTATAAACTTCCAAAAGTCAAAGCTGTATCTTTTTCTTTAAATCACCTATAAATGCTCTCAATTGATTATCATATATATTTAATAATATATGTATTGGGGGGTGATTGTGTATTTTAAATTTAGATTTAATTTTTTAAAATATATAAAGTAAGCTAATAACATTAACAATGCGAAAGTATTCAGTCATTCAGTATACCTTATAATTTGTTGTCCTCAGACACTTTATTTATTTAGTTCATTAAAAATTTCAGGGGTAGCTCCCGTAACAGAAATAAGGAGAAGGAGTGTCTAGAAAACAGGAAGTAACTAAAAGAGATCTCGTGTTTTTGTGATAAAAAGAACAAGAGCAGCAGAAAAAAACTGCCTGGATTCAAATCCCAGCTCTGCCACTTACTAGATGTGTGACCACTGGAAAGTTACTTAATGTCTCTGTTCCTGGGTTTCTTCAGCTCAAAAAATAGACATTACAACCAGGAGGGATTGTCATGGGTGGTACTCAGAAGTGGCTGTACTGTAAAGCTAATGAAGCTCATGTTTCAAGAATGCTCTTCACATGAGACCACCTCAGACTGTTCTCATGACCACATATTTGGGAAAATTTGAAAATGCAAGATTTCAAAATCAGTTTTCTCAAAGTAGGTCCCAAATAGTACAAGCTCTGTTCCCTACAAAACCCAATGTGCCTGCCAAGTCTACACTGAATCAGAAGCTACAGATGCCCTGCCTGGTGGAAAGTTAATTAGTTAACCTTGCAGGGAACAGTGTTCCAGCTGCAGAGTAGCCCTCTAAATCAGACATGCTTGGGACACTTGTGTATAAACAGAAACTTGGTGCACCTACTCGGTAGTAATGTATACTTTATATCACAAGGAAACCCCTTTGTACGACCGATGTATGGTAATATAAAAACTCAAAAAATATGTTAAGAAGGAAGATTTCATGTTGTATTCTTACCACAATAAAATAAAAATATTTTAAGGAACTTGGGGCTTTTGTCTTCAGAAAGACAATCTTTGAGGATGGGTCTTGAAAATCTTCATCTGTACCAAGTTTCTTAAGTGATTCTAATGTGCCTTAAATTTTAAACTACTCTATTGTGACATTTTTTCCAGCTCTGAACTTTTAATTTTAAACTACACAATTCTGATTCAGAAGTTACCAGCCAAAGGCTATGGAAGAATTATAAGCATGACCTCCTTTTACAGGACTTTTCCAGAGCAAAGAATCCTTGAATTTGGGGAGATATAGAAAAAGTGACATGAAGAATTGGGTCTCACTTCAGCAAGTAAAGACACCTTGTCCAAAAAGTTTAAAACTTATACAGTATTAGTTTTCCTTCGGTACATTTTCAAAAATAAACCAATTATTCCGCTTCTTCCCCTACTCACAAGACCAGGAATAAAGATTATGGTTATTCTCAGCAGTGTGAGATTTTGTTAGCCCAAATCAAGCTGTGTTTTTATGGAGAGAGAAGAACAGGGATCTACAGTTATTGGCAGTCACTCTTCCTCAGACACCCTGCAAGATCCTCTGCAAATTTAGTTAAACTTTTACAATAGTCCTTCTAGAGAAATGGCTTCCTCTTTTGTATAAATAAGAAAACTAAGTCAAATGAATTCAACCATTTTTTACAAAAATCATATAGCTAGCTTGTGGGATAGTTTATTTTGTCTTCCCTAACACTGTGCTGCATTGTAGCATTAATTTGGGTATGAGGTGATATTAGAAGTTGAACCTTGGAAAGATATAGTAGCTGGGCACCTTTGACTCAGGTCTATAATCCTAGCTACTAGGGAGAAATCAGGAGGATCACAAGTCAAAGAGAGCCTAGAGAAATAGTTCACAAGACCCTATCTCAAAAACACCCAATGCAAAAAAGAGCTGGCTGAGTGGCTTGAGTGGTAGAGTGCCTGCCTAGCAAGCATGAGGCCCTGAGTTCAAACTGTAGTACCACAAAAAAAAAAAACATATTATTGAAATCAGAATCAATTGATTATCTTCTTTTTTTATATTCATTCCTGCCCATGGTAACCCATATTCTTTAAAAGACTGAAATGCATGTGCAAATGTATTACACAGACACAAGAAAATTTACTTCCTTTTCGTGAATGACTCTATGAATGATACCCTGTTTTTCTATGGTTATATTTAAGAGTAAAAAAAATGCACTCTCTCTCCCTCTCCCATATTAAAGGCTATCACAATAATTAAGAGGTTGTGGTTGCTATCTTTTATAATGTTAGGGAAAAGGAAAGAGGAGAGAGAGAAGAAGGAGGAGAGAAAGGGAGGGGGAAGAGAGAGCGGGGGAAGTAGGGAAGGGGAGAGAGAGCAAGGGTGGGAGGAAAAAGAAAAGAAAAGATTTACTTTGCAGTCTTTCCTGGTCCCTGAGTTTCTCCTGTCCTGCAGTAAAATCAGTCACTGTGGAAACCTTACCGTAGGTTCTCAGTCAGTTTTCATAGCTATATCAACAGTGGTAGCAGCAGGAATAACTTGCCCTGGTACTTTAATCACCACCCCATGGAGCGGGTACTGAGGCTAACCAGTTGCACAGCTACCAACTAGACTACCAGGAAGAGGCAAGCCATATAGCAGATGTTAGGTTTTTTCTCTGACCAATATTACTGATTTTTAAAATGTCTTCCACAAATCCAGAAGTATTAGAATGTCAACACACCTGATCAAAGCTGAGATAGAAATATTCATTATTAAGATTTTAGTAGTGATTTTTCCCAATTAGAAATAAAACCAGTGTTACTTAATATTAATTAATGTAATTAATTAATATTAATATTTATTAATTTAATTAATTAATATTAATATTTATAAAAATATTAATATTTTAATATTCCATTAAAATATTAATGGTATATTTTCTCTTCCTAACCCAGATGAGAAACGTCTGTGCTGCTTCCTCTGCAGAATTTATGAAATAGCACTAATTTCTCCAAATAAGAATTTGTTAGGTGAGAAGGTGGTATCCAGGCAGGTGATCAGTCATGAGATTTCCCTAAGCCAGGTGAAATTGATTATCAGAAGGTAAATTACATATGAAGAATTTATAGACTTCAAGATTTTGCCTGGGTGCTGTGATTTACGCCTATAATTCCAGCAATTTCAGCAGGTTGAGATCAGGAGGATGGCAGTCAAGACCAGCTCAGTGAAAAAGTTTGCAAGACCCAATTTCAACCAATAAGCTGAGTGTAGTGAGACACACACACCTATGAGTTCAAATCCCAATACAAGAAAATTATAGAGTCCAGAATCTAATGGGACAATTGTTCTTTGTGACTGTATGATAAAATCATAAAGTAATTATATAAAATATTTAAAATTGGAAGATAAAATTATATACAAAAATAGTAATTCTGGCAGCTCTTGTACATTTTTCAAAAGATATTTAGACATGAATTCTCACCAAAAATTACTAAAAGAATTCAGGCAAAAATAGTACCATAACTATTTATTCAACACTAGACACAAGCCTAAATGTTTTCACATTCTGAGTTAGTAGTCTGAATTCATGACATTTGTAAATTTTCCAGAAGTTTAAAATTATTTGATAGATAATGGAAGGCAACATCCAGGGAAATTGATGTAAATTTCCCTCAAAAAGTCTATCAATGTGTAAAAAAATCATGTAAAACCTTCTTTTAAAGCTCCTTTGGAACTCATTAAAGACTGGTTTTTCAGAAGGAAGAGAGAAACATAATTTCTATTCATAGGAGAGTTTTTCAGTTAAAAAAAACTCAAAGAGACCATCTAAAGTTTTTAATACTCAAAATCACAGAATTTTAAGTACACATTTGATTAGCAAACTCATGTTTTTTATATTTGGCTTGGTAAATACAAAGATGACTGCATATTGCAATTTGTTGGGATCTTTAGATCTATAAGGTCATACTTTGTTTAGTGGCCTCAGCACATGTAAATAGGGGACCAAAGACACTTGGTTCAGCCAGGTACTCTGCTAATGATGGCTCAAATAACAGTCCTCATTTGACAGGTAATTTGGTTTTCTTTGTTTTTTAGAAAAGTGGTAATTCTCTCTTCTCTCTTCTCTCTCTCTCTCTCTCTGTCGTATAGAAATGGATTTTAAAAAACTGGGACTAAAAAGGGCATATAGTGAACTTCAAAAAGAAGTTCACTCCAGAAACTATACCTCTTAATTTTCATAATTTAATGAAATTATATTTGTCTGCGGTCAAAGAAGGCAGACTGGATTAATAGTGCTGTGTGTTTACACACCTTTTTCTGAGAAGCCCTTGATATATTATAGTTATCTGGTCTTTCCTGAGCTGTAGTCCAAATAGCAACTGAAAAGCAGTGAGTCACACTGGTTCTAGAAACTGCCATATCAATTTATGTTAACTTAGAAATGGATGTTTACTGAGCATTTTTCTGGGCTACTGGAACATTTTTTTTAAACAATAGCTTTGCATTCATTTCCCACATTGGCCAAATCTTCCCCTGTGCACACACACACACACACACACACACAGAGTCTCTGTCTCTTACACATCTTTATTGAAAATCAGCAGTTCAACTCAAGGACAAATTATTCATGTAGCTTAAATGTACAGAGCAGAAAAAAGTGCAGTTATGTTCATCTTCAGATGGGAAGGAATGTTTCATGCCAACTGACCCCTTTTCTTCCTCTTTTTTGCATTTGAGTGGTTGCCTGAAATACTGTTTAGGTGACAAGAAACCATCTTCCTTTTAATAAATAGGACAAAAATTAGGGTGGAGGGAGTAGAAGAAGGAACAGGTAGATCAGTTTACAGATAAACAACCAGAAACAGAGAACATTGAATTGATTTAATCACGTGTTCTGAGGGTTCTAAGAATAGGGAACAACAAAACCTCAACTCCCCTTCCAACTTGTGATGTAGATCACAAGTTTCTGGTTGTTAGGGGAATAGAAACTTAACTTTTCCTAAAAACCTATAGGTCAGCCTCTTAAAAATAAGCTAAAATGAATCTTTTTGTCCAGAAATCCATTATTTAATGGGCTCTCTGTTCTTATTTTTAGAGAACAGTATTAAATGTTCTTAAAATTAAATGTTACAATTGATGGACAAAGTCTTCATAACTAATGTTATATTTGCTGTGAGAAAATGCACCCATAGAATAATCATGACTATATGCTCCAAAACAAAAAGCACCAGAGAAAAATAGTCTAAGTTTTATTCATTGGATTACTGTTTCATTCACTCCTTCAAAAATAAGCAGTAGGAATTACATTTGATGGTACAAGTGAATGAGCAAGACTATTGAAAGGTGATTATATCTGAAAATATTATACAGTTAATCACTTTCCCTAATAATCAGAAATCTAGAAAGCATTGCATGTCTTCTATCTCAATTAGCTTCTCCGAAGAGAAAAGAAGTATACATTCCCCATAAAAAAGATATTCCACACTTCTTAATGTAATACATTATCAGGACAAAATTATATTTGGTGACAGCTTTCAAGTATACCTCCCATATTTTGTATGTTTTTATACCTGGAACCTTGAAGTTCTTTTTTTTTTGTATTAAAAGTAATAGTAAAGTATTTTAGGAAAGAAATTTAGAATAACAGGATACAAGTGGGGAGAAAAGGGGTGGAGGGAAGGGAGAAACATTACTTGCTCCCTCTGCAGGAAATGTGAGTAAAAACTCCTTGAAGTTATTTCACACAGGAAGTGGTAAGTGAACTAGACTGTTCAATGGTTAAAATAATAATGAAAAAAGAAAAAATTGAATCATTGCATGTGGGATTGAAGTAAGCCTATTGCAGGTCACATTGGGGGTAGATGAAACTCTCTTCAAGAGTTATGGTTCAAACCTAGGATTTATGATAGATATCTAAAACCAAAATCCAGATACCTAAATTATCACATAAAGTTAGACAGCCTAATCAATACCAGTTTGATTTTTTTGTTTGTATATTTCAAACACTCAATTAAAATCCCAACTTTGCATAGGACTGCCATTTAGTGTTCCTTATTTCTCAAGCTTCAGTTCTCACTACTCTTCCATATTCACTAAGCATTCTAAATGAGCCAAAATTCCTCTATGAAACAACCTGGTCTCATTTGTCACGAGGGTTTGACATGCCATTGCTTCCTCTGGAAAGGTTTTACATGTTATGTGGTTTAACATGTCACAGCTTGTTCTATCTCCTTCCTAGAAAACCTTAGAGATCCTTTGAGACTCCATTTGCCATCAGCTTCTCAGAAAAGCCCCCCTTGATTCTCTTTACCTACCTTCCTCTCCACTCCTGTGACACCCCAACCATATCACCATTCTTCATTTGCTTGCATTGTCATCTTTCCTACCCCACACCAAGCTGGAGACTCCTAAACCTCAAAGGTTTTGACTCATTCGTCTCTGCTTCTCTCTTCAGACTTAGCTGACAGGGTTGCAGTGAACGTTGAATTTAAACATGAAAAAGAGGCAGCATTGACACTTCCACTTTTCCCTTGCCTCTCTCTTTCATGTCTGGAGCCAGAGGACTGGATATTCAGCAGATGCTTATTATTTCAGCAACTTCTAGTTTGCCTAAGGACCTCTCTGTTTTCCCAGGTTTGTCCAGAGCCAGATCTCTGAGGCAGAGGACAGAAGCAGAAGCAGGGGTATCAAAAGCATTCACCAGGAGTGACAACTGCTCTTTCTGAGTCTGTTATCAGAGCTATTTCTGGTGCTGTCATTTCTTGTATATTCCATTACTTTCCCACAAGTACACGAGGCCTCAAGACTGACGCATGTGAATTGGGCTTGAACCACCATCTACTGCCCACATCACTTATGCTTCACCTCCTCCTAACATCTGCTTTCCTTCAACTCTCTTTGGACTCTCCTGACAGCTCCTGCCTTATAATATGCATTAATTATCCAGCCAACCCAAGCTCTTTTCCTGCGTAGCCAGAGATCTGCAGCCTCATTCAGATCGGCATTGACAATCCACAACAATGTTAGCCCGGAACAGAAGTCTGTCCTCCCCTCCTTTCTGCTAATTTAATTCTCAGAAAACTCTCCTATTAGCTGTGCTTAGAAAACATCACTCTTCCTCCACTGTTACCATCCTAGTGAGAGCACAAGCAGACCTCTACCCACTGGTCTCCCTGTTTCCAGCTGGCGGCAGGTTGAATCCCCAGTGCGGCCAGAGTAATCTGATCCTCTTTAATAGCTTCAGGCACTTTTGTAAAACAGTCTAACAACTTCTCAAGGGATGTCTTCTCTGGTCCTATCTGACCTGTCCTTAAACTATCACCACCACCACCATCATACCCCGTTTTCCAAATCTTTACGCTCATTCTGCTCCAACTACATCTCTTCCTACTTCTTCTTCAAATGCAAGTCGGACAGACCTTGGGAAGTGAATATGTTCTATGGCCTCTACCCAAGGAACTCTTGCTCCAGAAATGGACTCTTCCCTCATTTTATTCAGGTAGGTCTCTGGTCAAATGTTACCTTTTCAGTGGGGTATTCATTTGCTAACCACATCTCCCAAGCCATGTTTCTATCCCTCCCTTTCCCCACAGCTTGCTTAACTGTGTTTTCATAGGACTTACAACTGTATAACATTAGATTATATCTGTGTTTATTTTCAGTCTTCCCCAGCAAAGGCACACTTCCTAAGGGTGAGGTTTTATTTCTCTATCACCAAATGAATGAATTGGCTCCAGCAGACAAGAAGAATTTAGCCTCCTAACAAATGCAGTCAGGTCTCTGCAACAGTGCAGAGTAGCTCTGGGAAAGTGAGACAGACACTTTCTGGACCTTGGTGTTTAGGTCCAGAGGTTTGCAGGGTTCTCTTGAAGAAGACAAGTGAATATTGGTTATTGCAAATTGAATAATAAGAAATAGATAAAGAGGAAAAAAGAGTTCCTGAAAGAGCTCCTTACTTTCATTTTAAAAAGTCAAGCTGTTTCCCCACTGACCTCAAAATGCTTTAATTGGCTTATGAACAATGCTTTTGATTTGTCATTATTTATTTCCTTACTTTTTACCAAAACAAGAGCTTTTAAAGAGAAAACAAGTTTGGGAATGTCAAGGTTATTGATTATCTTTTGAATAGAAAGTGATTTAGAGCAGGAAATTTCCCCTAATTTTTTTAAGAATTTGTGAGGCATCATAGAAAGTTATGTCTTTTGGGGCAAACAACTGGAAGCAGGAGAACCCAGAGCTGATGTAATAATGTAAATGAAGCTCTAAGATTTATGATTTTTTTCTTCACCAGTCATTCTAACACAATACTTCTCAAAAGGGTGATCTGGTGACCCGGAGCATCCTGAAGACTTTTCAAGGGGTTCATAAGGTCTCTGGTATTTTCATATTATGGAGATCTTATTTTTTACCTTTTCATTCTTACTCTCTCACAAGTGTACACTAGTTTTCCAGAGGCTACATGACTTGCAATGTTGCAACAGATTAAATCAAGATTAAACCCAGCTCTCTTTTACTAAACCAAACATTAGAAATATTTGCTAGAACTAAGTATTTAATAAATTCTCAATTTTAATTTCTTTTTTATTTGCATTTATTATTGCATGAAGGAGTTTCACTGATATTTCCATAAATGTATATAATGTATTTTGATCAAATCAACCCTCTCTCTTACTCTTTCTTATCCCTCTGCTCCTTCCCCTTTAAGCAATCTTAGTGAGTTTCATTGTTCTATTTGCATACGTTCATATAAACTACTTTGAGCATATTCATTCCCCTTCACCTTCTCCTTTTGCTCTCCCCTACCCACTAGTTTCCACTGATGAACAATCCTCCCATTTTATACTGGTGCCATTAACTATTTTTTAGAACTAGATTTTACATATGAGAAAGAATATGTGATATTTCTCTCTCTCAGTCTGGCTTATTTTGCTTAACATGATGACTTTCAGTTCCATTCATTTTCCTGCAGATAACATAATTTTGTTCTTCTTTGTGTCTGACTAATACTCTATTGTGTATATGTATCACTTTATCTTTATCCATTCTTCAGTTGCTGGACACCTAGACTGATTCCATAGTTTGACTATTGTGAATACTTCGACTTTAATCTATAGTACAATAAATATCTATAGACACTATACATATAAGCAAAAGTTCTTCTGGGTTCTGAATAACTTTTAAGAGTTAAAGGGGATCCAGGAAGTTTGAGAACTGCGATTCTAAAACATTAAATTGTCAACAAATGCATTTCTGAATACATGTTTATTAAGTCAAACTTAAGACAAAAAAGGCAGAGACCTTGATCACTTTAATTAAATACATTTCTCTGGACTCCAAGACAATCATGATTTATTTTTGCACCTATTCTGGTTTTTTTTCTTTCCACAGAGATTACTAGTGTAGACTCAGACACCTGTTCCAATTTATTTGTACATTCAGTTAAATAAAGCCTTGCAAGCATCAATCCATGGAAACCTATGGAAATTTTCATGGTTAAGTATTGCATCCATGAGCACAGGCTCCTGAACCAAACCATCTGGATTTATTCAATTGTTTATTAAGTTTCCTTACTCTAAATTATGGATAAACTTAGTGCCTAAAGTAGGGCTGGTAAGAAAGTTAAAAATGTTTCATGCTAATAAAGTATGTAGAATAGTGTTAAGCACATTAAATAAATATTAGCTCCTATTATATCTAATTTAGTAGTGTTAGCTATCATTATAATCATTAGTGAGAATAGTTCCAAAATACTACTGTGAGGAACTCTGAAGGGAAAGGAAGAAATGCTACTAAAACGTTAGGTCCTATTGAGAATTCAAAGCAATTAGAAATTGAATGATAAATTTAATCTCACCATTGAGTCAATTTCCTTTACCGAGAAATCATTTATGTTTTCATTCAGGAGGAAATTTCCCCTCCTGGTACACTCACCAGTAAGTAAGTATGTGATCAAGCTTCATTATTCAAACTGAGTATGTGGCCTAACAAAGAAAACAAAGAAGGTACCTTATGAAGATTAGTAACTATAGAAAGAATTCTGTTAGTTCCCAAGTATATTATCTTCTAATCAGTGTTTCTCACACCAGGAAAACATTTTTAAAGTTTTATTGCTAGAAGCTTCCTGAGAGTCAATAAAAATCAGCCTTGTGGGAAGACCATGTATGGAAAGAACCAGTTCTCATTGTTTGCCTACAGAAAGGACAACAGTGGAGATAATCTTAAATGGAATATCCCAGATCACATAAATTGTTTTAGATTTGCATTGTGACTTGTTAAAGTGATATTTTTGGCAAATTTTTAATCTTAAATCAGTTTATGTCTACATGTATGTTGAATATCAACTCATACTAAAATCAGGATTACTAAATATGTTTTCCAGAGTGGCAGAATTTGGTCCAATGTAAGAATAAAGTCCAAGCTGGGTGCTGGTGGCTTGTGCCTACCCTAGCTACTTGAAAGCCTGAGATCAGATTATAGGCTCAAGGATGTCCCAAAAGTTCACAAAGACCTCATCTGGACCAATAACTGATATAGGAGCATATGCCTGTCATCCCAAGCTACATGGGAGGCTGAGGTTGGAAGGATTGTGGTTTCAGGCCAGCTGGGGCAAAACAGTTAAAAAGTTTGTGAGACCCCATCTCAATGTAAAAAATTGCATGTTGGTGCACACCTGTTATCCAAGGGAAGGCAGGAAGCACAAAATAGGAAGATTATAATCTAGGCCTGCCTGGACAAAAAGAGAAACCCTATCTCCAAAGTAACCAGAGCCAAAAGGGCTGGAGGCATAGCTTAAGTGGTGGAGTGTCTGCCTGCATAGCAATCATGAAGCCCTGAGTTCAAACCCCAGTACCACCAAAATAAATAAATAAAAATAAACTTTGAAATATTAGTTTCTTAACCATGCTTGAGGTAGCAGGTTGTGCACCATTGACTGTATTAAAGGAAAGTCTGTATATTTCTATTAGAAAAACAATAGGTCCATTTAATTCTACACATTATTCATTGCATTAATGAATAGTAGACAAGTCTATAGCCCATCAGTTGTTTATGATGGAAACAAACACTCTATGCAACAACTAATTTCACATTCTAGAAAACTCTCATTCATTTATGCAAAAAAAATTTATGATTCAGACACTCTTCTAGGAACTTGAAATATTATAATGAACAAAACGTTTAAAATCTTTGCCTTCACATGACATATTATTTTGGAGCAGGAAGATTAATAAATAATAACTGAAAATGTTATGAGACATGGAGAAAAATAAGTCAGTGAAAAGGGATGAGGAATATTAAGATGAAAGTAAGGAAGAAGTAGTTATGAAGGGGAGGAAATTCTCAGAGAAACAGGGGACAGGAATGAAGAGTTTTAGGTTTATACCTGGCCATTGATTGAAATTTGCTGCCTGTATTCACACCAAATAAATATAATGTACTCATAATTAAGTAGTTTCTTAAGTCTTTAGTCTTACAGGCTAAATATATTGAGTACTTTCATAATTTATCAGGTGCAGAGATTTCTACTTCCTGTGTGTCTCAGATTTCCAGGTCAGGAGGACAGCCTAGGACCACGATCCTCCTACTTCTCCCTCCACCTAGCTGGAATTATAGGCACTGACTGCCATGATGCCAGGCTATTTTTTAAAATAGGTTCTTGCTAACATTTTGCCTGGGCTAGCCTCAAACTGCAATCCTTCCATCTACACTTCCCACAAACAGCCCTTTGTGTGTGTGTGAGTTTTGAGACAGAATTTCCCTATGTAGCCCAGGCTGGCCTTGAACTCGTGAGCCTCTAGCCTCTGCCTCCTTAGTGGTGGAATTGTAGTCACCAGCTCAAATTGCTTTTCTGACTTCCACATCTGAGTTATGATTCTCCTCTACACATTATCTTAGCCATACGGTACTCACCTTAAACTTGGCAAGTTCCAGGTTACCCTATGCAAACTCTCCATTAAAGCAGGACATTTTATTATGTTTACTGCTATATTGTGAGCCTTTCAAACAGACATGGTCCATATTTGGAATTTAAGACAAATCTGTTGGAGGATTATACATTAGAAAACAATCAAGATGAGTGTTGAAGAACAACAGAAAGGGTCATATAATCATCAAACAATTCTAAAAGTCAGCCTTGTCTTAACATAGTACTTTATATTTTACAGAGTATCATATGTGTTCTCATGTAATCTCTCCAAGACCATGGGGTATGTAAGATGGAATGCCTCATTTCCATTTTTTTAAAGGAGCAATTTTATGAAGCTCCCAGAGATTAAAGGAATGAGTTGAGCAATAGATGCTATCAGGCTTGAATGCACATCTTCCAATTCAAGCTCTTATTTGCTTTGCTCTACAACAAGCAAGTGCAAGTTCACTGAGGGTTGTCATGTAAAAAGCACATTTCCTTATCATGAAAGTCAGAAAGTCCCCTTTGACAGCTCTTTGCCTTCTACACCACTTTGATTTCTCTGCCTCTGTGCCCATGTTTACAATTCCCTTGGTTAAGACATAGGTCAAGTTTGCTCACAGTGAATCACAGTCTATAACTTTCTCTAGTAGGAAGAGTTCTCTAACCTAATATGTTTGATGCTCTTCCTTTTTCATATATTAAACAAGGCATTGTAGCTAGATGAACAACTCTTAAATTTCTTATTTTTTAAGATTTTCCAGCATGATACAGAAACATAGGCACTGAACTTTTGTCATAACATTTTTTGTTAAAAATAGACCTTGCCCTATCTTGTCAAAGTTATCTTTATTTTTACTGTTTATAATTTCAAAAATGGCTCACTTTATTGCAATTGCAGTAATCATTTCATAATTACCGTCCACTTTATTGCCTTAGGGTGTGTGAATAGGGTATTTCCAGACGGATGCCTGAGGTCAGTAACTTCTTATTTTAATGAAGGCTGTGCTTCCTCTGCATGACTTATGGAGAAACATTATTTTTAGGCAGCAAAAGCAATTTGGTGTGTTTAGCTTGCAATTTATTACTGTCTCCATATATGGGGAAGCAAGGAGTAACATGTTCCTGTTTGACAGAGGCTAAAATTTGCTAAAGCCATGAGAGTTTAGACATTGACAGATAAGGTAATCTATTCCAACAGAAATGTAGTGACAGAGAATTAAGTAAGATATTCTTTGGAAGGTTAAGGCTTGTCAGATAGGACTTCTAAGGTAGGAAAGACTGAATGAGACGGATGTGGAAAGCAGTGGTCAAGCAGGCAAAGAATGGACATTGGAATACAAAATCCTGAGTCTATAGTAATTCTTATGTCAGAGGGTGGTTCTCAAAATTAAGTAGGTAATACACACAATGTCTCCATACACCACAGTGTGTTAGCTGTGGCAGAAGTTTCTGTCTGAGAAACTAAGCCTTCTATGTAAAGCTTCCAGCAGTCCAGCGCAGTGTAAAACCAGCAATTTCACAGGGTGATAAATAGCAAGTCTACTTTTCACATTTTAAAAGCTGAGTTGGAGAATTCATGGTAATAGTAAAGTCACTTATCTTTTTATAACAGTAGCATGCGTTAGACTTCTTTAGTTGCAAACTGCAAATTGATTTATTGACTTTTTGCAATTAAAAACTATTTTTATTATCAATTGAGAATACTTCTCTAAACATAAAAGTAAATTAAATTTTAATTTCATTTTTATGAAAAAAATTCTCATATTAATGAAAAGAAGTATAGCCCATGAAAAAATTACTCAGATGTCACCACTAAAACATTGATAAACATAGTAACAGTTGAAAGGACAGTTTTTCAGAATTTTTTCTATGCCCATATCAATATTTCTATAGCTAAGTATATAAGATTATTCTTTTAACAAATATTGGTCTAACTCTGTATGATATTTTATAACTTGCTTCTAACTCAATGTATGTTTGTGTCAACATAGATTCATATTGATCTATACATCATTCTGCTATTATCAATGTAGATTTGTAATCTCATTTTAATGGCTATCTATCATTATCATAATTTATTAGACAGCCTTTTGTTAGACATTTAGATTGTAATAATTTTGTGTCATTATAAACAATGCTGTTTTAAACTTCCATTCATTTATATTTATGCATAACATTCAAATATTTTCTTAGGATCAGTTACTTGAAGTAAGATCACTCTGACTAAGCATATGCACATTAAAATTTTTATAAAGTATGCCAGATTTTCCTCCAGGAAGGTTATTGTGATTTAAACACAATAGGAAAATTTTAAGTCTCTATAAAGTGTGGATCTTTAATTGAAGGATATTGATTTTTAAAGCTGTTTTCCAAAGGGAGAAAGGCATACAAAAGTATAAATTCATTCCTATAAGGAAAAATAGGGAAGTTGGATTTAGTGAAAGTATTTAAAAAAAAAAACTTCAAATTGAACTTCAGAGTAACCAAATAGTTGATGAGAGAAAGTTCTTTTAAGAATTCCAACAAATAAATGGTAAAGTAGCCATAGTTTTACAATGTTAAGAATTTGATATCTCTAATGAAATGATGGATCTAGGCAAAAATTCTCAATGGCTGATGAAGCCATTTGATGGGATCTTTATAAAAAGCAAATCAAACTGACAATACCGGAACAAGCTGAGCATTGTAACAACTTGAAAAGACATAGCCAGATATTATTTACTTGTTTATATGGCAAAATACAAGCTGCATACACAACACTATCTATGGCACAGTCATGGCAGTTAAGGATTGAGTTTATAGGAAAGACAAGAGACAAAAAAATCCATTCAGAGAAAATGCAGAACTGCAGTCAGCAAAGTGTGTGATACTTGGCAGAACAAAAATCATGGTTTCTTCAGACATTAAATTATAAGAAAGAAAGAGACAGGAAAGTTATGGGAAAACATTTCAAATATATTTGAAGTTCTGATCTTACTTTGATTGTTATTCTCCCAGAACATTGTAATATGATCATGGATCATTGGTGGGATTAAGGAAGTGTTGTTAATTTCTGATCACAATGATATTGCTGTAATTATGATATATAATCTTCTTTTACAAGTATAGACAGAAGAAATAACATATAACCCAAGATTGGCTATAAAATAATCAAGCATGAAAAGTGGAGATATCTAGATGCAACATAATTGACCATCAATTGACAACTGGGGTTCACTATTCCTCCTGCTTTGTAGATGTGTGAAATTTACTAAAATATTTAAACAGTGTACTATATATTTAACATTTATACATGCTGTGAATATGTGTTATGCAGAAAAAATGTTTTTAATTAAAAATTTAAAAGTAGAAAATTTTGATAATCTAAAAATCATGTTTTAGAAGGTACTTACTTAAACCTATCAGTAATGCTAAGAATTCCATGGGAAGAAACAAAAAGTCTTCTTAATCAAAATAACCTGAGAACTGTTAATTAAAATCAACTTCAAATAGACAGAAAAGTTTATTTCTGTAAAAGGCAATAATAGTAAATAGTACAATATACATAAATAACACCAAATGCTACTTATTTTTAAATAAGTAGATGTTACTAATAAAGTTAGTATTATCTCAAAGTTATATTTGGAGAGAAAATGAATGATTATACTTTGTGCTAAAAAAGACTTCCCAGGAATACAGGGAGCTGCCATTAATTCCACACCATCTTACTGACTAGATGCAGTGTAGATTAAATGATAGGTAGTACGATTTGCAACCAGAAGCGTAACCACTGAGACTCGATTACAGAATGATATCTCAATGTTTTAACATGGAAAGAGGACAAAGTCAGTTCAACTCACCCATTTTGTTGACACTCAATTTGAGATACAGAAGGCTCAAATGAGTTGCTTAAAGTTATGCTAATAGTTAATGACTAATGTATCTGGATTCTTTATTTATTTATTTTAAATTAATTTAATGTGGGGGGGGTTGTTATTTGAAACAGGATATTGCTAAAGTGGCTCAAATCACAATCTTTCTGCCACACTTCCTGAGTGCTAGGATTACAGGTTTACTTATGCAGTCTTATTGGTATTATATGAAAAAGTTATTTTTCTAATTTTGCTGTCAGAAATCAATTTTTGAAGATTACAAAGAAGATAACCATAAATTAATATCATTAAAGTACTAGATAAAAATGGTGGATATATTTGCATTTGAAATTGTCCCAGAAAATCGTGATTACTTTCATTAGGAAAGGGGAAAATTAATTGGGATTTAATTAAAGTGGAGGCACTCTGAAAGGACTAAGAAGGTAAACACTCTGATGTTATTTATGTGACTGTCAAATAGAAAGACACACTATATAACCTTTAATTAAGGGAAAAATTCTCACTAGAAAGAGAACAAAAGACAGCAAGTCATTATTCTGCAGAAGTAACACAAAAGGAGACAACCACCACCAATGTTTTTTAATTTAGAGAAAGTTTAGAGAAGCGAATGGAATCGTTTAGACTTCTGTTACCTCTGCATACCTACATTTAAGAGCAGTTCATAGCATCACCATCACTTTTCTCCATCAGAGCAGCTTTGATCATGAAAATATTGAAGTGTTCTTGAGGGGAGTTCTGTACAGGACAAATCCTCCCAACCTGAGTTATTTCTTTAATAATGGGATTGTGTTTGCATCAGCTCTGTGCAAAAGGAGGCATTTTAAGACAGACAGTTTGGGATTACTAGAGGAATCTTAGGAAAGGCAAATATTGAAACAACAAGCCTGCTGGAGAGTCAGGTAACTACTCTAAGAAACATGACAAACACTGTGCTCTAACCACCTTAGCCTTCAATCAACCTTGGGGATTTGCTCCAGTCCTCTCCACAGAGGCTTTAACTGCCCTCCTGTTGTGCACCACGTGGGGTTTCACTCTCAAATTAACTCACTTTGTAAAGTTCCTTTGCAGCTTCTCTTCCATTCTCTGTACATTTTAATTTTGGGTCACTGGTTTCTGTAAGACACATGGTTAACCAATTCTAATATCTAGTCACTATTACAGTTAATGTTCTCTTGGTCATTTATAATGAAATAAAGACATCAAATAATCATATGGAGTTTTTCAAGTGCACTGTACATATAAATGAAGAAATGAAGCAGTATTTATTGGAAATAGAAGCTGAGTCATAATTGTCAGCATCTACACTTTGTAGAGTGAACAAAGAGGACACATTCAAGCAACTAACGTGAGTTATTAGTTATTATTATATGCACAGCATGGGCCTGGATGCAGTGAAATACAAGGAGGTGCAGAACCATATTTCCTGTCATCGCACAGCACTTTATACTGCTGCACCTCATGATTTTCACAATAATGTTGAAAGAGGCAGAAAAGTTATTGGAACCCTCAATTAGCAAAAGAAGCAAGGCTGAGAGTATTTTGGGGTTTACCAGTGGTTAATTATTAGCAGAACTGGAACTCCATATGCTTTCTACTCCTTAGGTGTATGACAGGTAGCTGGCCATCTTGTTGGACGTAAAGCAGTAGGAGACCCTTCAATCCTATGATGCTTTCCAGTGACAGCCTCCAGCAGAGCCAATGCTCCTTTCATAACTCCCAGCGCTTCAGGTATTAGCTCCCTGAAGAATGTATGAGTTCAGAAAATTTTCAGTCATTTTTACTGATTGAAAGAGCCTCATTCTGGTAATTGATTCATTTCAATTTATTATCAAATGTCACTCTTATAATTCAAAATTTCCTCCAAACCTTGCTCTTGCAATAACAAAATACATTTATAACTCTTGGAGAATTGTAAATTTGGAGAGGTTACCAATTGCTTCATATTCTATTTTCCCTTATCTTAATCCATTTTGTGATGCTATAACAAAATACTCAAGACTGGATAATTTATAAAGAACAACATTATTTTTTCATAATCTGGAAGTTAGGAAGTCCAAGATCAAGGTGCTGGCATCTGGTGAAGGTCTTTTTGTATATTCACCTAGGAGGAGATGGAAGGCAGAAGAGTAAGAAATAAGAATTCTGTGTCTTCAAATGACAGAAGGGCAGAAAGATGAATCCATTCCTGCAAGCCCTTTTATGGCAGCAGTAATCCACACCCAGGGGTAGAAATCCGATAACCTAAATACCCCTCATTAGGCCCTACTTCACCAGACTGTTACACTGGGGACTAAGTTTCCAACACATGAATTTTGGGGTATACATTCAGACCATAGCACCCCTTTTATAAGAAATATATTAGAGACATTATCTGAAATAAAATTAATTGGTAATATAATCCATTCCATATGCATATTTAAAATTCTATATAATAAAACTAACACTTAACACATTATAAACAGTCAGATATAACCATACTAGAAAATAAGGTACAGTAGTTGGATTTTTGCTTCATTATATTAAACTACACTGAGGGTAGCTATAAACACTAACAGTCAACATTGCCATCAGAGAAGTGGTTTTCCTGAAATGGTGAACAGTTTTGGTCAAATTAGAGTAAAACAAAGTATAATCTTTCTTTAATATAAACAGTAGTTTTAGTCCAGAAAAATCAGTATAAATGAAAACATGTCAAAAAATTCTGGGTTTTTAATATAAAAATCAGAGTAAGACTGAAGACTTGTTTGATAGATTTTTCTCCTATGCTCTGTAGAGCTCTTGAAAGTTACATGCAATGCAGGACATTATTTTCTGTATGGCATTGTCCCACAAGTTGCAAGATGAGTTACATTCTAGCCCAATGAATGTCCACAGTAGCATCTGAATTGTTATGTCCACAACAACAACAAAAAACATCCCATGAAATTGCAAATTCCAGTACTACTCCAGTAGGGAGTAGTCCTACATCAGTTGAGTACCTTGGCTCTAGAGCCTTGGAAAGGGAAGGGATTGTCTACCCCCTTGGTCTCCCTCCCCCTAATCTTCACACCCATGGTGAACTGGCAGGATGACAAGGGAGAGAACACCTTGTGGCAAGGTTGCAGCTCCTTCAGGTTGGAACCTGCTGCCCATTTATCTCATTCATTATAGGTTCAGTGTTAGTAGCCAGTGAATTATCTCCTTTAGAGAGGGACTCGGCTCAGTATCTCCTTCAGTCATTGGGAGAACTTATGTGTAAATGGATCATTCTTATAGGCTGACCCCTTGCCCTCCACTGACGGCATCATACACAATTCATCTTGTCTCCTGGGTGCACTCCTTCTTAGATCTGCAGCTGTAGCCTTATGTCTCCATTACAGCTCCACTTCTCAAGCCATTTATATCTCCCTAATTACAAGCCCCACACCCTTCCATTTCTTCCTGGTGATTTTTCACCTACTCCAGGAGTATATGGTTCAGAAGGAGACTGGAGCCTGTGACAGGGAAATCAGACGTCAGTAAACAGTCTTTAAAGCAATTTTGGAGCCCCCTCCTTATTTTACCTCAAAGAGGAAGAAGTGATGGTAGTTTCCTACACAACTCCCAGCAGAATGGACAGTACATGAGACCATCAATGTTTTGTGTCTATGCCACAGTGGAGAAATTCGAGTTTCACATGAACAAGCATCAATGTTTGTTCTTTTAAAGTTATGAAATGCATCATCTCCATCCCAGAATTAAGCTATTGCTTTTTTAGCTTCACCTTGGCTATCCTTTATTTCTTTTTTAATCATCCTCTGTCTGTAAGTGCAACAGACGGTAAGTCAAAAAAGCATATTAGGAAGGGATATGACCATAAAAGAACAAAATTATACCAAGTCATCCTAAAAACAATTTGAAGGAAAATTTTGGTCATGTGGTGATAAATAAAAAAAAAAAAATCACACAAGAGATCCCCCTAACAGTACAGCAGAGAAAGTAAAATCCTTTAAAAAAAATATGACTTAATTTGTTTTCAATCTTCCAGTTGCCAAGTTTCTCCTTGATAATAAACTGAGAAGAGATTCTGCTAAGTCATGCATGAGGAAGGAAAGAGGGGAAAGGCAAAAGAGCTTAGGTATTGTAAGGCTGACTTGTTCTACGGTGAGACTAAACTTGATGTAGGCAGATCATCTTGTTAGGAAGAAGTCCAAAAGACCAAACCCTAAAGTTCTGCATGGTCCTGCCTTAGCTATAGGCCCCTGCTAACACCTCTCTTCCTTACTCTCTGTGATTTACACCCTCTAACTTCTTTCAATACCTTCATTGCCTCTCCCTACTTCTGGGCCTTTGGATCCGAAGCTTCTTCTGTCCAGGAGGATACACTGAACCCACTCTCCTCTTCTAGACAGGTCTTAGATGTTTTCTAAAGCTTTACAGACTACCCTAAAAAAGATCTGCTCCCTCTGCTGAAAAATGTCAAAGCCCACTGTGTCTCCTGATTCTTGCTAACCACAACATTTAATAGAAGAATGAGTTGTGTAATTTGCTTAATTGCTGTTTCCTCCACATTTGTTCGTTGACCAGTCTCTTATGTTCAATTCAGTGCCTTGCTTCATTGTCACTCAGAAACACTGGGTAAGCAAATAAATAAATGAACCAACCACTTTTGCCTGTGATTACACAGCTGTTACTTAACAGTACCAAAATTCATGTCCATTCCCCCAAAATGCAAACACAAGATACTTCTTCCCACTTGAACAAAAGTTCCAAATTTGTCAGGAAATTCATCAGATATTTTCCTAATGTTAATATTTATACATAAATAAAATATTGTTTAAGTAAGTTTATTAAAACTTAATTGTAATTGAATAATGTTAATTGTATTACACTTATTTAAATAAAACAAAAACATTTTACCTTAAAGTAAGAAGATAAACATCTAAAATTCTAACACAAGTTTTTTATTTTAAAATATACCTTATAGCTAGGTGCAGTGGCTCACATATATAATTCTAGCTATACAGAAGACCACTGGAAGGAGGGTCACTATCCAAGGCTAGTCCAAGGCAAAATAAGACATCCTACCTGAAAAATAACTAAAAGCAAAAAAGAGATTGGAGGGTATGGCTCAAGTGGCAGAGTGCCTGCTCACCAAGCATAAGGTCCTGAGTTCAATCCCCAGTACTACCAAACATAGATACACATATATACAGACCTACAATATCAATTAGCGGACACTAGATTTCTCTTAATGAAGAGTGTACAGCTTTTTAAAATTGGGTCCAATTAAAGATATGCCAGAAGAGATGTCAGAAACAATCATGGGAAATCAAACCAATTCACTTTATCTTTTTAGACCAAGTGATCCATCAAATGAGACTGCTTTTTGCAGAACAATGCCCTCCTATAGATAGGTGGACAGACAGATAGATAGATAGATAAATGATCAAAAATAAAAGAGATTTTATTGAATATTACAAGTATGTTAAGATTTTCTTCACTGGTATAGTGTATTTCTAAAATGATAGTAATAATAGTTGTAGTTAGGGGAAGTAAAAGTCTTTATAAAAAGTTCGTACTTCACTACACTTGGCTCCATTTGTTTTCCCACACAGTCAGTTGAAATATATAGTGGGAGGTGGGTAGGAAAGGCCTTTTCACCTGCTACCTAAATACAAGTCACTTTATGTCGTAGAAAGAATACAATATTCTCAGATTACTGTAACCTTTTTAAAACACAGCGGCACCTCAGGGGACAGACAGTGGAAGCATTAAATCTAAGGTGCAAAGAATAAGGGGGTGCATTGTCTGCAGGGAATTTAAACATAATCATAAAACCAACCACGGGTCTGTCTGCTTTTTATTATCACGATTTGTCATCTCAGTGATGGAATACTCTCTCCCAGGGAGCAGACTACACCCCCTATCTCCATCTTGGAATGACACTCTTAAAAGAAAATTTTTTTTTTCTTAGAGTACCAACAGCTTTATAGAAATCATATGTGTTCCAATTGAAAACATGCAGATTGATTCCTTGCAAATGAAAACATTACTTTGTAAAACTATTGGTCTGGAAGGAATGGTATTCTGCCAAGAATTGAGTGAGAAAAAAAAAACCACATTCTTTATTTGGGCCTTCTTTGTGACAATTTTAATCATCTCCATAGCACTCTCTTTATCCTTGGTCAGGTCCACTTCAACATATCTCAGATAAGCTAGCAAGATATATCTTCAAAGGCATGTAACTGAGTCTGTAGCCCTTGATTTTCAAAGATCTTGAGTCTGTGAGATTAAGTTCCTGTTCATCTTTTTCAGTCATCATAGAAAGTAGTTCATATATCTGAATGGAAAGGTTACGCATTATTTGCTGCTGAAATGATTTTAAAATCCATCCAGCAAATCTGCTGCAAATCTTTCATTACACACTTGTATTGTAATGAGGTATATTTCACTAATTTTCATAATTTATTCAAGTTATATTTATCTATTATGGATAATATTCCATCCAATTCTTTGAGTAATTTCTACATTCCAGATAGGAATAAAAATGTAAAACCCTCTTAATGTTTACAGATACAAAATTCACATATATTCTTAGTTTTCATATATGATTTATTTATTTGAAGAAGAGCAGTGCACGGGTCATAATTGCTTTAGCTAATAAGACTTGAAATAGACTTGAAACTAAGTATATAAAGACATGCAGACAAAAACCATGGTATTAAGTAAGTTTTTAAAAAGTGGATAGCTATTATTTCCATGAAGATTTGCAAATTTTGACTTGGTGAATTTTTGGTAATTATTTGGCCACAGTTAAGAACCACGAATATTAACAAGTGTGTGTTTGTGTAACAGTATGTGTGTATGAGGTGGTATGTTGTCAGTAGAGGCATATGTGTGCACACATGGACTGTGTATTGTGTGATTGCAGATAAGAATGAAGGAAAAGAAGGTGTGACAGATATCTGGGGGAAAAACACTGAGCCATTATTAGGCTACACATGTGGTATTCTTTTCTCTGCTCAACAATGCTGTTGACTCTATAGCAAGAGCATCACCCATAAGAACTCGCTTACATAAAGCTGACCATTTAAATGCATTAATAAGATGCTATTTTTAAAATAAAAACCAAAGGGGCACTTAGAAGTTTCATATCAACTCTGAGTTACATGAAATACAGTCATTTTATGTGCAACCCCTGGGACCAGTCATTGTTAGATTTATAAAATATGAATATATTCTTTTTTTTTTTTTTTTTTTTCATTTTTCTTTTTTTATTCATATGTGCATACAAGGCTTGGTTTATTTCTCCCCCCTGCCCCCACCCCCTCCCTTACCACCCACTCCACCCCCTCCCGCTCCCCCCCTCAATACCCAGCAGAAACTATTTTGCCCTTATCTCTAATTTTGTTGTAGAGAGAGTATAAGCAATAATAGGAAGGAACAAGGGGTTTTGCTGGTTGAGATAAGGATAGCTATACAGGGCATTGACTCACATTGATTTCCTGTGCATGGGTGTTACCTTCTAGGTTAATTCTTTTTAATCTAACCTTTTCTCTATTTCCTGGTCCCCTTTTCCTATTGGCCTCAGTTGCTTTAAGGTATCTGCTTTAGTTTCTCTGCATTAAGGGCAACAAATGCTAGCTAGTTTTTTAGGTGTCTTACCTATCCTCACCCCTCCCTTGTGTGCTCTCGCTTTCATCATGTGCTCATAGTCCAATCCCCTTGTTGTGTTTGCCCTTGATCTAATGTCCACGTATGAGGGAGAACATACGATTTTTGGTCTTTTGAGCCAGGCTAACCTCACTCAGAATGATGTTCTCCAATTCCATCCATTTACCAGTGAATGATAACATTTCGTTCTTCTTCATGGCTGCATAAAATTCCATTGTGTATAGATACCACATTTTCTTAATCCATTCGTCAGTGCTGGGGCATCTTGGCTGTTTCCATAACTTGGCTATTGTGAATAGTGCCGCAATAAACATGGATGTGCAGGTGCCTCTGGAATAACAGTCTTTTGGGTATATCCCCAAGAGTGGTATTGCTGGATCAAATGGTAGATCGATGTCCAGCTTTTTAAGTAGCCTCCAAATTTTTTTCCAGAGTGGTTGTACTAGTCTACATTCCCACCAACAGTGTAAGAGGGTTCCTTTTTCCCCGCATCCTCGCCAACACCTGTTGTTGGTGGTAAAAAATAGAGAATTTGAAAAAGCAAAAGAAGAAATAAAGGAAACCATAGAAGCACTGTATAAACACCAAAGTGAAAGAGAGAACACAATGAATAAATGGATAAATGAACTCAGGACAAAAATAGACAACAATAAAGAAGAAAACAGCCAGGATACGAAAAAAATGAATATATTCTTGAGAGCAGAGGTGAAAAAACAGGTGCCATTGTTGCTAACCCTAGTACAGTCCTATGGCTTTCAGATCGGAATTACTAAAAGAAGCTCTGTGCAGGACAGACACCAATTACCAACGAACAAAATACTATTCTCTATCATTTCATCATTTTGGTACTAAAAAAGTAGGGGTGTTGTCAATAGGAAATCCTAACAGCATTTAAGTTTCTGAAAAATTGACCACCTAAACTAGTTCTTGATCCCAAAACTCTTCATTCCATCTTCCTTGCTTTATTGTTTCCAGTCTTATTTCCATATGACACCCTATAATGTGTCAGTTTGTTTGTTTTCCTTACTGTCTATCATTTTTCCACTAGAATGCAAGTCCCAAAAGAACAGGAACTTTACTTCTGTGTTTCCTGCTGTCTCTCCAGTGTCTGGGACATTAGTGCCTGGTCCTCAGAAGGTCCTTTCTAAGTATTTGTTGAATGAATTCTTAAATGAATGAATGAAGAAATGAATTAATACTACTGTCAACTGTATTTTAGTTTTCTCTGCTCTAATTTGATGACTTTGCACATAATAAGGGAGCTCAACAGATCCTTTATTCTTGAAAAACAATAAAAAAATTTAAGTATAATCCTCATAATTTGCATGTTTAATGAACCTCTCTTACCAGAGGAAATAAAAGGTCCTCTGAATTGCTTATATATTTGGCCAAATGAGAGCTTATAAGTAATTCCTGAGATAATTGTCAAAGGGTCAGTTTACAGCTCAAGCCTGCAGCTTGGTCAGATTGCCATCTCTGTGTGGTTCAGCTTCCTGAAATGTCATAGACAATCTGTCTGTCATTACAGACAGGTGGCCAGGCAGGACTGTGGATATGGTGACTATGTCAGTTGCTAACCCAGAGCCTGCAAGGCAGTGGCAAGGGGGTGACTGGAATTGAGTTGCAATTTGCATTGGACAGGGGCCAGAGTTTACTTTAAGAAAAATCCATCTTCTTTTCACATAGACCAGTTCATATACAGTGGACAGTATGTGTCTATTAATTCATCTACCATGCACCAAAAAATGGGGATTTCAGGGGTGGAAGTGAGCGTTCAACAAGATAGACAGATGACCTATGGTCATGGACTGGACTTTCTTGATCCTATCTTCTCATCTGCTAATGTAGCTTTGTGAGACTCAGAAAGGCCCTAGGTCATATGTAAGCTTGTTTAAATCTCTAAGAATAGTCTCATTTTTTTATATTCTTACATATGCATACTCAACGGAACAGCAGAATAAAAATCACATTGTGCTGGATGTAAGGGGGGACTTTTCATATGTCTTTATTATCATTTAGCTATTTGACCTTAGGCCAATGGTTTCCAAGTCTGACTGAATCTTAGAAATACCCACAGAACTTAACAACAAAACAACCTCCCTAAAAAACCCTGGAAAACAAAAATAACTACCATTCACATGCAGTGGTCAGACTTGACCTCTGACCATAAGAAGAAAATCTTCAAGGATGGGGTTTGGGCTTCAGTATTTAAAAAAAAAATGCAGCTAGTACATATGTACAGCCAGAGCTGAGCAAATTCTTTTGTACTTTTTTTCTCAATCTATAAAATGAAAATAATCATAGTTTCTCCAACTAGTTAATAAGAATATGAAAATTAAATTATCAGCAGCAAACTTTTAATGCCTACATAAATAACTCACCATTTATTTTGCTACGCACTCTTGGAAATGTTGAAACAAATCCAAAGATGGCTAAGCTTTTTATGTGACAGGACAGTATTTAAAAGAAAGAGGAAACCCAGTCCCACAAAAAAGGAAGAGAAAATAGAATGTAGTTTTTGAACTTTACTTGCTCATGGTTACTGAAAACTCTTTTAAGTTATGCTGCACAGATCTGAATTTTTAAAGGGACAGAACATATAGTTTCATTATCCAGGCACTTCTGGTAGCAGAATCAGCATCGTTAAAATCATGGATCAAGAATATCCATAAGTTTGGTCAGTCTACTTACCCCATAAGTCTTTTTATTATGACCATTTTCAATGCTGTTTGGGCATTGCAGCAACCACTAAAACACTGGCATTTCTCAAGATTCTAATCAGTGGCCAGCAATCGAAGATGCAGTGAGGGAGCCTTATATTATATACAATGCCTTAGAGAGCAGATTTATTGAAATAGCTGATCTCTCAGGGACAGTGCTTCAGCAGTGGATAAGGAGGAACAAGTGCCTGACACAGAGCACCCCAGGGGATTCATCTTGAGTCCCTTTTGATGGAGAGTCCTTGAATTGGTGTTGAGGAAAGTCTGTGCAAACTTAGCGAAGAAGCTTATGTCCTACGGATCAAGTCCCCTGTTAAAATTCATGTGACAACCAAAATCTTAGTTGCAGTGAGTTTTGTTAAAAATGGCTCTCTGAAATTCTACCCTCAGATTTAAGGAGATGAGATCAAGTTGATAAGCAGGCATAAAAGGAATAAAGGAAAGTAGAATCATGGATGAACATAACCACAGTATGTCCTCATGCAATGAGAAAGTGCAAGTAACGTCTTTCATTGCAGAGAAGGAAGTGTTCTCCTAATGAAGCAATGTGCTTTTCCCCATTTAGTCCTTGCACAGTATTCTGTAAAAACAAAACTCACAGCGCAATCATTATCGAAAATGAGGAGGCATGATTATACAGAACTCAATGATTTCGTGTTTTTATTTATACGGATGAATTTCTATAGAACTTTACCACCACTGAAAACAATATAAGTCATTAAGTACCATAATCAAGAATTATCCCTAGCACGTATATACATGCAACTTCTTAAAGGAGATTTTATGATCAAGTTCCAGAGGTTAAGAATCTTCCCCAAGGTCACATAGTCAGAGCAGAGATATGAGTCCAACCCAGTATTCTGACTCCCAAGCCTTAACTCTTAACCAGACAGAGGTTCTTTTCTCTAGATAATGATTCTGCCATTAAGTTTCCATTGGCAAAATTGTGGGATATAGATCGATTTTTTTTCATGTAATAAGGAGCAAAATGGAAAATGAAAGTCAGGATTTTGTGCAAGATCAGCCCTTGAATATAAGTTGCTCAAATGTAGCATTGTAGGTCTCTCATTTTCAAGACGGTGACAAATTCATCTGTAACTCCGAGGAAGTGGGTAGCACCTCAGTTATGGTACAAAGGAGAGAAGGGTTGTAAATGCAAATCTACCAGGAAGGATGCCCTCTCACTGTAGATTTTTGTACACTGGCAGTGCCAACTATTGTGTGAGGGTAAGACTGGTATTTACTGATCAAAATAAAACAGAGAAGCAATACTTTAACTGCAGGTATGGGGACAAGACTCCAAGGAAAAGGAAGACCAGCACTTAGAAGTCAACAAAGAATGCCCACAGTCATACCTAAAGCATGGAACAGTGGATCTAATCACCAACAGAGAAAACCTAAAGTTGACATGCAGTGCAGCTCAGTGGTAGAGGAGTTGCCTAGAGTGCTCAAAACCCCGGGTTCAATCCTGGTACTGCAAAATAAACAAACAAACAATAGCAAAAGCAAAAACTCTGAAGGACAAAAGAAAGGGCCCAGTAGTCCACCTCAGGTTCTTAGGTATGGGGAAATGGTTACTGCTAAGCTTCACTCACTGACAGGGCCTAAATGCTGTACTACCTTTTTTAAATGTAGAAATCAGTAGAGATTCAGCTTACAAATGAGGAGACAGAAAATGAATTTGCTAGATGATCCCCTGATGATTTGCTAGCAAATAGCTCATGAAAATCTAAACCACCTTTAGAATGTACTAAATCTTAGTGATATTCCTGTGGAGCCCCATAAATGGTTGTGCAACACATCTTTGGTTAGGTAACAGTGGAAATTGGTGATCTAGGTGATCTACATCCCACATCAGAAGAAAGAATAGTAACCAATACATGAGAAAGACTATTGGTCTTAGGATATAAATCCCTACCATCTTCCATACAGTGTTTCTTTTGCAAGCTGCAGCCTGCAGTAGCCTCAGTATTTCATGACCTTACAGCCCTAGTCTCTCACAGTCTTGTGCCCATGATGTAGCCTTTGATAGTTCTTACAAATAAGAATCCAGTCACATGTGACATTGAAGAGGGAGCCAAAGGTTTGATCTGCCACAGGGCCCTGGAACCATTATGAAGATGTCTTTAATGGAAAATGAAAGGCAAAGAAAATTAAGGGCTCAGAACTTGAGCCAAATTAAAAAGGAGACAAAATCATTAGGCACTAGGCTCCCTCTTAAAAGGTCTAGAAAAAGAGAAGACCATTTAATGTAGGTTTTCCCCCCAAAATCCAAATTAAACTATTAGTTTAAGCTAGAAAAGAGGAAGAATAAAGATGACCAAGATGTAGCCTTAATGCCTTCTCAGCTGCTAAGAACATGGGCTTTTGGCATCACTGGAAAATAGACATGGGTCTGGCCACCCCATGTCACAAAGACATTCACACGTCCAAGAAAATCTGAGCTTTCATGAAGTAGCCCATAAAAATAATAACAGGCCACATCCTTCCCACAAAATCTATTCCAAGGAGATAGTTCTCACTCACATTTTTTTCATTTAGTTCTTTCACTTCTTTCCTTCTTTACCTGTGTTCTGTTTCCTATGAGTGGAGGAGTCTTTAGTTACAAGCCCTTCTCAGTAGTGGCATTTAGAAGGCAGCCACTTTTCTCTCCAAGCCCCTTTCATTGAGTGTGAGCCAAATATCTGCCTCTCACACTCCCTGGAAGTCAGGACTCTGAGCAATTTTTGGCTGAGGACATGCTCTAACAGAGAGATGGTGACCTTCAGTGTCTCCCCACATGTCAGTAGTCTGTTCAGTCTAACAAAAACTCTGTGGACAGCGGCAGGGTTTCCAAGAAAATGTAACTCCGCAAAGAATGAAAAATGTTCTTGGGGAAGCGTAAGAATTTGTGCAAATTTGCAGGAAAAGAAGTAGTTTGGAATTTGTTTTACCAAACCTAGCATCCATAAATCTTTGGTGGATGCAACAGACCCTGCTAATTGAAGTGCAGTCCCTATTAACACAGTATCACTGGCACTTGTAAATTTGCTAGAAATGCAGACCCTTGGCCCATTCCTGAGTAAGAAACTGCAATTCCCAGGTGAGTCTTAGCCACACCATGTTTAAGGAGTACTGGCCTAGAGTGGTTCTCAACCTTCATTGCACATAGGAATGGACCAGGGAACATAAAATCAAATGATTGATGTCTGGATCCTTTCCCAAGGTGTTCCAAGTTAATCAGTCTAGGGTGTGGCCTAAGTACTGGAATTTTTTAAGTTCCCCAGGAGATGTGAGGTACAGTCAGGACTGAGAGCCACTGGCATGGATCCATAGGAGGGCTGCTTCTCCCATCCCAACACCGTTGCTGCAAGAGTCACACTGGAATTCCTAGAGTCGGAATCTCTTTTCCTAAGCTTGACTGCCAGTGCTGTACTGTAAGTACTGGGAAGATCTCCACCAAAGGTCTTAAACTCTCTGCCTCTGCTTTGCAGCTACCCCTACAGCTTCCCCACATAGCAGCTCCTGACCCCCACACCTTGGCAACCCACAAGGGCCTAATATCTACTGGTACTTTAAAACTGCAAACCTCCACTGAAGCCCTACCACAATCAGAGTCTGCATCAGTGTCTGCATTCCCAGGTGTGTTTGATGAGAAGCCAGGTTTGGGAGCTGGTGAACTCCCCAGTAGGTCCAGCCTTTCATCCTGCCAAGTCATTAAGGATTTGTAAGGATGAATGAGCTGTCAAGAGAGCAAGGACCTGCTGCAATGCTCTTTTATTAATTATGGGGAAGTGATAGATTGGCAATGATAATGCTTCTCTTGGAAAAGGCAATGAATGGTTCGTCGATTGCTGCATTAGGTCTTTCTTGACTTAATCTTAATGCTAAGATTTTACTCCTCTCTGTAATTTAAAAGCGGCACAGCTTTCAAACTAAACAGCCTCTTGATCTTTATTCCCAAGTGAGCTGCAGGCAATCTTTGAAATACCAACACGGAGTGTCTTTCAGAGTTCTTGGCTGGGGAATACCCCGCCCCAAGCCCTCCCCAGCCTTATTTGCTTGTGTTAGCATCTAGTAGCTAGCGTATACTTGTGCATATCTGCTATGTAGGAAAAACATGGAGTGAAGACATTAAAAAACAAAAATCATTGATACATCCCCCAGATTCCTTTGCTACATAAAAAAAGGCTTCCTTTAGCAGAATGGTAAAACGTGGAGAAAGATATATCTGGAGTAACAGATACAGAAATTCAGAGGTGAGAAACAGGTAGGTGAGTGGGGAATCTGGTTCTGTCTGTGGATGAGGCATGGAAGGTTCAAAAGAAAAGTTGCAGCGCCTGTCTGTGCGTTGTAATCCTTGGGTTGGGTGCCCCAGAGAGCGCTAACGCGCAGCCAGAACGCACTGCGGGGCGGGGAGGAAACTGACAAAAATTCTCAGCAGCAGAGGCCGGGAGGCTGGCAGGGCTCCCTCGCCGGCTCATTGCTCCAAAACCGCGCCGGCTCCATCGCGCGCGATCGCCCTGGGTGCCCGGGGACTGTGCGGGGTCCGGGACGCAGGGAATCCGCCGGGCCGCAGCGGCAGGGCCGAGCGCGCTTGTGAGCGAGTGCGAGGCTGCGGGCGGCAGGCGGGTGTGCGCGGGAGGGAGGGAAGGAGGGAGGGAAGGAGGGGAGCGTGCGCGCCGCCCGGCCCCGGCCCTCCCAGCCTGCCGGCCTCCGCGCTAGCTGCCTCCCGCCCGCGCGCACCGCTGCCAGCCGCCGCCGCTCCCGCTCGCGCCGGCGTTGCACGGGAGTCGGTCCGCCGCCGCCTGCTTTGTGCTTCTCCCAGAAGATGGGAGCGACCTCTTCCTGATCGGGAGCTATTTAAAAGGAAAGAGTGTCCTTATTGCCTACTAGCTTGGAGGATTCGGGTAGAAGCCATCCATACTCCTCAAACCAGGTAAAAACCTCAGAATGGGCAATCAGAAGGGATTCAGTCCGAGACAGTGAACTGTTTCCCCCTTGCTGTTCATAAGGCTGTTCCCCTTGTTTGGCAAAAGATTGGCTTCTAGATTGTGTGTGGATCTGTGTGTGTGCGCGCGCGCCTGCACATTTTCTGGGTGTCCGCGCTTCTCGGAGTGGAATTGCTTGGGCTGGTGGTTGTGGACATGAGGGTGCCTGCCAACTAGTGCAGACGCTGGAGGAAGAAAGGGCTAAGGAGGGATGCTGCACCAGGCACCGTGCTGGGCTCTGAGGATCCCGGGCGCGAAGAACTAAATCTATCCGGAAAGCAGCGCTGCTGGGGATTCAGACGTCCCCACCCACTGGCCATCCCTTGTCTTGGTAATCCCTGGGGTCTTCCCCAAGGCCACACTTGCGAGCCACCTCTATGCTGGTGGGCGTTGGGTGCTCCTTCACCACGGAATGCGAAGAAGAGGGAGGTGTGGCTGGGCAGAGGGTATAGACAAGGAAGGAAGAAATGTGGCGGGGAGTGGGGCTATAGAGTTCCCGTTCCCGGGCATTATGCCGTGATGTGTGTTGGGGATTCTGCACACACAGGCATCTTTCTCAAGAGATTCAAAAGGAACTTTGCAGCTGCATTTTCTGCCTCCTGCCTCCGGGGCTGTGCTGCCTCTTAGGGAAATGGTCTGTATTTGAGATGTGGGAATCTCCTTGGCTCCTCCTTCATGAAGATGAAGGAGGTCTTATAGCTGGATGGTCAGCTCGCGAAACCAAATCCTTCAAGGCAATGCTTTTAAAAATACAGCATATGTGCATCCTTGATTCTTTAATTCTCTGCCCCACCCCCCACCCCCCGTGGATTATGTCCCTGTTTGATGAATGACTTGGGCTGGCAATTCGTATTTCCCTCCCCAAATAAAGTGGATTTGGTTGGATTGAGAGCAGGGGTGATCAAATTTAACAAATAATTTTTCTTTGAAAAAAGCAATGTGCATATTGTATGCAGTCATTGGAAAGAAAGTCATATTTTGCACTAGAGATGGTTTTAACCCCCCCTTAGCCTGGCTCCCTTGAAGGCACTCTCTACCTCTCTGCTAGTCAGCCACTAGTGGTTGTGAATATAACAACACAAACTTTGTCCTGCTGGAGGTGTAAAGACTAAAAAGAGAAAAAAGGATATCAGTGGGAGGTGTAGTGGAAGAGGCTTTTAAAAAAATGACAGATTTGGTGAAGTCAGTACAGGCATTCTGATCATGGAGGAGCTCACTAAGTAGGTGGAGATTTCTGATCAGTTCTGGTTCAAGGCATTACTTGAGTATCACCAAATACAAGCAGTTGAACAGCCACAATCTGGGACACATGGGAAGGTTTCCTAAAGGGAATCAGAAAGTGTTCCTCTACCTTTACCCACCCTCCTAGCACACACACAAACACACACACACACACACACACACACACACACACACACAGGCACACACAAGTCTCACAGCTTCTTCTTTCTCAGCTCTCCTACAAGAAGTCAGAAAAGGAAGGAAGAAAATGAATCTAGATGCTTCATCATCTCAGATAAGAACACAAACCCAAAAGAGGGACAATTAGTGTTAGGTTCCTCTTTCAAAACCTGGGTTAGTTAGATTTAGCTTTCTGGGTTTGCTCAACTTGCTTAATTGGAAGATTAGCTGGGTGTGAAGGCAGGAAGAAGGAAGGACAGCTTGCTCCATCTTTGGGACTGTGACTGAGCTGATGGGGGAGGACCCACTTAATCCACCAAGAAGGAAGATGTGTTTTCTTAAATCATTTTCATTTTACAAATTCTGCCTGCTTGAAGGAATCCATTCGGATCACAGGGCTTTTTAGCTAAGATTTCTCCAACCTATTATAACAAGAGCCCTGATCTTTTCTCGTCTTATGATGGCAGTTGTGTTTTAATTAAAAAATGATGATTAATTCCTAGAAAAATAGAAGAGGAAAAAAGAAAGGGCTGAGTAGAGGTAAACCATTATTCACTGGTGAGCTGTGCAAGGGTTGCAAAGGATGCAAGTGTCCATGACAGTCAGGCTTAATCCACTCTGTCTTGAAAGCTTAACCCAGGGCTGGCAGAGGAGAGTAATATACTAAAAGAATACGAAGGTGTGCCTTATATCTACCTAGCTACCTACCTGTCTATTTACTTTACCATTACTAGATAATAATTTCTACTGGATCATCTTAGATTTCGATAAAGAACTAGATAACCTTTTGTTGACCATGAAGGGGAAGGAAAGACCAGAGCAATCATAGGGCTTTAACTCCCAATAAAATTACAAAAGGAAAGGTGAGGTATAGTCAGGAACACCTACAGGACTAATTTACAGGAATTACATTAATTGCTCTTTCAAGCTTACTATGTTTTGAGAAAACAAAATATATTCCAAGAGAGCTTCAGCATTTGTTAACAAGCTATATTTAACATGTTTTTTTATCAGACAAAAATAGACTTTTATTTATCTTGCAAAGTAAACGCATGGTTCCTTCCCTTTAGTGCTTAATCTGTTTCTTTGACAAAATAAATGATGAGAACAGCTCTGCAGATCCCATAAAGTTGCATTCCTCCATTAAAAAACAAGTTCATAGAAAAAAAAAGCCAAAAGCAACATAAAGCATTCACTTTGCTCATGGATGTAGCTATCAATTTAAGACTTTAACATCTGATTTTCATGTTGCCATTCAGTGTGACCAGACATTTTTCCATGATGGCCTCAGGTAGAGGGGGAGCAGTAGGTAGGTAAGAAGCTGCCTGCCCACACAGCAGGGAAATAAACAAGATCCAAACAGAAATTGAAATTATATATGAAAAAAAAGAAATTTACTGTGAATGTAGAGCACATAGGATGCATGTTTTGTATTTCTGCAGTGTATGTGTGTATACTGCTTTCAAATAAAAATGAAATTGTTGTTTTACATTTGTTAAGAATTTAGCAATCAATGTACTGTTATCGGTGCTCTTCCTGTTCCTTTCATCATTTGTTTTTTTTTCTTTTTGCCTCTGGGGTAATATCTTTTACTAAAATATTCTTCAATATTCATACTTCCAAGCTAGAACCTCCATTATAACCTCCTACACCTCATGGGTAGACCTTTCCTCATAATCTTTACCAAATAGTCTCCCAGCTGACCAAATTCTGCTGCTCCCTCTTGTGGCAAATATTCTCCCTGACTTTGTCTTGATTCCAGAATCCTATATAGCTCCCTTAGCTGTCTGTCACTTCAGCTCTAATTCTCAGTAGTAATTGTGGCTGACCAGGCCAGTGGGTTGCTGAACTAGCTGTTTCCATTATTCTCTCTGAACAAAGGGATTTCTTTTCCCTGGAGACATATCTAAAATTTAGTGGAAGCAAATGTCAGGTGCTTTCTGACCCATTGGGATGGACTAGATTTTGGAAATGTGAGCTTTCAATGTTTGCCTTTGAGATTTTGATTTGGACTCAGGGCTAGTCCAGTGGGGCCTCATTAAATAGGATCTCTCTCTCCTCTCTCTCTCTCTCTCCTCTCTTTCTCTCTCTTTCTCTCTCTCTCTCTTTCCTGCTCTTTTTCTTCTTCAGACTCTCACATAAATACATAACATTACAAAATATGTTTTAAGCAGTGTATATTTTGATGACTTTAATCAATGATTAAGTTCTCAGTAGAACTTGTGAATCAAACAGCCTAAATTCAGATCTGGTGATTCTTAGGGTAAACCCTTCCTGGTCCGCTTTGTTCAAGAACAGTTCAGGATACCAATAGGAAGATCTTGTGTCTTTTTCTAGTGTGTGGAGTCAACCTGGAAAGACAGTTGCTTGCAGTCCTTCCTGTCTCAAGTGATATTCCTAAACTGTCTCTGCAGGCAGCTCTGTATGGAACCCTAAGTGCTTTTATATCTACATTTGCAATTGTCCTTTGATCTGCTTCATCCAGAGTTTAAAAAGTAACCTTTAAACAAAGGTTTAAAGGGAATTGCATTTTGACTTTATCTGAAACTTCCTAACCAATTTCAGAAGGAGAGGAACTGTGTGAGAGGAGAGAAGCCCTAAGTGGCAACTGAAGCAAAGAAAATGTTTTTTGTGGTTGGTGAAAGACAAGTAGATTACAGGCAGCAGTGGACAAAATACTTCCAGGTTCAAAGTGTTTATCCAGTGACTAACATAGGATCTACAATTTCATTAAAGCTATTCATTTGAATGAAGGAATCCTACCTAGTAGATCCTTAATAAAACATAATGATGTTCCCCCAGAAAAAGCTACCCTGAATTCTCACAAGTCATTAGCATATGTTCATTTTTGGACTTGGACTGGTTTATGCAATTGGCTGGCAGATAGAAAGTCCTGAGGGCCTGGAACACAGGAAAATGTAGAGGAAGTGAAAGAGGTTTTAAAACTAGGTTTCTGCCCAATGAGTGCCCTGAAGACTGCTCTAATAGGGAAGTGTAAGGTTGCTGGGCACCTGGGAATGGAGTAGAGAGTAGCCAAAGAAAGGCAAAGATAAACTCCCACCCTGAAATTTTACTCTGCAACAAAAATTGGCTACTTTCTTGAAACTTTAGCCTTCTTCAGTCTTCTGAGAAATGGGCAAAATATTTTCTCTAGAATGAATGGATATTCTTAAAATCTTGAATGAATTCTACTAAAATATTTTGCAATATTCACACTGATAACCTAGAAAATGTAGTTTATACCAGCTCAGACAAATAGTTTCTCACACATGCAATAGATCTAGGAAAATAAATGTAAATATTAGACTCCATCTTAATTAAAAAATGTAAACAGAAAGCGTACTCTGGAAATATCATTGCTTGTGAAGTCAGAATAATTTCTTGGGTGAATCCAAAGTGAGATGAAATGAAACAGACAAAGTGGTGATTCAGCAATTTACATCAATCCAGCCAGGACATTTATTGAGCATTCAGTGTATGCAAGGCTCTGCACTGAGCTTTTCAGAGAACACAGATGAGGAAAGGAAGTTATTTGACATTTGCTGAGCCTTCATGATGGGGTGGGAACTGGTTTGGTAGCTTTTAGCTTGTTCTCTGTCATGGCTCAGGAGTACCCCTGCAAGGAAGCACCTAACGTTATCCTGATTAGAGGATGAAGACTGAGGCTCAGTTAAATACCTCGTCCGAGGGTTAGTAAGTGAGACTGTCCAAAGCCATGCTGTTTTTACAGTGTTCTCCATTCTTAAGGTTGTCATGATCTAGAATTCCCGGACATGAAATAGCAGGACTCAGTGAGATAGATCTCTGCACTCAGCTGAGCAAAATGCTGAAGGAGTTGAAAGGAAAAAAGAGCATAGAGTATAGCTTCTTGAAGGAGGATGCATTTTAGTTTATTCACAGAGAAAAATATTTAGAAAATGAATAAAACCTACTCATTTTTAAAACATGTAAACCATGTGCCAGTTAATCTATGACAAGGGCAAAATCAAGGCTCTTTCCAGAGTCTTCAGATCTACTCTGTGTTCCAGTCAGGACTATAACATCCGAACTATGGATCTGGCCAGGCACAGGGGATCGTGACTGTAATCACAGCTCTTTGGGAGGTATAAGAGGAGGATCCATGGACCAGGACTGCTGGGACAAAGTTTAGCAAGAGCCTAACCAAGGCACGATTCAGCAATTTACATCAATCCAGCCAGGACATTTATTGAGCATTCAGTGTATTCAAGGCTCATTCTCTGAGCTTTTCAGAGAATGCAGATGAGGAAAGAAAGTTCAAGTGGTAGAGTGCCTGTCTAGCAAGTGTAATGCCCTGAGTTCAAACCCTAGTACACACACACACACACAGACAACCCAAAACAAACAAATAAACAAGCAAACAAAAAACAGTGGGTTTGGAACATATGCCACTGCATAAATGTGTTTTACACTTTAAGCTCAGCTTTGAAAGAGGGGGGCATCCACAATCAGAGGTGAGGCAAGGGGCAGGCCAGCCTGTTCTTTTTTAACTCTGATTATGTTTTTTGGTACCATCCCAGGTTGTTGTTTAGTTATTTATCACCAATGGTTCTGTGCTTTATCCCTTGAGCTTATCTAGTTTCTAGTGACCTTGGGTCACTACTCCACTCAGGGTAGAGCATCCGGTCTTAGCAACAGGTTTGGGGAATGGAACACACACTTTGTATGTTAAGAGCCTCCACCGTGAGTGCCATCCAATAAGGTTGGAGAGGTGCCACCTCTCAAATCTTTTAAATCACTCTTCCAAAATAATCTTTCAAATGTTGGGGGTTTGGGGTATCTCAGAGCTGAAAATTGTGAATTGATGTTAGGCCAAATCAGTGGTTCTTTTCGCATGATGCCTTGCTATCTTTCTTTGCTAGTATATGAAGCTCTTTTTAAGAGTTTCTTTTCACCAGTGCTCCCATTATTTGTTACCATGATCATCACTGAAAAAACATAAGACACCATCTAGTTTTGTTTGAGGTTTTATGTTTTACAAATAATCAAGGAAGACTATATAAAATTAAATGACTGTAAGAGTGAAATAGGAGATAGTAGAATCTATAAGCCATTTCACCCAAGTCACATCTTCTGCTTTTCTTTGTCTAAGACCTCCAAAAATGCACCTGTTTTCTGGCCTCAGGAATCCCTTGATGCCTAGCAAGGATTGCCCAGGCAGGAAAGAGACTATTACTTTGATTCTACTTTGAGGATATTGACTTTAAAAATATGAAGGACTCTAGGGTATCATACTGAAGGTATTTGAAGTCAACTGATGCATTCATGAGTTATTTATTTGAGATAATAGGTGGTATATTTAACATTGTGCAAGTTATCTCTGAACTCACATTCCTCATCTAATAAATGGCAATAATAAGAATGGTACAAAGGTATCTTTTTGTAAGGAATAATAAATTAATAGTACAGTTTCTGGTGAGTGTTTGATAAGAGATTACCCTCATCATATCAACCCCATTTCCCATAACTTGGGAGATGAATAGTGAGAGAGAGCCCCTGTCCCTGCCTGTGTGCTTTTCATGAATATACTAATTAGTGGGACAGTCACATGGGAAGGTAGAGGGCAGTAAGTACATATATAATGACATATACCAAATATCACTATATATGCACCTTACTGTTTTTAAATGGCCTTAAAGAAAGTACTTTGGGCTTTGTGGGTCACAGTTGAGCACACTCAACTCTGCTTTTGCAACAAGAAAGAAGCCATAGACAATACGTAAATGATGGGTAGGTTGTGTTCCATAAAGCATTATTTATGAAGACTGAAATTTTAATATCTCATAATTTTCATATTATAAAATATTTTTTCCAATCACTTAAAATGGAAAAAACGTTTTAATTTCATGGGCCTTTCAAGAACAGGTGTCAGGCTGAATTTGGCCCATTGGCCATGGTTTTTCAACTCCTGACACACACTGAAGACTGTGAGAGATACATACGCAGCATCAATGGGCTTGAGCATTCTAGAAATTGGTGTAGTGGCCTAGAAACTTAGGGACCTTGTTTTACAGGTCACATCTTCTGTGACGTGTGGCTCTGGAAATTTTTTTCAGTTATCAAGTCTTGCATTTTCTTACTGGGAAAAGAGGGGCAGGAAGAGGCAAAGTTAACTGACTTTTAAGGACCATCCCAGTAATAAAAAATAGTTATATAGAGGAAAAGCTGGCATTTGAGGTAGATTATGGAGGACAGGTCTAAAAGCAAGAGAAAGGAAATATGGTACTTATTTGAGTAATCTTCTTTTAGTGGCTCAGCTAACTCTGAGGAACAGGAAACCTAGAAAGCAGACAGGTCCTGTGATGACCTTAAATGCTGATGCGTAGGGCTACAATATCCTTGTGGCAGATTGCTAGCAGAATTCCTCAATTTTATAGATGAGTTGGAGATAATGGAAGTGACTTGTCCAAAGGCACGTGATGGTCAGTAGGACTGAGACCAACAATCATTTCTATTGGGTTTTAGATCAGTGACTCTTCATCTACCACATTGACTCCAGCAATATGACAGAAAGCAATTAACTGCTGTTGGATGGTTCTGGTATTCAAGAGGGAAAGTCTCACGTAAACTACAAAAGCTGCTTTCAGTATTTTCCGAACATGATCTCCTACCCCACATATCCAAAGAGGGTAGGTTTGTGAGCAATCCCATTATAGAGAAGGTTAATGGTTGAAGGTATTGACTGGAGACCTTGCTCTTCAGCAACCTTTTGCCTGTTTTCCTGCTGCTTTCTAAATTTTAGCTCAGATGTTATTTCTTCAGCAGAACTTTCCTTAACGCTCTAATAGGTCAGATCTTCCACTACTCACTCTTGGAAGATTGTGTTTTTCCTTCATATCATTTACCAAAGTTAATAATTATGGAGGAGTTGATTATGATTTAAATTAATATTATCTATCTTTGACCTCAATCATAAATTCCACAAAGAGAGAGAGATTATATTTGACTATCTCATGGTTCTAGCCCCAGGGACTTACATATTGCCAGACATATAACAGACATTTGGTGTTTGTTGAATGAATGAATGAATGCTACCTTATTGGTCATTAATATTGATGAAAATGATCCTTACTTAATCAAAGGCTTAATAGGCAGAAATTATCTTTACTTATTAATTAAATGATTAAATATTTAGCATTTCTTTTTCACTGACCTTTTTCTACCTGTTCAATGTCTCCTCCTTTGCAATATAGATCCTTGCCTATCACAAAAAAGACAATAGTACAATGGTATCAGCATAGTTAACATTAAAACCATAGAGCTTAAGCCAATATCTTTAAAATTCTTCAAATATAGGTGTATAGGATTAGTTTAAATAGCACCTTCACTAGATGTCCTAGTTAATAAAGAAACTCTTTCAAAAACTGCTCAGAGATGGGTGTAAATTTTTTTTGTTTTCTCAAAAGAATCAACACTCCACTTATTCCTCTGAATAATCAAATTTAACAAGTTCATTTCTTAGCTAACTTCCCTTTTTAAAAACTTACTAACTCCCTGTAAATATACACTTGACTTTAGAGCCAAGCCACTGAGTTATTGTCAGTAACTTCAGAAAGTTGTCACATAGACATTGATGAAGGGTCACCATTAAATAATCATCTATCTACTTGGCTATTTTTCATATATTTTCCTTACTTCCTACTTCTGCTTTTCTCAAGAACATCATATTTTTCCAAGGACTGTGGTTTGAGACTATGCAGGAAAATTTGAAAGACTTGCAAATCTCAAGGTGACAGGGTTCGATCTCCCAAAAAGCTATCTACTTGAAGATGAAACTTAATGACTCAGGGGAAAAGCTCATGAAATTCACTAGCCACTGTTCATATAACCATCTTTTTCTTGTTAAAAAAGATGAAAAGAAATCATTCTGGGTGTTCATACACAGCTTGAAACTGAAATCTATTCAACATCCCCTGTTCCAAGAGGCAGACTAGAAAGCAATAAGAACGCCTGCACAGATCAGATTTACTCTTGAGTGGAAGTAAAGAGGGGGAGTAAGAGATGCCCCAGAAAGAGGCTACAATTTAAGGAACACAGCTTTCCTTACCACCCAAGTCTTCCGGTCTGGGGCTCGTGTTCCTGCATGTTTTCTACCTCTACTTAGGGACTGCATATGGAAATTGGATAGGTTTTTGAAGACTTTCATTTATCCCAAATCTTGGTCACATGTCTATGCAGTATCCTAGCAATTCTTGTATCTTTCTTCTAAGAGAAGGAAGAACTCACTCACAGAAAAATTATGAAGTAGGTGCTTCATAAATTACTTCAGGGCATTAATTGCCCCTTTTGGGGCCCCCAGGACCTCTTATTAGGGTTCATTCTCGAGTACTCTGCAATCTGCCATGTTCCACACACACACCCTCACAAGGGCTTCATATTTAAATACTGCCTGGTGTCCCAGTCTGTGAGATGCAAAGTCCATCTGATACATTATTTCACATTGTTGCCATATTGATATTAGAAAAGCAACATCTTCTGATTTTCAGACACTCACCTCCTTCCAGTGAGTGTGCCTTTCTCCAGAACATGTGTATACTGAACACGTACCTAGCCTTGGAGCAATTTCTGCTTTCTGCTCCCTTCTTCCCTTTATGCCCTTCTGCCCTTAAAGGTGGCAGCAAAACTACTACTTCAGAATTAACTGGGTACTTGTGAAAATTCAAATTTTGGGATTCCTCTTTAGACCTATTTTATACTTATAGGACCCAGAAATCTACATTTTGTTGAGTTTCTCATGTGATACATAAATGAACTGAATTGGGAAAAGCATTGTTCTCTGCTTTTATTCACCTCATTTCTTCCTTTTGAAAGGTCCTGTTACTCTGTTCAGTTTTTGTCATCTTTTTGATCCCTGCCATTATGGAATTTTTCTTATTCTTTCTAGCGTTCATGGTCACTAATGGTAGCTTTCACCTGTAGACTGTAAATTCACTAAATGTAGGGATCATGTGTCAGTTATCTCTAAAATAACATGGAGGCCACTCAGTAGATACTTGATGACTATATGAAGAGTTCATTTCCTCTAGAACTAGAAATATATGTTAAGGTTAAATGTCAACAGACTTCTGTGCAAATTATTTTTAGGTAGCCTTGATAAAAAAGTGTGTGTATAACCTCATTCTTTTTTAGTGTGTTAGGTCAAATATGCAAAGAGGACTGCTCTTTCTCTTCAAGGTTGATGGTGAACAAATTATTATCTAAAATAGTTATCACTGTCCATCAGTAGGCCCCTGGAAGATTCATAGAGTACAGAGATGATGTTCCAAAGCCCTGACTCCAGGAGCTAACAATACTTGAAACCTCTTGGTTGTAGGAACATGTGCTGAGAGATCCAAGATTTCTGCCCTGTGCTCACTTTTAGTAACCCAAGACCTCAGATACATTAGCCTAGGAACCAGGACATTTACTTCAGTGTTTAGCATCACTGTTCAAATGCTAAGAAAGTCTCTCCCCTCCTAGATTCTCTAGTAATGGAAAAGTTCTGTGTTCTAGGAAGGGGACTCATTCCTTGATTGTGAGTTATTCCCACTAGAATGTGAGCTGATTGGAGATGATCTTACTTATCTTTGAAACAGTGTCAAAGCACACATGTGTCTGGCATGTATGTGTGATTAACAACAGTTTGGCAGGTGAAACCATGAATGAGTGTACTGTTTTTGCATTTTTTTTTATTACTAACCAGTTTTAAAATTAAAAACAAAAAGTCTTGAATTCAAGACAGTAAATTTGTAACCTGCACTGAGATTCTTAAGAAAAAAATTGGCTTATTAGTAGTAAAGTATTAGCTTCTTGTGACAGAATTCTGTATCAATCCTCCCGTCTCCCACCCATGGCCCATTCCTATCTTTTATTTTAGTTTTGCTTCCTCACTGCTAGCATTTCTCTTTATTTTCTTTCTCCTGAGCAAATAGAAAACCTTGAGTTTGCTACATGATGATTTCAGACCCCAGACTTCAGCTGATGATCCTCCAAATAGATCATCTTTCCTTTGCTACGTGATGAATATGAGTGCTAACAAAACTCTTCCTTGGGGCATAAGGAGGCAGGAGTCAGAAGGAGAAAACATGTGAAGCCCTGATGCGATAAAGTAACCTATATACATTGATTCAGGTGAGAAGGAAGGCCTATCTATACTTACTTGTTTTATGTAAGTAACTTGAAATTAACTACAGAAAACTTTGTCCCTAAAGAGTGATATTATTAACCTATGTAGTGGGAATAAACAAAATTCATCAGGGTGTGATGCAAAGTGCTTGGTTTAAAATTCTTGCTGTCATTTAAGTCTGTTTGATCTTATCAATTTATTTTATGGACTATTTATTTTTCTAATCTCTAAAATGAGGATGATAATATAGACCTCTTTACAGTACTGTCAGAAAGGTCAGAGAGTATGACGTCAAAGCAACTCACCTAGCATTTGGGGTAATGCACAAGCTCCATCAGTGAGCTCAATCCTCATTGCAATCAGTGGCCCTGAGTGAGCTGCTTGATCCTTGCTCTGTGTTCCTGGCATAATCATTCCAAGACAATCCTTGCTGCCTCCACATGGATCCCAAGATTATCAGAGCAACTTCTCTCTGGATTCTTTATTTTCTATTGGAAGACTTTCTCTCTTCTCCAGTTTTCTTTCTCCTACCCACTTTTTCATGTTGGCATGCAGAGTTAATATGTTTAAATTTAAAATTTTGGTGCTCTTCCCATTTTCTAGCTCCTCTATGATGGAGGTGATTTTTGATTGGTGTTTAATCTGATGTCTTTTAATTATACTGAAAGGAGGAGGAGACATGCATCTTTGAGGATGCTCATAGTGGTTAGGTCCCTTTCAACCAAGAAGATACAATCAATAAACCAGAACTGGTGTAGGAAGACCCATAACCAGGTACTCAAGAAGAGGTCTCAGAGGCCCAAGTCCTCTGGAGATCAGATTTTCTGAATGAGATTCTTTACTGTGAGCCTGAATGACATATCTCCCCTCCTTTGGCTAACACTGATTTGTTTTTTCACTCTATTGCTGACCTCTGCTCATTTTGGGGCATAGCCATTTTACATAGAGAGTATTTTTAAATCCAAGCCCAAAGATTTGGTGAATCAGCACATGACCCTGTGATAATTATTTTATTCAATAGGTGTGTGCTGTGCCTCTTCCATGCTCCAGGCTCTCCTCTAAGGACAGGGAATACATCAGTGGAAAAAAAATAAATAAAAATCATTGTTCTTACAGAGTTTTTGTCTACTAGAGAAAGGAAGACAATAAATAGAATATTGAATAAATTATATAGCACTTACAGTAATAAGTGCTATGCAGAAAACTAGGGAAAAGATCTAGAGGGTGCTTAACATGACTTTTCAACAGTGTCTTCATCATCCTGAGTCCTAAATCCATCTTTATTGTTTATGAAGTCACATTGCTTGATCCTTACCCAAGCTGCTTCCTTTGCTGAACAATTTAGGCAGGTATTTTCTTACATGGATAAGATCCTGACTCCAGTTTTGTAAGTTTAGGCAGAAAGGCTTAAGTTCCTCGCCTGACCTCTCACAGCTTGTCTCCTATAGGACCTGTCCCAATTTATCAAATAGCAGAGAGGAAACTCTTTGGAAAAATGATGTTAATTAGGTAGTAGCAGAAAGTCACTGTGGAAACTAAGTTCCTTCCTGAAGTCTGGCCACAGTTTGATAGTCTGAGGTTGGGAGCCAAGGCAGTAATTTGTACCCTGGATGGGATGTTGGATGACAAAAGTCTTCATACTCTGGCATTGATTGTCTCTTTGTCTAGAAGCCTTTGGAAGTGCTTGCCTCAGTTGTAGATAAAGATTTATTCTTGCATTAGCATTGCCTTAGAAACAAATTAATTGCTTAGCTTTGAGGCTTTCAGTAAGCAAGTGTTACATAGAAGGGAATTCCAGGTCCTGATGAAGGTGAGTCAAGCAGCAACTTGGATTAATCCCAACTGCCAATCAACAGAATGCGATTAAGCTATCCAGTACACCAGACTGGTGGGAGTGCCAGCATATTCCATTTCTCTGAGTCAGGCACTCCTTGACAGTCAAAACTGGCTACAGCCTCTAAAAGAGAGCAGACACTCTGCTGCCTCCCTTCTGTTCAGGCCTCTTTGCTGTGGAGGCTCTTCCTTGCCCTGTACAGAGGTAGTGTGACACTGTCTGTTCTGCCTGTGTGTGTCTCTATTTCTTGTATCTGTGACTGCTCCCTTCAGCACAGGTGGCTGGATGACTGATAGCTGGGTATCTTTCCACCATCTTTTATTAGTATCATTCAGGTCTGAATCTGTAAGTGATCCAGCTGTTTGCTTTGTTTTAAAGTAAATAGTTAACAGAAGATAATTCAAATGTTCTTACTACTTACTCTGTCTAAGATGCATTTGGATGATGTAATGGATAGTCCTAAATGAAACCTGCCCATAGACATAAGAGTTGATCAGCATTCACCATAAAAGTCAGCCTACCCTTGTCCCAGTACTAAGTAGATCAAGGCAGAAAAAAGAAAGATAGGCACCAATATACCTACAATCTCTGTTCTTATCGTCCTGTTTAATTTTTATAGAAATATATATTTGAGGGGAATGTGAGAATAATAAAGTAGAACTGACTGAATCTGACAAAAGGGAAAAGGATCCTGAAAGAAAGGAGACAAAGGAGGAAAAAGGGAGCTCCAATTTACATAATACCTATTCCCATATCCTCACAAGCATTTGGATTTGGTATTAATTCATTAAAGAAAGAAACTGAAGTCCAGAAAGTTCTTTCCAGTTGCTTCAGTGTTTTGGGTCTACAGAGTTGACAAATTATAATGCTGTCACTTTTTGGATATAATTGTTATTTTTAGGTAACTTCAGAAGCCCCTCTCCTCTATCTCTCATACTGATGATGGATTTTTACTGATCCATTCACCATTATATACCTGGTATCTTTTGGCTAAGAGCATAGGTTGAGAAGGGGGTTAGGTCAGGGATGGAGGACGGGGCTTTTTCTTAGCCAAGCTCAGAGGTTGTTCTGACAGTGCATACAGGAAGAGGTTGCCAGGTGATTGCTAAAGGCCAGGGAGTATGAGCCAGCTGTCTCTAGGAACATGCCAGGCCCCGTGTTATATCACAGCCATGGGTACTTGTCTGTTTGAGTCTCTAATCTATAAGATAAGAAGCAGGCTGTTAGAAACCTTCCACAAGACTATTGCTAACAAGGCCCTCCTAACCTCAAATGGAAGCCAAGAGGCTTTCCAATGGGCTACTTCAAGCCCAAGCCCAGTAGATGTCAAATATTACTTCACACACTATCAGGAGTGATACAGTGGAACAGAAAATTATACCAGTACATTATATCAGTTTTTGAAGCAGACCATGGCTTGATTTTTTTTTTCTTGGTTTTGTTTGTTCATTTGCTTTTGTTTTGGTGTACTTGGGTTTGAACTCAGGGTCTTATGCTTGCTGGACAGGCACTCTACCACTTGAGTCAAGCACCCAGTCCTTTTTGCTTTATTTTTCAGATTAGGTCTCACATTTTTGTCCAGGCTTGTCTTGGACTTCAGTCCTATTACCTGTGCCTCCTGCATAGCTGGGATTACAGAGTATGTCACCATGCCTGGCTCCCAGGGTTTGAATCTTAAATGAGGAGCTTTGTATTTGTACTTAACCTGTCTAAGCCTCAGTTATTTCACTTTCAAAATGGGCTCATAGTACCTACTGTATAGGGTTATTGTTGGGGTCCTATGCATTGTACAACTCCATGGGGTAGAGTTTGCAAGGATTGTCATAGAAATAACAACATTAGGACTTGTGTGACATAGAAATGCTGGTTACTGTAAATATTAGATATAATTGATACATGTAGTGTGATGTCTATAACAGTGTTTAAAATGGAATCTAATATCAGCCTCATGAAATTATCTATGAGTTGCTATAGTGCTTATTTCAAACTTGATTCTAAGAAGAGAGAATCAAAATAGTTTTGGCCACAGAAACATAATCGGAAATGTCCTGGAGCTAAGAAAGTGTTGTTTCATTCAGGGAATGGAAAGATTCTGTATTCTGGAGCTCAGAGGTCATTCATAAAAGGTCTCGAACAGATTATTGAGGGGTTTTGTCTTTGAGTACAGAGCAGCAAGCAACAGACAACCAATAAAGGGTTTTCAGGGGAATGGGAGTGTCACATCTGATCTTTAATTTTTGTATTATTAGCATATAATAGTTATGGGGGGAACACATTGTGATATTTACATATGTGCCTACATAAAATATATCTTAATTAGATTTACCCCCACGGTAGTTCTCCTTCCTCTTCCCTCCTATATCTGGTTTTTAGGAAGTACATTTTGACTGAACTGTGAAAAATGGAATGAGTTTAGCAGTAATTTGAAAGTCTAGGAGACAGACACAGGTTGGAATCATTCTTCAGTCTCTCTTCAGTACTATTATTTATTATAAATATTTAAACTTTCTAATCTTTACAGTTTTCCAAGACATTTTCAATTGTAAACCTTCCAAAAGGATCACTGTACAGTTTCTTTCCTCTGTTTTAAATGTTAGTTGTCTGCTGTTTAATTTTGCATGGCTTCCAGGCATTGGGATCAAGTATAATTCAGATCTTTTTATAGTAGGCAAGAGCTGGCCTCATTGCTTCCACTCTTCCCCCTACAGGTTGTTCATCACTAGACCAAGTGAGAGCCCCTTCTAAAAGGGAAATCAGATATCACACTCTGATCACAATCCTAGGATTCCTGTCTTCCTCCCCTTCAAAGCTGGTACCTCAGTTCTCCATGATCCATTCCTCCTAGACCCACTCTTCTACATTCTCATCTTCTGGGCGCCACCCCTTTCTACATTGTTCCATCCCAACACTGGTTTCTCTGGGGTTCTGGACTATGCCAAGCACTATTACCCATTATGACCTTTATTTGTGGTTGAAATTCTCTTCCTGCAGCTATCCACAAGGCTTGATCTCTAGCTTCCCTCAGGACATTGCTCAAATGTTACCTTGTCCTTCTCATATAAAATCATGCATGTCATAGGTGAGCATGTGCTGACACACACCCAATTCCTGTCCTTATGTTGATTCTTCCCTCTCCTGTTACAACACATGTTATCACCTGACATTTATATTTACTTTTGTTCCCTCCCCATTAGAATATAAACTCAGTGAAGACAGATACTTTGTTTTGGGCCCTGGTGAATTCTCAGAATTAGTCATTCTAAAGTTCATATTAATCACATAAATATTTAAGGCACAAGAAGAGGCAGAGGGGAATTGGAGCCACATCTTCCACTCTTGTTGCAAGCTGGATAAATGTTTTAAGCAAAGCTCCTACAACTCACCTAAGTCCTTCAATGATTGAACAATCTGACAGACTGACCAGGAACTTTTGCATACCTTGGAAACCTGTTTCTTCTGTTTTCCAGTCTTTCACTTAGATTGAACCCGTCGACTGTTGCAACCTTCTGCTGGTCTTTAGCATGGGAGAAATGCAAAGAAGCCAATCTCCCACTAGTGATGAGCTAAAAATGGCTTTAGACTGTGATGGGGTCACGGAGGGTCTGCCTGTATGTGCTGAACAGGGGAATTCTCCTGGGTCCTGGTGCAGTTTTCCGTGTAAACCATCAGCAGCAAACCTGGGCTGGGGAACATAGGCAAAAGTGGTGTGGCTCTCAGTGAACTTGAAGTTGTGAGAGCCTCTAACCCAGCTCCTCTTTTAACTTTTCCCAAGCCATGAGGAACACTTACCCTCCTGTCCCACACTAACCCGCATACCCCAGGCCCAGGAGGCAGAGGTGATATGAGGTCAAGGCTGAGTTTTGTATGAGCTTGTGGTGAATTTAGGGCTGTGGTGGCTCTGTCCACTACTTTGCTTACCATCCTTTGTGCTGCTCAGTGACTATTGCCATATGTTTAACTGCCTACAGCCCTTCATCATATGTATACTTTGTGGTCATTTTTGTTATGCCACATGAGCTAATTTAGATGGAATCATCACTCTTGCATATTTTGGTCATTTGAGCCTACTACAGAACTAATATGTGTTTTGAAATGACCATGGAAAGTATGAGAGTGACACTGAGAAGGAACATTTTATGGCTGATTTCACAGCCTGCTAGGCTTTATACACAACTAGGCCCAGGCCACGGTTATCTCCTGTTCATTTTGCAGACAATGGTCTGGTTCCTGTTGCAGCCTACATGTCCCAAAGTGGGCTGTGTATACAGATGTGAAGAGCTCTGCTTGGTGAATCAGCTGTCCATCTGCTAACAGATCAGGAGACCTGGGCTTGCTGAAAATTAGAAGTAAATGTGCTTTCATCAAAACATGCTTGAAAAACTATACTTAATATGTGGAAATACTGCATTTACAGTGGATTTTTCCTCATAAGAACAAATACCTTTGAGCTTTGATTGCAGACAAGCGTGAAGATTTATTTGTGCTCCCAAGTAAGTTTGGAACAGTAGGATAGTTCATGAACTACAGTGTAAGGTGTACTCCAGAATTTAAGACAATCATCACATCTTATGTTGGTAGGATTTTTTTCAGAATTTGAGTTGCAAGTCATGAATCCTAATAAGATAATTTTGTCAAAGAAATAGCTTCTCCAAGATAATGTACTAACCAAAATTTAAAAGAAAATCTGTTTGAGCAACAAGGAGGAAATTATTTAATGCTTCAGAAGTTTTTTTCTTTCTTGTTGGCTATTAGTATGCATAAATGTGTGTTCAGTAAGGCCAGGCTATAATTGAACTTTTCATTTCCAGGAAGTCAACTGTGGTTCTTTCTCAATGAATGAGACTCCATGTAGAAAAATCCACAGAGACTCTGAATTATAAATTTTACAAAGGGTTGCTTAATCACTGATGGATTCTTAGAATAATGATTCACCAGAGATTTTGTGATGGTCAGACATACACAAATTTTTGGTAAAAGTAATGACACATAAGTAATTAGTCATGCTTTAGATTTGGCTCTAATAATGTAATTTTTTTCTACCCTTCCCCTCATCTTATTTTTAACAGTAGCTTGGGACAATTGGAAGTCTCACTGGACACTATGCTGCGATTAAGTCTCTCACCTACATTTTCAATGGGGTTTCACCTGTTAGCTTTGATGGCTCTGTTATTTTCCCATGTGGACCATATAACTGCTGAGACAGAAATGGAAGGAGAAGGAAATGAAACTGGTGAATGCACTGGCTCATATTACTGTAAGAAAGGGGTGATTTTGCCCATCTGGGAGCCCCAAGACCCTTCTTTTGGGGACAAAATTGCTAGAGCTACTGTGTATTTTGTGGCTATGGTCTACATGTTTCTTGGAGTCTCTATCATTGCCGACCGGTTCATGTCCTCTATAGAAGTCATCACATCTCAAGAAAAAGAAATAACCATAAAGAAACCCAATGGAGAGACCACCAAGACAACTGTGAGGATCTGGAATGAGACCGTGTCAAACTTGACCTTGATGGCCCTGGGATCGTCTGCTCCTGAAATTCTTCTTTCGGTAATTGAAGTGTGCGGCCACAATTTCACAGCTGGAGACCTTGGTCCCAGCACCATCGTGGGAAGTGCTGCCTTCAACATGTTCATCATCATCGCACTTTGTGTTTACGTTGTCCCTGACGGGGAGACAAGGAAGATTAAGCATTTGCGTGTGTTCTTTGTGACAGCAGCCTGGAGCATCTTTGCCTATACCTGGCTTTACATTATTTTGTCTGTCATCTCTCCTGGTGTTGTGGAGGTCTGGGAAGGTTTGCTCACTTTCTTCTTCTTTCCCATTTGTGTTGTGTTCGCTTGGGTAGCAGATAGGAGGCTTCTGTTTTACAAGTATGTCTACAAGCGGTATCGTGCTGGCAAACAGAGAGGAATGATTATTGAACATGAAGGAGACAGGCCATCTTCCAAAACTGAAATTGAAATGGATGGGAAGGTTGTCAACTCTCATGTTGACAATTTCTTAGATGGTGCTCTCGTTCTGGAAGTTGATGAGAGGGACCAAGATGATGAGGAGGCTAGGCGAGAAATGGCTAGGATTCTGAAGGAACTTAAACAGAAGCATCCAGAGAAAGAAATAGAGCAATTAATAGAATTAGCCAACTATCAAGTCCTAAGTCAACAGCAAAAAAGTCGAGCATTCTATCGCATTCAAGCTACTCGCCTGATGACTGGAGCTGGCAATATTTTGAAGAGGCATGCAGCTGACCAAGCAAGGAAGGCTGTCAGCATGCATGAAGTCAACACAGACATGGCTGAAAATGACCCTGTTAGTAAGATCTTCTTTGAGCAAGGGACATATCAGTGCCTGGAAAACTGTGGTACGGTAGCCCTGACCATTATCCGCAGAGGTGGTGATTTGACCAACACTGTGTTTGTTGACTTCAGAACAGAAGATGGCACAGCCAACGCTGGTTCTGATTATGAATTTACTGAAGGCACTGTGGTCTTTAAACCTGGGGAGATCCAGAAGGAAATCAGAGTTGGCATCATTGATGATGATATCTTTGAGGAGGATGAAAATTTCCTTGTGCATCTCAGCAATGTCAAAGTATCTTCTGAAGCTTCAGAAGATGGCATACTGGAAGCCAATCATGTCTCTACACTCGCTTGCCTTGGATCACCCTCCACTGCCACAGTAACCATCTTTGATGATGACCATGCAGGCATCTTTACTTTTGAGGAACCTGTGACTCATGTGAGTGAGAGCATTGGCATCATGGAGGTGAAGGTGTTGAGAACATCTGGAGCTCGAGGAAATGTTATCGTTCCCTATAAAACCATTGAAGGGACTGCCAGAGGTGGAGGGGAGGACTTTGAGGACACCTGTGGAGAGCTGGAATTCCAGAACGATGAAATTGTGTAAGTTTTTATATGTGTGTGTGACTGTGGTTAAGTGTGCTTATGAATGTAAGTGTGTGTATCATTTTAAAAACTGAATGACATTCAAGGAATAGAATTTTTATTATGTAAGACCACTTTCAAAATATCAGTGCTCACATGGGTGCCACCTTATCAATATGCACTATATACTGAGATCTTAATCTAACATTGAGATTTTTATCTTTACTTTTTTCCTTTTACATATTCTAGGCACAATGTAGACCATGATAAAATGAATCTTGTGAAACAATTTGGCAGATCACTTAAGATGGGTTGAAAATTTTGTATTCTGTTTTAAATCATATTATATATATATGTATATGTGTATATGTATATAAACAGACACATATACACATATATATACACACATATATATATAGTGTGTATACAGATCCATATACACATAAATAAATAAATATATATATATATATATATGCAGAAAAGGAATATTTAGCACATCACAAAAAGTCCCTGACTTCATTGCTGAGTACAAATTGGGAAAACTCAAAAAGGAAATACATCTGAAAAGAGTTTCCTGGCTGCCAGGGCTGATTGAAAATATTTCTGTGGTTTTTATTCAACATTGTGTATTTGTAACAATATATGATTATGTTTCTGCTCATATGCTAATGTTTAATTATGACTTAATGACCAACCCTGTTTCTTCAGTTGGATGCCAGCATGGGAAAAGCCCTACAGCTCTTCTTCAGTTCCAATCTGGTTTTATTTTACATAATTATACAAACACTTTCACCCTACTTATACAGTAATGGGGAGAAATATGATTCTGTTCAAGCATCCTAGTTAACAGGAACAAGTCAGAGAAAAAGAAGTAGAGAACAGTTTATTCTTCCTTATTGGCATATTACTGTGATGATGTTAGAAGTTGGAGTGACCAGTTGTAAAGTGATTCTTTGACCAATAGCCACTATTAAGAGAGCTGTTCCTTTTTCATTGCCTAGGAAAGGGCTCTGTACTTAACTAACCAGAACAAGCAAGGAAAATTGTCTCAATGAGCAGGATCCAAACAGGAAGGAAGGAAAGAAAGAAGAAGGGAAAAGAGGAAAGAAGAGAGAAAATCATAGTATATTCAGTGTGAAAAAGGACATTATACTGAATTATTGTCTTGCTTGAAGCATTGGCAATTTAGGAATTTCAGGAAAGAAAAATAAATGTATTAAATACAAGTAATTCTAAAAATGGTTAACTCTTGTGCTGATAGCATGTGATTCACTGAGATGGCAAGTACATGCTCTCCAAGTATGAAATTTCTCCTTCCACAAGTCTGGCAAAAACAAACCAAAGATACGGGGGGTGGGGGGAATCATCCAGGGTCCTTATGACTCTTTGACATTGTATAGTAGAGATGAGCAGTTACTGAATACAATATCGAAATGAAATTAAGTAGAAATTATGATATCCATCTTCTAGTGTGTGGAGGAGGATAATGTTTTGAGTAATACCAATTTTATTTTGGTTCTTATGTTGTTAATATCCTACCTATTGAGACTTATTTTGTAGGGACACATATTTTACTGAAATAGGATATAGTAACACATTAATATCCTTCACACCCAAGAAAAAGTTATTTCCAAACATCTTGCACTGAATCTGATCTTGCCTGTCAGCAGGCATAAATTTTATTGCTTTGCTTAAACTTCTTTCCCATCACATTTTCCTATTAATTTCAATTTTTGAGTCTTCCTATAATAGATAGCACTTGTGAGACTTGTAACAGTTTAATTAACTCACAGAGTAGCCCTTAAACATAACTCAATCAGTGTTTTGTTTTGCTTATTTGTTTGACTTAGGCTATTGTTTCATAAAATTTCACCTTGTTTTTGCTTAAGAATAATACCCTTGTACTTTTATATATGACAATTAAGCTTTTCCTATTCTGCTCTCTGAGATTTTTACCAAGCCATAAATAAATAAATAGTCTTCTTTTGGGGAGCAGAATATAGAAAGAGAAGGCTTGAAAAAAGGCTGGATTTCTTTTAAAACTTTGTAAGAGTTGGTATAATTGGTGAAACTTCCTGAGAATCAGAACCACTTTAGTGTATGTGTTCTTTGGTGTTTTATAGATCAATCACCAGTTCCTGGTGTTATAAAATTCTTACTGTATTTTACTCACTAAGGTAAAATGTGGAATTACAGCGATGGCAAGACAGCTTATTTATAAATGGAATAAAATTATAGCCCTACATTTTTCTTTCTAGAAATTGAATTTTAAAGAGTTTTATTCTCAACACTACAGTGTTTGATTACTGACAAGCTTTGTAGATGCTTAATACACTGATTGGGTATATTAATTTCTTTGTATGATTGGGATCTAGCTCTAAGATAAGCACCCAGAACTCAAATACAATGTTCCTCGAAATATGTATCACATACAGGGAGTTGAAACAATTACTTTTTTCTTTTCTTTCTTTTTTAATGGATTTTTTATTTCCTCTGGTGGTTGTCTCTACTGCCAGTTCCATACATTCAAATCCAAGGAAAAGACAGTTTGTCATCATTAAATCAAGTTGTGCATATGGACCCAACCCAGCTTTTTTTTTTAAGAGTGGATTTCTACGTCATTCACTTACATAACTAATCTTCAGAGATGACTTTCCTTAAAACTTAATACAATACATAGATGGGACTGGTAACACAACTGAGCTTAACTGAATATTTTGAAAAATCTTTTTTGTTTGTTTAATACTGTGGATACTAAATTAATACTGTGGATAAACCAGAATATGGGATTCTTTCCAAAGCACCATAAAGAGATTCATGGCAAAGCCTGGATTTAAAGGCTATCTACTTTTAAGGATCCATTAGCCGTGATTGAAATAAGGTCCAATATGATCAGAGATGGAGACTAAGGGACAATATGGTTTTATCCATTCTTTGATTTCAAGAACAAAAGAGGGGCGGGGGGTGTAAATCAGGTGGTCAGTGCCTGCCTAACAAATGTGAGGCCCTAAGTTCAAACCTCAATACTGAAAAAAAATAAAAGTAGGCATCCCTATTCATTTTTGTTTGTTTCTTCTCAACATGACTTTATTTTTCTAAAAAATGTTTTAAACCAGAGGCTAAGGATAATAATCATAATAGTGATGTTAAATTACATGAAACAACACTCTTTGTAAATGTAGGACAAAATGCAAAAACTAAATCTTAGTCTAAGGTAGATTATGTTGTTATTCCAGCATTTAGTAGCTTTTAGAAAAAGTGCATCCATGTTTTTATTTTTAGGGAAAGATGTTAAAAATTTCTAATCTTTCATCTTATTTTTTGTGTAGAAAAATGATTTAATTTTATAACAAAGGATATAACCATTCATATTCTTAGATAAATGACTTGAATTATTTCAACTTGACCTTTTCTAAGATTAAAATGTGTATTTCAGAAAAAATATTAAGTGATGAATGGTGCTTATAATATCTAATAAAACATATTTATGGAAAAACATTTTAACATCACAATATAAAGAACTCATTAAAATAAACCTAATTAGCAGCTAGTACATGCTTTGGTATAGCTCAATCAATGAAAAATTCCAAACCCATGCTAAATAATCTTAATTTTCAATAGGGAATTCTGTCTAATGTTAACAGCTAATAAAAAATAAATCAAGATATGTTAATTTGTTTTGTGGTTTGGTAGATTATATCCACAAATTTGAAAGGCTGCTAACTATTGTTCTTTAATGATGCTAGTTATTGGTAATAATAACTACAAAATATTATTTGGTCTTCCAGTGTCTAATATTAGCAAAACTGTTCTGTAAAATGTTAAGGTTAATTAATTAATATGGCTACAAACCAAATTCAATTACTTATTTATAACCCACAGTAATATCATTTTGGAAGATAATTCAAAAAATTGTCAGCATTTATTATTATGTATTTAAAATGCAGAGTTGAGAAAACAAAGGAAGTTCAAAATTTTACATAACATACTGCTAGGTAAATCAGTTTACTGGCAGATCCTAGCCATAGCATGGTATATTAAACAAGGGGCCTATTAAGTATTAATTTTAATAACCATTATATTTTCAGGTATAGTTGTAACTTCATTAACTCTAGGAAATAATGATATGCAAGGCATCTCAACAAATCTATCTCTGTGACACCCAATATTTTTGAGGTTTTATGGAAAAATGAACTAGAAAGGAAATAAATTTTAGTAAATTTAGAAAATAAATTTAAGTTCTATCAAAGTATTATTATTATTGTTGGAAAAGTAAATACTTTGCCATTTGTTATTTCTATTATCAGTATTCTTCTCTTCCATTTTATGAAATAGACACCGAGGTGTATGAGATACCAGTTCAATTTTGAGTATAGAACAAAATATGTATACAGTAAGGCCACTATATATAATAAATAAGGTAAAACAAAGTATTAAGAAAACCTAAAGTGATCACAACAGGACATTCGTGTGTGGGGAAATCAGAAATGATGAAAAATACTGTAGAAAACATCGTTATAAAAAAAAGGCTTTTAGCACATAACACCTTACATCCAAGTAGCCAGGATTCACTTTCCAGCAGAAGAATTTGGTCTGCTATATTTAGAATATTAAAATGATGGGCAGGTGATATTTTATAGTGACATAAAATATTTCTAGGTAATTTACTACACTACTGTGAGATATTTGAATGGTATAGTTTAGTATTTCCATGGCTTTCCACACTGGAATATTTATCTCTTTTTAGAGCCAAACCACATGTAGTATCATCTGCAAGCCTCAATTATAACTACAGTGTGTTTTTGTAAGTGCATATGCTTTCTAAATTCATAACTATCATAAAAATAAGACAGGGCAAGAGCCAAAAATATTTATAAGTTATAATTTAGTATTGCTGGGAACCTAAGTTGGTTACATGCAGAACAGTTCTTTACCATGTAACCAGATTGCTGTACTTACTGTTATAATCTCATCTTCCCAGGACTAATTAGAGTCTAAGGTTATAATATACTTATAGAAAGAAATTTTATCTTAGCAAATGAGGAAATTTCATAGTTTAGACACACTGAAGTGCATAAATTATGAGCTCCTTTCTGAGTCATCATTCAAGGCCATTACCTAGTGGGCTGATTGCTTCCATAGTTCAGAGCTAGAGAAAAACTTATGAACCAATAAATCATCTCTTACTAATAAGTTACTGATTTGTGCCTAGTACTGGGCTAATCATTATGAAAGGAAACAGGAAAATACTCTCCGACACTGTACACAGGGAGATAATGAGATAATACATCTTTTGATAAGTACAAACATCATTATAAAGAGATTGTTTGAGCTGCAGGGGAAGGCTTAATTTTGAACAAAATATTTTCATTTATTTTTGGAAGACAGAATGCATAGTGGAAAGAAAAAAGGGATGTCTGTTTTAAGTTGGAGTCCTGTCTTGGTCAACCTGAGAGTATGGACAATTTCAATGAATAGACAGGATCATCATCAAAATTAATGAAATATACAATGAAAATTCATTTGCTTTTATGGGTTTCAAATCATTCTAGGGGTGTTGAAATCAATCTGAAGATGTTGCTTAAAGGATTTTTGTTTTTGGATCCCTTTTTGGTGGTATGTGTAGAACTATTAGACAAATACTGTTATTAGACAACATACTGTATTCTATGAAGTTTCTCACATTTTTAAATAAATTTAGTATTGTAACAACCCAATAAAGTTAGTGACATTGCCAATGGAAAAAAAACTGAATCTGAGAGTGTAATTTCTCCAAAGAACTGAGAAATTATGGACCCAGAATTTGAACCCTTTGTCTATTTAATTTAAACATAACATTAACTTAACTTAAACTTAACATTACTTAAACTTAACATTGCCTCTTGTAGCTTCTCAAGAAAATTTACAAGATTTCTAGTAAACTATTAGCAATACTTTTTTTCAGGGGGGATTAGTCCTTGTCTAGGAATTCTTTTTTTTTTTTTTTTTTGCTGGTACTGGGGTTTGAATTCAGGGCTTGCACTTGCTAGGTAAATGCTCTACCACCTAAATCACACCTAGTCCTTTTTGCTTTAGTTTTAAATAAGGTTTTCACTTTTGCTGGAGCAGACCTAAGACCAAGATCATCCTACCTTCGCCTCCTAAGAAGCTAGGATTATAGGCACGCACCTACCCCTAGGAATGGTTTCCACTTACTTTAATCTACTAACCTCTTGAGCACTCCTTCACTCATTATGCCACCCCTCTGTTTTCTCAGAGTAACCAGTGTACTGCTACCATCTTGTAAAACCTGAGCATATTTTATTCTTAGTTGTGAAAGTGGGAAGACTTTTTTTCCTGAGGATGCTACTAATCCAGGGAGTGATTTAAACATACTGTACTTTTCTTTGGAATGGAGCAACCTTGAGGGTATAACACCTTGAATAAGGTTATTTATTGTCATTTTGCTGCTCTGTCCTTATTAGCTGAGGTGTGGAAAATTGCCTATGGGCAACATTGTATTGTTAGGAGAACTGCAGAGGTTTCTCTATAAAAAAAAATCTGCATCATATTCAGTCATGGCTACTGAAATCCAATCATTGGAGATTCATTCTTTGGGGTAGGAAAGCTATTAGCTTAAGAAATAATTTAAGCTGCCTTGCAATCGTAGAGTAGAAGTGGCTCTGAGCCAGGTGGCAGGAAAGGATGAGAAGCCAGATGAATGTGAGGTCAGCAGCAGTAGAACTAATCTTTATAAGTACCTTGGGAAAGCCCACTGAGGGAGTGGAAGGTGCTGACTAAGTAGGTAGGACTTTATCTGCTGGCTTCCCACAGTGCCTTGTACTTTCTGTCCTGGTACTGTAGAACTCCAGAGGGACCTGGGAAGGAAAGTGAGCAGTCAACAATATGGGCAGAATTATAGGAAAGCTCTTTTGCTTCCTCTCCTGGCTTGACATGCCACCGACGTAATATCCATCTCTTTGCCAAAGGTTGAGCCAGACAGGGTCCTTTCTTTTCACAGGCCACACAGCTGCCTTACTATAGAGCCAGGCTAAACAAATAATGCCTTTTCATTTCCTGTCTTTCTCCTGAGGGCTTGGGGCTCTAGACTACATTTTCTTTCCTTTTTACAATGTCTCCACAAGGTCAAATATGGCAGTAGTCATTATGCTCTTTTGTGCCAATGAAGAAATGGAGGCAAGGGACAAAAGAAAGCCAAAGACACAACTTAGGTACCTTGTCTTTCAGGCTGATACTCATGGTAATTGGGCAACCAGAGAGATTTCAGTATTTCTGGTAATTCGAATATTAATGAAATAACCTAGGGTATTTTTCAGATAGTTTTCTGGTTTAGTTGTTGCTTTTTTAGGTTTAAACATGAGAGATCTGGGGTTTTGGGTATACTGAAACCAAGGGTGACCCTTGAATCCTAAGCTACCCATTTATCAACAATAGACTTCTGGAAGATAAAAGATGTACTGAGGAGTATCCCTCCACTTGGATTCTACCTGTTAGTTTGAGTTCTAACACTATCCTCTCCTAACTTTATGACTCTCAATAAGTTACTAAAGCTTGGAGTCTATTTCTCACCTATAAAATGAGGGTAATAGGTGCTGATGATGGTGGAGGTAATGGTGATGGAGGACAAGGTAGCAATGATGATGGAAGTTCAGGTGGTAGTGGTAATGATGATGTTGCTGGTGATGGAGATACTTTTGAATAGGTTGATGGTAGTGGAAGTGGTAGTAGTAGTTGTGGGATGGTGGTGGTAGTAGTGGTAATGGAAGTAGCAGTTTAGGATACGTTGATGGTAGTGGGTTTGGGGTAGAGGTAATGATGGTGTTGATGTGTTGGTACTTTGGGAGATGATGGTGGTGGTGGTGATTATTGGTGATGTTAGTGGTAGTGTTGGTGATGGTTATGGTCCTAAGATTTATTAAGGACAATATTTATTTAATCTTCACACTATATTGACTACTGTTGCTATACTCATTTATAGAAGAAGAAATTGAGACTCAGAGAATAACTTTGGGTCACATAGTTAATGCAGGGTTGAGCTAGAATTCACCAGTGACTATACCGCCTATGCTGTGTCATCAGGGGCTTTCACAGCATGTTTGAGGCTGTGATCCTGTGACCGAGACTATAACACATGTCCAAGAAACCTAGAAAATTATAAACAAGAGTGTTCATTTAGCTTTCCTGGAATTCTTGAACATGTATCATGTGCATTGCATTATGAATCCCCATTCCCCATTAAACTAAAAGAGCCATGATTAACAGAGCATGAAAAGCAAGAGAATGCAAAATGACATAATCCCTCCATGTACCTGACCTGACCAATTAATGTCTATTTTTTCCTGTCTCACAGTATGCATTTTCCCTTGGTCCTAAATTTAAAAAGAAACTTCATTATTATGAATTTTCTGACATGACTTTTTCAAGCCCTGTAGCATTTGGCTTCCTTATATGGCCAAAGAGTGAATGTAGCTTTTCTCCATACTTAAAATAGTATTTTTTGGCATAACATTATAAATTAATGACAGCAGAAAACTAGTATTAGGATATTCTTACTATCTTGGGTTAGCACTGCTTTAAAAACATTAGGTTCTCTGATCCTGGAGGTGATTAACAGTAAGAATTATTGATTAGGAGACTTTCCAAGAATAGGTGACCCTTGTGGTTCTTCATCTGACACAAACCTATAGTTTCAACCTCCACAGCAAATGGAATTTTTAGATATACTTTTTAAAATTTAAATATCAAGTCATTCTTGCTCAATTATATTCTCTCTACAGGACAAAAACAAGAAAAATAATTATTCCTAAAACCAGATGAATGTTCAATGACAACTTACACATATTTCATAAAAATCATTGTTCAGTATGTTTGTAAAAAGGTTTTATTTTGCCACATGTTTTAACTTTTACAAACAAATTATCGGTCTATTTGGATTAAATCCATTAATAATATATTTGCAAATATGATTGTAACCTTTAAAAGGAACCCACAACTGTTCCCTTTTAACAAAGAATATTTCTCTTATACACGTTTACATACACTTACACACACATACATACCAACACACACATGCATACACAAATGCAGTTACTGTTTACTCAAAAAAAATGAAAAATAAAATTAAGTTATATTTGCATAGTGTTTAGTTCTTAGTGTACAATAAAACAAAAATATTTCCCAAAGTAATAAGGACAGTTTTCCTTCTTGCATACTAAGCATTACAATCTTAATTTGACTCAATTTTAAAAATGGACTATTCACTTTACTGTGTATGTCTGTGTTTCTTGGATTTGTGATGAAGAAAGGGATGGAGAGAGGGAGGGAAAAGGAAGGGAGGGAGAGAGAAAAGAGGAGAGGAGAGGAAGGGTGTGGATAGGAGAAAAAAAGAGAGGAGAAGAAGAGGAGGAGAAGAGAAGGAGAGGGAGAGAAGTGGAAACAGAGAGAGTAAGGAGAGGGTGACCAGAGAAAGAAGAGAAAGAGGGAGGAAGGAAGAAATGAGGCAGGCAGAGGGACAGAGACAGAGAAAAAGAATACATAGCCTTGATGATATTTTAGCTACTACTAAAATGAAGTGAAACCTGGAACTAGTCCAGATTCTTGCTCAATGAAACAGAAGTCGGTAGATGGGATTCACTCAAGCTGCTTCTTTACTAAAAATAGGCAGCAACTTTGCCCTTGAAATCATGTATGTGCCTGAGAATCTTTGGGGAACCTTCAAGTAGCTTGTGGAATCCAGTAGGCCTGCTCATCGACTTCTGCTTTCCACAGCTGTTCTATGAGCATCTTTATTAACTCCTTTGCTGGATGCTGAGACAGCAGTGGTGACATAGTCCCTGTAGTGAAGATCCTTGTATTCACTAGAGAAGATAGGTGAGCAAATGTCTAGTTCTACAACAATATGTAGTCAGTCCTGAAGCTTTTCTGAACCTTGCTTGGCATTTTTGTCTCAGCTCCTCCTAAAAGGGCTTTTGCCATAGTGTTTAGGCTGACAATAAGTGAAAATTGTGGCCACCTCTGGCAGCCTCAACCCTTGATGCCTGCTCTTCCTCAGAAAAGAACCACATAGCTCTTCCTGTCCCCATCCCAGATGGATTCTATCACAGTTTGGCTGCCCTCTCTGATCAAGACCAGAGGAGTAGAGATTGGGAACAATTCAAATCTAATTCATTTTTCAAAGCAGTAATGAACTCAGAGAAATGTGTAGGGAACGATTTTGTCCTCTACTTGCTTCTAATTCCGTGCGTAACCAGGGGAAGCACAGGCCACTTATATCTGAGTCCTTTCTGTAAACAGTATGGTTTTATTGAGCATAAACAAATGAAGAGATTACAGGCATCTGTATAGCCTGTAATATAGCCAGGAATTCTATATGTTGTGGTCTAGTGACTTTAGGGTCTCAGACTCAGGTGACCCAGAACCTTAAGATATCCCAACAGAAAATTGAAGGAGCTCAGACAGATCACCAAGGAAAGACAGTCAGAGGCAGAAGTCTTTTTGAGCTGTTGTTAATATGGAAAAAGGACATCTATATGGGTAAGTTCTGGGATGTTGCCAACTGATATTGTAGGAAGTAATTTCGCTAACCTATACATGGTGTAGTAGAATAGAAAAATATTAACAAAATATAATAATAATATACTAATGAATAAACATAAATATGTAAGTATAGATATAAATACAAAACAAATATAATATAAAGACTGTTAAGTCCAGATTTTTTAAGTCCAGATGTTTATCTGGTAGTGTCTTGAGCTAAAATATCTTACAGAGGTCAGTAGTTTGAATAATGTATTCTACAGGTTTGAATTCTTTTATGGAAAGAAAATCTTTCTTAATATTCCATGATGTCTATAGTCATTGTAAACTAGATTCTCTTAAATTCATCTGGTTTTGATTATTTAGTTATTTAGTGATCAACTCTTATATATGAAGCCACTGAGACATTTTTAGGTAGATCTGGGTCTTTGGGCCTACAGTCAGATTTTCCAGTCCAGTTTTATGAGTCTTTTGTGTTTACCAAATATATATATATATAGTTGTTTTGTTTATATTCAACCTGGATATCAGTGAGCTTGACGAGCTGTGTTCATTTTAGGTTTGTCACTTCAGAAACTTGGACAAAGAATAAGAGTAAATATAGGTATTCACTGTGGACACAAATGACAACCCTGGGAAGTCAAGTGCTCAGCAGTTTCCTGAGTCCACATGCTTTGTGATAGCTATTGCAGCCATCTGTAGGGACATTTTGCAGGTAGTATAAAGATTAAGAGCACAGGCTTTGGGGCCAGAAAGCTTGAGTTTAAATCCTCATATCTCGTAACCTGTATGCACTCAGACAACTTACCAAAGCTCTCTGTGTTTCAGTTTTATTATCTACAGAATGAGGATAATAGTACCTACTTCAAAGAATTAAATCCATTTAGCCAGTACCTGCCTACAGTAAGTAAATGTTAGTTGTAATTATTGCCTTTACTTACTTTCTAGACAGTTGTTTACAAGAGTCTAATCCCTAGGCAAAGAAATGGTATTGTAAAACCATCACTCATCCATATAAAAAAATGAAAAAAAAGCTCATTGGGAGTAAAGCAAAGAATGCTTCTCCTTTACCTTTCTTTTCTTAAAACATACACACAGATATGCTGTTGAGTTTGGTGAATTCTGTGTGTGTGGTACATGCATGTGTATGTGTTCACATATTTGTATGTACTTGTTTTCTGGGTAGGAGCACTTGAGGTATAATTTTGTCTTCTTCTAGCCTAGAAAAAAATGATAGCTACAAACAAAGATCAAAATTATAACAAGATGTTGCCCAAGCTATGCCTCATCATTTTTGGTGGAGAAAGGGAAAGAAGCAAAGTATACTGTGAAATCAGGGAGCTAGAGCTGATAGGAAACATGGGTGAAGGAGGGGTCAGAGATGAACCTTTCCTATTACTTAACTCTTACCCATTTCAAGGTTCCTACAGGTTTATTTCATCTTCACTTCAATGTTTTAGGCATTAGCACACCAGTTTTAGGGCTGTGGGAATGCCACAGTGATTAATACCTAGTAGGGGCCTCAACAGGTGGTTTTTTAATAGATGGCAGAAAGAAAGAAGGAGGCTACAAAGATGTTTACACATGGGAAAATGTAAATCCAAAGATTAAATAGTTGTTCTGACAGACAGATCCCAGACTGAAAACTAAGTCTTATGGGTACCTTGTCTAGTGGTATTGACACTACACCAAGTGGCACAGTTGTTAGCTAGGACTTACTCTATATCTCTTTCATCTGCTACCAGCAAGTTAACCTTAGGAGAGCTGCCTACCTGGGTAACCACTCAGCTCTCAACAATTTTTCATGACATTTACCTCTTTAAAATCCACTCAAAATGTATTTTAACAAATTCTCACCTGGAATAAGTTGTTTGAGCAAAAGAAATCATTGAATTTTTATTCTTTGTGCTCTGCATCTCCTTGCCTGTGCAGGAAGTCCATGAGAAATTCTTTTTTCTAATTTTGGCAGTGCTGGGGTTTGGCAGCGCTGGGTCATCATACTCAAGTGCTCTATCGTTTGAGCCACACTTCTCTAGCACATTTTGCTTTAGCTGTTTTTCAGATAAGGTCTTACACTTTCTTCCCCAGGCTGGCCTTGGAAGTCAACTATCCCTACCACTGCCTCCTGTGTAGCTGGGATTACGGGCATAAGCACTGTACCTGGCCCAGGCCTGAGAAATTCTTATAAGATCTGTAGAGTTATTCAGAGTTAGCACTGAGAGGAGGATTATTAGTGAGGTAATAGGAGTAATGATATGTTGCATTAAGTAGTGAAATGTCCACTTTCCTTATGACTGCTATGAAATGAAATTCCTCACGTGATAATTCAGGGTCACATACTTACTCTTATTCTATAATAAACAAGTCTATGAAGTTGAATGATTCCTTTTCCTTCAAGCATGGTGCTGCCTTAAAAGAAGCCAGCGATGCTAGCAACTTGCCTGTGAATTCTCACTACATCCACAACCTTACTTCTGTCTTTACTTTCTAGACTGATCTTTGCTCCCCCATGATCGTTAGTTCATCAAAATATGAACTAACTTCATATTTCAAACTTCTTTTGTTTGAGCCAAAAAGCAGAGGTTTACTAAGTAGAGAAAAAAGCCCCCCCAATACAGGAAGGGTCTCAGAAAGACTGAGCCTCCAAAATCTATTAACTTCCTAATGGTGACTTGTTTTGTGCCTAATCTAGAAGCTGGGAGATTCAGATATTCTGTTTTTATCCAAGTTTAAAATTTAGTGGAATAAAAGGAAAATAATTACAACACAAAATGACATAATCATGATGATATATATCTATACAAATCACTGTAAGAATTCAACACTGTTACCAGAATAACACTATTTAAATCTTTTTCCTTTTGGTTTCATTTTTTTTTAATGATTTCAGGATAGAGTCTTTACAAATAATAAAATCCTCTTGTCATTTGTGAAAAATAGGTGGAAATCTCAGCTGGTCTGTCTGAAAATGATAATCATTTTTCACAATTATGACCATCCTGAATTTTCACATTTTGCCATATTCTTTCCTGGAAAAAAAGTCCCTAGATGAACATGATTCTGTCTAAATTTTTATAGGTGTTAACACAAATAGAGATATCAAATTTGTCTTTGCATTGAGTAAAATTAAATCTTCATGCAAGAGCTTCAGTGTGTTAAATCCAGTTAGCCTAATGGCTACTCTTTGAATGTATTGATATGATAACCTCAATAAATATATTTCTTTGAAATTAAATGCACATTCCAATTCAATTCAGGTATCTAATGATAGATAAATCTGTGTCAAGAGGGACAATAAAAGCACTTTAGAAATGGTATTTTTCTCTGCTTTTTTTGTTTCAGTAATGAAATTGTCTTCAACATGTTTTTTAATTTAATTTCCTTTAAATTCTTCAGTAAACCTAATCCTAACACTTGCTTTGGGAGCCAATTAAACTTTCTGTTTTACTTGATATTAAGAAACATGCCTTTCTTAGTCTAATGTATAATTCTCAATGACATCCAAGGCCAACCTCTTTGTTCTTCTTCCTCTTCTTTTATATTAAAATCTGTCGTATTGAAGGCAGCAACAAGATAAGACTCAGAACATGGAGGATTCTCTTTGTATAACCTTCAAACAGTAATCAATTATCAATAGCCTAAGACATTTTAAAATGCTAGTTTATAGACACCTTGTTAACTTTGCCCACTAAGAGAAAAGTCAGTACATTAATTTTTTTTTCATTTGAATCCTTGCTTTATGAGAAAATATAATGGTTAGAGTAAAATTAAATTTTGGTGACTGTTGTTCTGGCCAGGACACTCAGAAGTAATAAGGTAAATGAAAAGTGTAATCCAGGAGATTGAATGGGATGTGAAAGTAAGTATTTCAGAGTCAAGAGTCCCCAACCCAACCAGTCTCATTAGGTCTATTCAGTTCACCACTAACCAGACTAGATGCCTTGGCAAGTAATTTCTTATCTTGACACTTCAGTTTTCCTAATTGTAAAATTAAGGTGCTAAGTAAATCATCTATGAATTTCCCATCTCAGAATTGCTATCCTGAGAGAAAGTATTAAACAAATGGCATAACACAGAAAGATTTATAGTCAAGTATGAGAATCCTGATTTGTATTTTTTGTTATCTAAATTATTCCATACTTAGTTTTCTTTATATAAGTATTTATAAAAATGAAACATTGAAAGACAACGAGTAATATTTAAAACAAGCAATAGAAGCTCACATTTTTCATTCATAGTTAGTGTTGGTAAGTTATGAACTCCCACCATTACCTACATCCCTAGAATAATGTGTTAAAGTAAATTTTGCCAGATTCATTTCAGTGGCATATATAGTTTGGCATTCTTGTCACAATGTGTTTAGGATACCATATGATTTACTGTCTAAATCAGAGTATCTTTGCAAGGGACACTATTAGAAATCATGGAGGTACAATGATTTTGAAGTGCATTGGAATAACCCTAATTTTAATGACTCAGAAAAGTAAATTGCTTTTCTATTGAGGATACTAGTAATAAGAGAGCAATAATCATCAGAATTTAAACAATTTGTATTTGATGTTTGCTTTACCAACACACATTCTTCTTTTATAAATGAAGCTATTCAAAATTAAATGCAATGCATCTGTGTATGAAGATACTATGACAAAATCCACTGTAAACTGGTGAATAATACCCTTAGGGATCAGGGTGATAGAGAAGGAGTAAGAAATAGAGGGGGTTAATCTGATCAAAATATGATATATACATGTGTGAAATACCACGGCAAAAACCCCTTGAACAATCAATATGCATTTTAAAAACTGAAGGACATGGAGATTAAATAGGTCCTATGTGAGTTTGGGTACCAGTGGGAGGGAGGAAGGTAAAGGGAGAGGGTGAAGGAAAGCAAATATGATGAATGTACTATTTATCCATACATGAAAATAGAACAATGAAACCTGTTGAAATTGTTCTAAGAGGGGAAGAGAAGAGATGAAGGAGAATAATGGAGGGGTGAATCTAATTAAGATATATGCTAAGCACATATGTAAATGTGATCCTCCTTGCACAACTATTTTATGCTAACCAAAAATCATCTTACTACAATTTGGTGGTAAACATGTGTGCTGGAATGGAGACATATGTGGGTAATTAATTAGATTTGGAGGCAATAGAAGAGGGAATCCATTATGTCTAAACCACAACTCCAGTGGTTTGTTAGTCAAACCACACTGGCAGTTTTTTTTCTCTCTCTCTCTCTTTTTTTTTTTCTCATATGGATGAAAACAATAGATTTTTCTTCTGTATTGTCAAGGAAACTGTAGATTGCCACTGAAGCAGATCTATGGGATTGTGAATATGATCTTGCCTTTGCAGCGCTCAAAAAGTGTTTTTATTTTTATTTCTTAAACAAGGGAATCTCCCAAGTCCATTCTGGTTCCAAAAGGCAATTTATTCAGTACAATCACAGCTTCCCAAGGACACCCTGACCTTGTCGTATCTTTTTCTTCCCTGGGCTAGCCTAAGCATGGAGAAGGTATGTGGTGCATTTCCTAGCTACTGTGGCTCTTTGATTTTCCTCACCAGCCTTCTTCATGCATTCCATATGGATGCTGCTCAGGGACCTATTGTTAAATGCTCTTTTATTTCCTTATACCACAGGTAACCGAGCCACAGAGTCAATGCTCTTTGGTGTCCAAATGATATAAATCTCTCTATGTCCTCTCCAATATTGAGATCTTGGGGGTTTTTCTTCAATTAATACCTATTGACTTATTGTGGTTATTCCTCTTTGTCTTTATTTAACCAATAATATTATTTCTCAGAATGGCTGCATCAGAGTAGAAAGAAAAATATTGATCTCTAGGCATAAGCCAAACCAATTCAAATCAAGCTAAATTTTCCAGAATAGATATACTGACTCATTACTTAGGTATTAAGCTTACTCATTGATTTTAATGGGAAGAGGCATTGCAAAATTATGTGAGTCTTTTGGAGGTAAACTAAAACAGGCCGTTTAAACACAGGAGTGTGGATGGAACAAAACAAACTTAACAAGAATTAACTGTTTTAATAAATTCAGTGAGAGTAATCACATCAGTCAAGTTTAGAACAATGTGGAATTTAGCACAAGAATCACTCTTGTATGCACAGAATTAGAATCAGACCTGAAAATATTCTGAACTATAATGATATCTAAACATTTTAATTGATCACACATTTAATGTTACTGGGCAGAATGGACAAGTAACACCATGTAATGGTGTTATGGATAGTTCAGACAAACTGTCACATTAAAACATAACCTTGTTGCCACATCTCAGGAGAGACTTTATATATGGATCCAAATGTGTACAGATGTTTGTTTCCCCAAGGTCTACTTGTCTCAGTAATTCAAACCCCAACCGTTCTCTTTAGTTTCTGGTGATTGTTTACCCACAAAAATCAACACTTAAAATGAGAGACAAAAAAGAATGCAATTTCACTCATTAGTACTTCTGTAATCACTTTGATTTGTGTCTCCCTTTGTAAAATACTTAAAGGGCATGAGCAATATTTTTACACTAGAGAAATCATGGTATTAATTTTCTGTTTCTAAATTGTTTATACAATTAAGATGCCATTTTAATGTTAGGTTATTTCTATTGTATAATTCTCATGAATTTTCTTTTTCAATTGATATAAACATGGTGATCAAGAAATGAATTCTTTCAGTTGTTATGTAGTAAATCAATCTGTGTTATTATTATATTTAATACCTGATGAGATACCTCATTGAGTACCTGCAATGGGTCAGCTCATAACTCATGAGCCATAATACATCTTCTGTGTATTTCTGTTATACTCCTATCTACCTGTCCAGGGATTAGTAAAAACAAGTTCCTGCCTTATGAACAAAAGAAATTTGAATGCAACTTCTTGATACACATTATCCCTTTGAATTCCTACTTAAAGGACATTGATTTATATCATACTGTACATATTATTCATTTTATATATATACATAGTATACATATTAAAGCCTCAAACAAACTACTACACATGAATGCTTTCATTGGATTTCAAATGAGACTCACATAGATTTGGGGAGAAAAAACACATATAGGACATAAAGCAGACCAATGCTAGTAACTTCTGATTCTCCCTGACATCTTCTTTACCAAGAAAAAAGGATCTGATTGTAATGTTCCTTAAAATAGATAATTTTAAAAGTCAGTGGTAATTACCAGGAAAAAAACCACACCAAGATTAGACTAACCAGTCAGAGGGTATTTACATGGAATCAATAGAAACAAAAGTATTCATCAATAGGAAAATTATGTTTGTGTCCTCTTAGTTGATCCTGCCATTGTGATACTCTAAATTTTTGTTCTCATGACTGACTCATGCACTTGCAGATTTAAGAGCTGTGGTTTCCATGGATGTAGTATTAGTGAAGATTAATGAATTTAGCAGGAGTTTCTGGAAATCATAAAATTGCCTGTGCTGTCTTTGGTCAATACGGGCAACAGTACCTGAGGAGCATATATGAGTAATGGAACAACACGAATCCCTCTGCTTTTAAGCAGCACTCCATTTCTGTGTATGCCCCCTCCCAGGTAGTGTTAAGTTTATAGCAATAAATTCTCTAATTAGCATTAATGATATTATTATTATATCCAGAGTTCAGTCTAGTGCCTGGTACACTCTACGTGGTAATGAATGGATGATTGCAAAATAGATGATTGCATCCCTCAATGTAAAACAGCCTTTGTGTTCTCAAGATTTAGAAGTAATACACTGATGATAAGTTGTCATATATGAGGTAAATTAAACACACTTAGTACACCAGCAGAATTACAAGTATCTCACAAGCGAGGTTATAAATTTTTAGAGACAAAGCTCACAGTTTTATAGGACCATATCATTTTCTCTATGAGATTAATATATCACCGCTTATGTGATATAAGCAGTATAAGCAGGTCTATTAATTCTGAAATAAGACCATTTGGTTCAAAACCCAATTGAATATTTACTTGGAAGATGGCATTGGACTATTTAGTGCCTCTCTACCCTATTTTCCCTCATCACAAAACAGAATAAATATGTATCTAAAAACAAAATGAATATTGCCTTCTTTTTGTGGTACTGGAGTTTGAACTCAGGACCTCAAGCTTGCTAGGCAGATGCTCTTACCACTTGAGCCACTCTGCCAGCCCTAAATATTGGTTTTTTGAGAGGCAAATTAGATATGTGTAAAAAGGTTAAGTCCATGTTTGACACATGATAAAAACTTAATCCAGACTGTAGTTAAGATACTGATTTTGAAATCATGTATGCATCTGTATAAAAAAATACCCAATATAGAATATTTTTAAAGATAAGAGGAAAATTGTAAATAATCTCACAAACCAGAGAATACCTTTCATATTTTAGTACATATCACATTTGCTTTGCTCTTGCTTTTGCTGTGTAGGTGTGTGTTAAAAGTATTCATTATATAAACATAACTCTTTAAAATAGATCTTATGATCTGAATAATATTCCATTATCTGAACACAATTAGCTAATGGGGTCGCTGTTATTGGTCTTTGTTTTGGTAGTGTTTTTAGTTTTTCTTTCTTTTTTGTATGTTTATACACAATAATTAATTGTACATGTTTGAAAAAATCTCCCCTAAAACTTGATCTGCATCTTAGATTAGTTCTTTATGCTAAATCTTTAAATTGGAATAAATATACCAAAAAGCCTAAATATGATAAGGCTCTTAATAATTTCATGAGGCTACTTTAAGAGAATTCTTACCTACTTACATTCCTAATGCCTTTGGATAATTTTCTAATGAGATTGATTATTTGTTAGGAATTTGCACCAGATCTTCCTTAAAATTTTTCCTGCAGGTATTAATTGAGTTTCTGTCATGTGCAAAGTATCGTGGCAGTCATCATTGTGCTTCAAATTTGTTTCCAGTCATAACTACTGTTGCTCAAAACTCTTCTTAAAACACTCTTTTGAAATTATCTCCAGAGTCATAGGAAATACCTACTTTAAAATTTTTCATATGGCGTTATCTTCCCTGATCATACATTTTGTTAAAAAGCTTTAGTTCCAAACAACTGTAGGCTGGTCCCCAGATCAAACCCAATCTCCAAAATTAGTTATTTTTCAACATCATTTATTAAGCTGTCATCTGTATTGTAGTGTTGTAGGAAGACCACATTTCTGGGATAAAAAAATCTCATGTTGGATCCCCTTTGCTAGCTTTATTGCATGGCTAATTTGATTATATGTTCTTAAAACTCACTTTCCATCTCTGCAAAATGATGAAAACAGTTCTCAAACAAAGTGCTATGACGGGTATGTCAAGATAAGGTATGTGAAAATGCTTTGTTGATAACAAAATGGTCTGCAATATATAATTAGTGAAGATAATTTATGGGTGAGTTCAAAGGATGAGAAGCCCTGTGTTAAAATGTCATGTTAGAATGATGAGAGCTATATTCAAGGAAAATCTCACCATTCTATTTCCCAATTGTCATATTTGCAAATAAGTGTTTCCTTTGTTTTGTTTCATGGTCCTGGGAATCAAACTCAGGATCATGCGCTTGCTAAGCAAGCACCTTACCAACTGAGCCCCATCCACAATCCAACAGTTATAAAAAGTTTCTTCTTTCCTGTATGTTCATGTACACTAAATATAAGCAGAATATATGGTGCTTTTTTCATATGACCATGTACAAAGCTTTTAATGCCAAACAAGTAAAATAATTTTTTTCATTGTGATCTCTAGTGCTGGACATTGACTTCAACATATTTTGGCCAGTTATAGTTCAAGTTGGAAGATTTTGCTGGTATTTGTGTACATTAGGATAATGTAGCATTCTGATGATCTGATTTTTTTTTCATTGCATCATTGCCTTCAGAGGGGTATGGTAATAATCTAACAAATTATCTCCATGATCTGTAGCTTAAAACTTTAGTGAAAAGAGGCATGTGTTCTATCCTTTGCCCCGTGAGAATTAAATCAGAAAGTTTTTATCTAAGTTTTTTTCTTTAACATTTGCTTCTAAAGGTTGCCACTTCCTTTCTCTTTATCCTTTCTCCCCCCACCTTTTTATCCTTCTAACTCTTAGTCTGTTATTACTGCTATTCACTGGTTTGTTTTTAAATAGCTCACAGAACTCTATTTTGTAAGGGGCTATGCTCATCTTGTCTTTATCATTTGGATTTTAGTATATGTGCCACCGGAGCAAACACCTGAACTCCATTTTTGGTGATGTGGGGGCAGAAGATATGGAATAATACCATTAATAAATTAATTTAATTGGTTTGTTGACAGGCAATTGTGAAATGAAGGCAAAGATGGGACCAGGGGACCATACACACACAACCACACCTTCATTGTTACTTCTGCCTTTTAAGTTGATAGTGGTGTGACTCCTGATAAGCATAATTTCCACAACATTTTAAGTAAAATGAGTTGTGTTGCAATTATCTCCAACAATCCTGAACACCTTCTTTTCTTATTCTTTTCCAGTCCCAAGCCTCGTCACATGCAGGCACTTCCAACTTTCCTCTCCAGCAAGCAAAGTAGTAGATAGAGGTTGTACTATAGGAATTAGAGTATTTTAAATAGGTGACTACTTAACCCACTCTTGATATATGGCAGCACTGGTGTGTTTTGTGTGTACATTTCCAAAGATTTATGAGTTCAGAAACCTTTAGGGGTTCAAATTTATTTCTGGCCAATAGTTTGCTTTAGATAATTATGAAGCAGAAAGTTTTTGACAAAGAGCCTAAAAATCCATTATCTTTTGGCTGTATGGAGAGCAGAGCCCTGATTTCTCTATTGACTCCAAATATATTTCTGAACTCTGAATCTGCAGATTTGTTTTCCCAATAGAAAAAATACAGAACACACTCCTGTAACAAATAATTATTGGGTATTTATAGTTGAATATTTTAGTGAACTATAAGTTGACTGAGTACCAGAAGATATACCAATATGACTATTTTGGGAAAATTTGTTCTCTCTGAGGAAAGAACCTTTCATTTTTGGCTCATGGACTCAAAAATATAAATGGCTATAGAAAACAAAAAGGCCTACATAATTTTATAGGACTTTCTTTAACTGGCATATTCATAATAATATCAAAAGTGACTTTGATTTAAAGCATATAATGATAACATTTGTTTGTTCCTGTGTAATTGAAAATTTGTTGTTGGTGTTTGTTTTTTTACTATTCTATGGCTATAAGTTATTTCCCATATTAATATTTTTTAATTCAATGTGGCAGTTAAAATTTGCTCCAAAGCTGAACCCCTCAGCATATCAGGATTGGTTAAGTCCAAGCAATAAGTAATTTGTATTATTAACTTTGATCAAACTCATAAATTTTAAATATCTAAAGTATAGTTCCCTTAAAATTTGGACCTTTGTAGTTTTTCACCACTTCTGTTAGGGTAGATGCATGCTTTGGTGTGTGGTAGCTTGTTAATCAGAAGTCATGCCATTGTAGTTTCAGTTCCCCTATTGGGCTACATACCTTTTATTCCCTTTTTTTCTAAAAGCTGTTGTAACTGCTTTGTTCAGAATCAGGCAGTTGAGCTATGCTTTATTGTGTTCCTTGTGTAACAGGGATGCCCTAAGTGCCAAAATTCCCTGTAGCTTCAGAAAAGAAATGTAGAAAATAAAACAGAAGACATTCTTTCCACTTATTGCTTCCAAACTGGCCTTCAGTCATGTGAATCCATAGAGGTGTGCCACAGAATAAAAGATACCAACAGAAGAAAATGTTGGTAAATTGGGAATGGTAGGGTTAGCTGAGTACCTGCATATCTCACAAAGGACCACATAAAATGAAAACTTTTGGAGATACTGGATATGACCTGGCTCATCTCTGAACAAACGCTTGATAAGAAACATATTGAACAGTATTTTCTATCACAAACCATGTTGGGACCTGGGTGGTGGAAGGAAGGAGGCAGAAAGTACTACAGAAGGCTGAAGAAAATATGGCTCTTTCCATGACCGACACACAGTCTAGTATAACAGAAGGTTTTTAAATTGTTAGGAGATAACATATTGTGACTTTATTACTGATGGGATATATTCTTTGGTGCTTAACACAATTATATAGGAATGCCAGCATTTGTGAGCAAATTAATGCAAACGGGTCACAATTACAATCACCAGTGATGACTCACAGCTCACAAAATTCATGCAAAATGGGTTGGCATTTTATGGAGAGAGTTGGCCAGAAAAGCAAAATGAAACTCCTCTTGACTCTCCCCTTTGCCTGGAGGAACCCTGCAAGAGAAGGTAGAAAAGCCAAGGATTCCAAAGATATTCATTGAATGCATGCTAAGTGCCAAAAAGTTGGGAGCTTCGAATAAATGAGATAGAGAAAGTCTTTGTTGAAAGAAAATTTGTACAGGCAGAGTGATCAAAACACAATGTGCTAAGAGTCATTGGTGTTCCAGTTACAGTGATGGTATTTTGCCAGAGTATGGGAGGGGGGCGGTAGTGTGGGGAGATGGGGAAGATGGGGTGGAGGAACACTTGTGTAGGTGGAACAAGAAGGCTTCAGTGCAAAGGATTAAAAATTCATAAATTAAAAATAGAGCCAGATTGAGGAACCAGTGGCTCACACCTGTAATCCTAGCTACTCCGTGGAGGTAGAGATCAAGAGGATCATGGTTTAAAGCCAACCCCAGGCAAATAGTTTTTGAGACTTTATCTCGAAAAAGCCCATCACCAAAAAAAGGGCTGGAGGAGTGGCTCAAGTGGTAAAAGTGCCTGCCTAGCGACTAAAGCCCTGAATTCAAACCCCAGTGCCACCAAAAAAAAAAAAAAAAAAAAAAAAAATAGAGCCAGACACAGGCAAATGACAGGGAGAAAAAAAAAAACTACCTAGAAAAAAAGAAACCATTGAAATTTGAAGAAGTGGAGGAACCATAAATAGCACCTCATTAAACATTTCACAGATAAGGAAGCAGGTCATAGAAATCTAGTGAGTGACTTACCATGACTATCCATTTAGGAAAGAGAAAAGGGAGGGGCAGGACTGGGCCTAGAACCTCTTTCATCTAATCTTCAGTATTCCCTTGGCATTGTCATCATGAAGTAACAAAACAATGGGGAAGATATTGAGAGAAATTAAAAGAACAGAACACAGAAAGGATTGTCTTGTACCTGTGTTATGTGTATGCGGCCAGTGTAGACATTGACATGGAGAATGAATATCATGCAATGTTTAAACCCAGGTGGGGAGTGGGGGTAATTAGATCCTTTTGCTGATTTCTCTGAGCTTCAGAGATGTGACCCACAAAGTTCTTTAGCTTGAAACAAGCAGAGAAGGAGCTGACAATGGTTAGGCTCGGGAGGAAATACAGAACCACACCACTCTTTGTGGCCAAGTTCTCAGCACTACACAGGCAGCTTTGAGTGGCAGAGGGCCTTGGCAATTCCCACAGCTCCACCACACTGATTTTGTCAGCCAGTGCGGGGAGACACTGCATTCCTTTAGCTGACTAACATACCATGTGCACTCAACCCTCACCACAGGCCACGTGTCATCATCCTTTCCGCCCTCACCTGTCATTAGTGAAGAGCTAGGCATTTATAGTTCTACAACTCAGTTAGAAGTTTTTTAATTCTCTGTCATTTCTGTATCCAGTGTTCTACTAAAATTGCCTAGGGGACATTCTAGCACCTTGGAAAAAATAACTGTACATTTGTGAAGACTTACAAAGTTCAGGAAAGCACATAGCTCCAAGAACAGTGATACCTGCTATTATTTTTATATTGCCTTTCAAAGGGAATGCTCTAAAGGCAGATTGTATTTAGCATCATCTTTGGTTTACATGTATAAATTTTTGAGGAAATGCTGAATTTACAAATAGGAGCCTCTGTGTGTGCCTATGTGTGTTTGTGTGTGTGCATATTTTATAAAGGTGACTGACAACAGATGAATCCATTATTAGCTGAAATTTTCCATAGGTGGGACATATGTAGAAACTCAGTGTTAGAGATAGCAAAGATGTATTATAGCACACAGTGATAGAAGTCATTGCGTGAGATGATTTTGTTAAGATTGTAATAGCCTTTGAGGATTCGGCTAACAGATTTTCAAACTCATGTTAATAATTTTCGAGGAATAAGGCAAATTTATGAAATTTTGATTGGACTTCAAGTTAAGGCTTGTCATTATAATAAAAATTATTTACATATGGAATGTTTTGTGGAATGACCAGGAAAAAAGACAAGAAGGAAGAAAGATAGGGAGGGAAGGTAAAGAAGAAAGAAAACAAGAAAACATTTGTTAGCTCAAGTATAAAGTATAAATTTTATTAAAATCTTAAGGTTTGAGATAGTTGAAGTATGACCTCATTCTGCATGTTCTAACCTTTCTAGAAAAGAAACATGCCCAAACCAGTCATAAGCTGTGCAAGCACAGCGATGCAAATGTAAAAAAGGTGAAGTAGCTTCTCTTTCTTGGAAACTGGAAGGCAAATTGGGGCATGGGATTGCCCAAAAATTCTAATTTGCAGAATACGCTGGAAAAGATGGCAGCTGTTAAACCATGAGTCATTTGACCTCTGAAAAACTACCATTTAAAGATATGAAAACACTCATGCACTTTTCTTCAGAATTTTATATTTAGGACATTCCTTGGCTTTAATCCATAATGCCCCATAGTAGTTTTAAGATTTCTTACAGGAATTGTTCAACAAGTACAGACTCACAGCCCAGATGTTAACTCTAAGTCACTGATTCTACGGCAGTATCTTCTCCATTCTGTAATAAGAATGAAAGTCATTTGGACTCTGAAATTTGACCTTCTGTCCCATTATTGGGATATTTTGTATGAGAATTGGAAAATAAGCTTGCATAGCATTTTCCTAGTCTACCTTTTGAGGACTACTTGATTTATATCCTTGACTACAATTGTCTGTTGAAATGAGATAGATCCTATGGTGTGGGGGGATGGGGCATAGCATGGATTTGATTAGTGGTTTAGTAAATTACAAAATTTTTATGGGATTATAAATCCACTTCTGAATTCAAGTATTTGACAAACAGATAACTGTCATTACCTCTAAATTTTTATCAGCTTTGCAATAGTTATGAGGATTTGGAAAAAAATTAATCTTTGTCAATTGCTTGGATATAGTTTATGTATAAACAACAACAACAAAAAACTCTGTGATACCCTAGTTTTCAGCATTCATTTGAACTGCAGTGAGGCCTTTTTTTTGGACAGTCTGTTTTGCTGTTCACCAACCAACTTTCTGGTTACTTATGCTTTCATGGTTCCTTGCCAAGCAAGGAACCATGTACTTGTGCCAGCTTGAAGCTGTTGAGATGCTTGTTTTACTTTCAGATCATGAAATTGCAAGAAATGTCACCATAAATCTGATCAATGGTCCTTAAAGTCCATATTTTATCTTCTAATGAACATGGGACATAGATAACCAGTGGGAAAATGAAGATTCATTAATTTAGTTAAACATTTCTTGAATTTGTTTCCTCAAAATGAACAAACTCTTGGAATACTGAATTTTACAAGCTTGACAGCTGATGCATATTATAATACATTTTAGTATCTTTTTTCCAAATCACCGTATCCCTTGCAAAAAGTATATTGCTATAACAACTCCTGAAGGTATCGGCAAAACCAATGCATTACAGAAATACACAAGTGGTCTCAGTGTTTGCAAATGAAAATAAAAATAGTTTAAGATTTGGGTATAATAAGAATGCAAGACTAGAAAAGAAGATTTGTTGCCAAATTTATATATTTCTTCCAGTAATGATTGACAAGTGAGAAACTGTAGAAAAATATGTTAAAATTCAAGAATTTACTTTACTCTGATAGTCTAAGGTTAATACTTCCTATTAGATATCAGTGCATCTACAAATCTATGATAATTTGAAATTTGTGAAAAGTTGCATTTTAAAATAACCGAGTGAAATATTGGCACAGAATACTCAGAAACAACAAAAATGTTTGGCTTAATTCCTTTAGGCTACATATGGCACTATCAGTTTATTTTTACTTCATAGCTATATTTTCATACTCTTGCCTTCATAGACAATGCTATTATTATTCATTATTATTTACACATTTGTTTTGGATGCTAGAGTATTTTCTATGAATAGGTTCTGTACTTTGAATCTCACACAATAATTATTCTCTTACAAGTCTAAAGCTTATGTTGAATTTCAAGTTGATTGTGCATGAACAGAGGAAAGAAAGAAAATTGTAAGAGAAAAGTTCTAGATTACTGAGAATATTACCTAATGATGGTTAGTGATTTGACTCATTCAGAATTTGAGTCCTACTGAATTTGCTTCTATGGGGAACCTGAGGACAAAGATTAAAGATATCAAATTATGGACAACAGTGTCTTCTCAATATGGAAAAACTACACTAATGGATCAAGATGTTGGCTCCATTTGCCTGGGAAGGAATAGGAGAATGGAGGCTGGAGCTTTGAAAGGGAGCTATTGAGAAAGTTCCAGCCATTTACATTGCTCACCTACTAACCAAGGAGCAAGTGCACTGCTTCCTCCTTAGAAAATCTAAAGTCTACTTTCTTCTTTATGCTTGAGTTTAATGGGATAATTGTTGCTTTGCAAAATGTTTGCTTTTTTTTTATTCATATGTGCATACAATGTTTGGGTCATTTCTCTTCCTTACCCCCCACCCCGCCCCCTCTTCTCTCCTCCACCCCTAGATACCCAGCAGAAACTATTTTGCCCTTATCTCTAATTTTGTTGAAGAGAGAGTATAAGCAATAATAGGAAGGACCAAGGGTTTTTGCTAGTTGAGATAAAGGTAGCTATACAGTGAGTTGACTCACATTGATTTCCTTTGCATTTGTGCTACCTTCTAGGTTACTTCTTCTTGATCTAACCTTTTCTCTAGTTCCTGATCCCCTTCTCCTATTGGCTTCAGTTGCTTTAAGGTATCTGCTTTAGTTTCTCTCCATTGAGGGCAACAAATGCTATCTAGTTTTTTAGGTGTCTTACCTATCCTCATACCTCCCTTGTGTGCTCTCACTTTATCATGTGCTCAAAGTCCAATCCCCTTGTTGTGTTTGCCCTTGATCTAATGTCCACATATGAGGGACAACATATGATTTTTGGTCTTTTGGGCCAGGCTAACCTCACTCAGAATGATGTTCTCCAGTTCCATCCATTTACCTGTGAATGATAACATTTCATTCTTCTTCATGGCTGCATAAAATTCCATTGTGTATAAATACCACATTTTCTTAATCCATTCATCAGTAGTGGGGCATCTTGGCTGTTCCCATAACTTGGCTATTGTGAATAGTGCTGTAATAAACATGGGTGTGCAGGTGCCTCTGGAGTAACCTGTGTCACAGTCTTTTGGGTATATCCTCAAGAGTGGTATTGCTGGATCAAATGGTAGATCAATGTTTAGCTTTTTAAGTAGCTTCCACATTTTTTTCCAGAGTGGTTATACTAGTTTACATTCCCACCAGCAGTGTAAGAGGGTTCCTTTTTCCCCTGCATCCTCACCAACACCTGTTGTTAGTGGTGTTGCTAATGATGGCTTTTCTAACAGGGGTGAGGTGGAATCTTAGTGTGGTTTTAATTTGCATTTCCTTTATTGCTAGAGATGGTGAGCATTTTTTCATGTGTTTTTTGGCCATTTAAATTTCTTCTTTTGAGAAATTTCTGTTTAGTTCACTTGCCCATTTCTTTTTTGGAGAGAATTTAGTTTTTTAAGTTCCCTATATATTCTGGTTATCAGTCCTTTGTCTGATGTATAGCTGCCAAATATTTTCTCCCACTCTGTGGGTGTTCTCTTCAGTTTAGAAACTATTTCTTTTGTTGAGCAGAAGCTTTTTAGTTTTATGAAGTCCCATTTATCTAAGCTATCTCTGAGTTGCTGTGCTGCTGGGGTTCCATTGTGAAAGTTCTTACCTATACCTATTAATTCCAGAGTATTTCCTACTCTTTAAATGTTTGCTTTTGAATAAAGAGAACTGGCATACTATACTGAACAGTGCTAAACTGCTTGATATTTTAAGCTTACCTTATTTTTGATGTTTCCAGTTCACTGAGGATTAACATTGAACCCCAATTTAAGCACCAAATTGTTTCCTGTGGTGCTAGCAATGCATATTGTGCATGGAATCTACATCTTACACATTTGAGTGTCATTTATGGAAGACACAAATGCCTCGTAAGGGGAGAAATTCATGATTTTAACTTTGATAATTTAAGATCTGGATCAGTAATTCACAAAAGAAAAATCAAATGGCACAGTTGTGTCAGTAACAAATAACAAAGGCTTTAGTCTGAGAGAGGCAATTTCCTAAGCACAGAATTAAAGGGGTAGTGAAGATGGAGAGTAGCTGGATGATGATTCAAGGACAACATTTCCAAACTTCCTCTTCACTTTCCAGGGAGTGAGGAGATTGAGTGGAAACCCTGTGGTGTGATGTGGTGAAGAGTTTTTCTTCAGCACTGAAAATATGGTAGCCATGAACTAAAGGAAACATGGCTACCAGTCTGGGTTGTGACAAAAATCAGAGGAAATTTGAGGTTCTGTTTGGTACCTATATTTTAATCAACAAAAGCCTAAAGTTAGAAATTCAGCTGTAGAATGATACTTACATGTATCTTTCAGTACCAACTATACAGTTTTTTAATGAGTACTAACTTTTCTGTTTGAAAACATGACTCATAAACTCAAAAAAGGTCATAATATTTAAATATTTCACTCATTTTAATTAATTAAGCACCCTTATAATTATACAGACATAGAGTTAGATCAACATAGAGAAATAGGTATAGCTAGCTATCCATAAGCATGGGATATAGAATTCAGTCAGTAAAATCTTACAGTAAATGTAAATAGAATGTGCTTTAGCTTTGGTAAATTTTTTTCACTTGTTGTGACAAAGAAATACATATGAATAGCTCACAAAGTTTTTGTTGTTATCACTGTTTTTTGACTAGCTCATTCAAAAGTAATTTCCTGGACCAATGCTGGTAGCTCATGCTTATAATCCTAGCTACTTCGGAGGCTGAGATCAGGAGGATCCTGTCTTGAAGCCAACCAGGGCAAATAGTTTGCAAGACTCCATCTTCAAAACAGATAGAACAAAGTGGGCTGGAGATGTGTCTCAAGTGATAGAGTGACAACTTTATAAGCTGAGTTCAAACCCCAATACCACCAAAAAGAAAAGAAAAAAAGTAATTTCCTCCCTGTGCAAGGAGTTTCGCTACATATTAAAATAAGTACAAAGTCAAATTTAGTATGGAGGAAGAAATGTATCAAAATATCATAATACAAAAATACCACAGAAGAAGAACAAATGACAAAGATGTAGACCTTGAAGGACACGGGTAACATTCTAAAAGTCCAGGCTAGTCAAAGTTGCTGAGGTGGTAGAAACGGCACGAAAAAAGGTCTAGAGGTCAGAGAACTTGCAACATGTTCGAACAATGGTACTAATACAGTTTCCTTGAAGTGCGGAGTTCTGAGAATAAGTGGTGTTTGGAATATTAACAAGTGCAGACAGGCCCAGAGAAGCTGTTCGGGGGAAGTAAAAGAACATTAGCCCTGTATAAGAGGACTTGCAATACAGTGTAACACATTTCTGGGTGACACTTTCTTCAACTGGAAAATAGTGATAATTATGCTCCTCTCCCAGGTCACTGTGAGGTTTCAAGGCAATGGTTCTTGTGTTTTGTAAACTGAAATGCATGGTGTAAATATAAGATATGGTTGCTTTCCTTACCAGGGAATCACCAAGACTCCATTCTCTCCTCTCTCCTATGTCCTTCAAATGTGGCTTTTCCTGCTGTGTTTAATGCTGCCTGCCTATTTCCTGCCTTTCCTTATTCCAAGGAGAATTGGCACTCTGGAGCATGCCCCCTCTGCCAGTTGGCAGACAAAGTCCTTAGAAGGCAGATGCTCCATTTCTGACATCACCATCAAAATCTCTCCCAATTTTCTGAGAAGAACCCTTCCCCACTCCCACCCCTCCCATGCCTCTGGCCCCTCCCAACTTCATTGTCACTTTGAAGAAGGCGGGTCAGTCAGGCTGAGTTTGCGGGTAGGGACACTCCTCACTTCCTCCCTCTCTGCTTGCCTCTCCTCCTCCCCTTTCCTTTCCATCAGATCCCGAAGTTTTATGAAGGACTGGCTTCTCAGGCCAAGAGAAAACAAAAGATTGCAAAAAGAAGAATCTAGTGGATGCATGGTTTGATTTGAAATAAATTTTACAGGGACATTGGACTCGCAAAACTTTTGCTTTCCTTTGTGAATTCTCACATAGCCCAGTCTGACTTCTTTTTGTTCTCCTTGCTGAATAAATTTTCCTCTCAATTACCTACCCTCTTCTTTCAGTTCTAGAGTCTGTCTGTCTTCAGTCTCTGACTCTGTTCTCCTTAAACTTAAGGAAGTAATTTATTAAATAGGAGAGAGAGAGAGAAAGAGGCAATTTAAAATTAGTGTTTCCCACAGCATAGCCAGCATAGCATTTTTGGAAGCACAATTTAAGGTCCCTAGAGAGAAATTAGATGGTTTTTTATCTGATGAGAGTCAGATTAAAACTCACAGTCTTTTTTATTTTGGGAGTCAGACCTTTAGTGACTGGGCAATTCTAGATAAACTGCTGCACAAAATTCAGATAAAATTCTGGACCATTCTGCATAAAATTCCCTTTATTGACTTTTCCTGCAAGGCTTGTACAGAAGTCCTGTTAGGGTGGCCCTGATTTAGTCTCAGTGTCCACAACCCCTGTGTCATTTGTTTCTGCTAATTATTTCCCAAACCGTTCTCATCCCATGTGAAGAAGGAGAAAGTGAGGAAGGACCTCACAAAACTGTCAGAAAATCTTGCGTTGATTTCTGCAAGACATGCTGCTAGCTTTAGCTTGCCTTCTAGATTTCTTGTAGGGAAACCAGTAGAAGGAAGTCTTCCAGCCTTTCTTCAGTTCTAGTGTAATCTAGTCATAGGGAATTAAGTGACAACTCAGCCTGCCTTACCTCTTCCTCTTTTATGGCCATGTTAGCAAATAGCATTGGACCATTGAAAAAATAACTAATCCTGACTGATGAATGTCTGACAGATTCTTTCTTCACTGGGAACCCTATGGATACCTCCCCACCTGCACTTCATTTTTAAAAGTAATTTTCAAAATCTTTTGGCAAATATGTATTGTAGCGTTTTACTAAACAACCATGGTTCCTTCTATTGAAGTGTGAATATCATAACTATGCATATTTGTCTATTTCTTTCTTTTTTTGTTTTGATGCTGAATTAAAATTCTTTAACTTCCCCCCTCATTTTGGTCTATTTCTTACTAAGCCACATGACCAACTTTGCAAGCAATCAGAATCTGTTGCTTCTTTCTAGGCCCAGCAGATGTGTCATCAATCAATCAAGAAGAGGTAGGTAGTAGGAGTTGAAAAGACCTACAGGAATGCTAGCAGAGCTTATATCATCAGAATAGTCAAAACAGGCTAAACAGTGATGCATATAGAGATGGTGATGGAATTTATAAAGAGTTACATAGCCATTTAAGAAGGATGCTGCGAATGAATAATTATTAACAAAAATGTGCTCACATATTTTATTTAATGAAAATGGAAAAATTAATGAAGTATTCTGTGACCGAGTTTTTTAAAATAAAGAAAAAGAATATGCACATAGGGAAAGCATTTGGAAATGGTGTGGACAGTTATTAACCTTTGGTGGTATGATGGATATTATTTTCTTCTTTGTGTTCACCTAAGTTTTCTTATAATGAACTTGAATTGCTACTGTAATTTTCAACATGTAGTAGAAAAACCATGGTTCCAACAGTAGCTAGAAACAAGATAGTAATGTGACACATGGTAGGACAAGGATCTAATATGCTCCATTTGTTAGTATCATAGATCAAAAGTCCACTCTGCTGATAGTGCTGAGAGACTGCTCTGCAAAGCCAGCCAAGTTGGCAACCAGAGCAGGCAGAAAAATTGAAGAAGCAGAGGAAGACAAGGAAGGTGTCAAGGCACAGGGTGATTTTCTTGAGCCTGGAGTCAGGTTTGCATTAAAAATGAGGTATGGGTGATGCTAGTTTATTTTCTTTCAATGATTGCAGGGAGAAAAACGTTATGGCAAGCTGGCACTGGTGTCAAATGAACAGAGGGTCTCTCCTCATTCTGCTGTTTCCCTGGCAATTCCAGCATCCATTGGCTCAGCGGCTTAGCATAAGTTTAGTGTCCCACAGGCCATTCTCCATAAGGCAGCAACTACCCAAGCATAATAAATTCAGTGTCATGTCTGGATTCAGAGCACTCTGTGTCCCACTTTAAGAAAGTGCTCTGGGTCATGCAGCAGTCATAGAAATTTGTGCAAATGCTGGTGATTCCCAGAGGAGAAAGAGAATATTTTCTTTTGACCCTTGGTCTCTATTTCTATGAATTCACAGAGTGGTCATTCTAGTGAGAATACTTTCCATTTCTGAATACTTAGCTCCACTTTTGTCTGGATGGGACCTGAGCGTTGTCATGTTTAAGAGGCTGTACATAAGTGAATATGGTGTGCAGCAGTGTTGAGAAAACTGGTCTGGATGGTTTAGGCTTAGCAAATGGATCCCATATATAATGTGAAAACCTTCAAGTTCATACATGGTGTTCATGCCTGTGATTAGTTCGTGTTGCTTCTTGCATTGATTTTCCACCATTGAGAAATTTGCAGCTAGTTCTCTTCGGTAATCTTCATTGTGAGTAATGAAAAACTTGAGATGGACTTTGTCAAAGAAAATTACACAAACCAATTTATCCGTGTTAGAACTGATCCTGAACTTTTTTGTCTGTAATACTCATTTTTATCTATTGATAAAAACTGACCCGAAGGCCATAGCTAAACATTCAATGGGCATTTTCTCTTTCAACTTGCATATACCACTAGCACTGAACAGTGGATCGTAGTTCAGAAAGGGAGAAAGGGGAAGAGTGGAGTCAAACATTTTTGTTATCTCCTGTGTGCCAGGAATTACATTAAGACCTAAGTATCTATTCTTATTCAATTCATGAAACAATATTTCACTTTTCTTCACTTCCATAGAATTCATGGATCTAGTCCCTACATGGAGTACTGAAATACTCTCCTCCTAGTTTTCCAGACATTACTTTCTAAAGGCCATAGAAAGGCATAGTTGAAACTCTGGTCTTTCTGCCTAGAACCTGTAAGCCTTATTGGAGACTGAAAAAATATACTTTCCCCAACACCATGCTGGGCAGTAAATCCCTGTAGACCAGGTAGAAAACTAGTTCAGAAGTCAAGTTCTCATTGCTGACTAGTTGTCATGAACACAGAGCCAACCGTATGTTTTTCTCTCTGGCTTTTCTTTTCTTGTGTTTTATTTGGTTATTAGAGATTATTGTTGTTCAAAGGATGCTGTTTTACAGAGATACTGCTTACCCAATAATCCTTTCTCTTTGTAGTGAAAAAATCAGATCTCAGAAAAACTTAATAAGGTATTTCTCATTACAACTATTTCAATACCAGCCAATTTTTCCAAGTTATGTAGATAATTGAAAAGATGTTATATTGCTTGCTATGCTTTGATGCAGTCTTGTTTTGTAATCCATTGATTTCACGTTTCTATTATTATCGTTAATGATCTTAAATTTGCATTGGGCTACTAAGATAGAATGACTTTATTTTTATTATTCATAACAGAATTGAAGTTGGGCATATAACTGCTTTGTAAACCTTCCATATATTCATCTAAATTTAGAGACTCATGGTTGAGGATTTGAACATCTGACTTGTATGGAGAGGTACCTAATTAACAAATACACTTTGTGGACTGAAGATTTAAGGGGAAGAATGGTCATGCTCAGTACAATGAATGTGCTATTTGCTGCCTTTACGTGTTTCTCACACTTTCCCTTGGAGACCAATTGACTTAAAAACATCTTTATTAATTTTTTGTTATTCCAACAAGGATACCTTTCTTTAGTGGTGTTTTCAGCAAAACATCCAAGGATCTAGGAAGCATTCTTTTTTCTCCCTTTAACCCCTTGGCCATTTCCATGATGTTAACAGGAAATGCATAGCCATGTCTTTGTTCCTAGTAGAAAATAATAGGAAATACGTTGAGTTTATGTAACAATATTGTTGGGCAATCTCAAAGGTGTATTTAAAAGGCAGTGTGTGTTTGTTCACCATGCATACTATTAAGAAGGGAAGGACCTCTCCCTCATCTGTTCTCGTATAAAACAGATCTTTTTTGCAGTTTGCATGTAAGCTGTGATCTGATTCTGGAAGGCCTTTGGATACGGAACAGATTTAACTATCTGTCCCTGATCTCCCATGTCTTAATTTTGAGTTCTCTTCACTCTGGTAAAAAGCAGAGATTTAGAAAATTGAGATTCCTATAGTTTTACTTTTGCTTTTTCCCCTTCTACTGCCCTTCTTCTCTCAGAGCACTCAGCTTATTTCTAAAAGTAAACCTTTGTGTTTCTTCCAAATGCTTTTACCCAAGTAAGTGAGTGGCATTTCCTGTTAGGGGTTAGACACCACAGGCAGGGCAGTAAGTGCATTTGACTTGAGGCAAAAATCCAGGTGAGCTGGGCCCCAGCGGCTCACGTTTGTAATCCTAGCTACTCAGGAGGCAAAGATCAGGAGGATCATGGTTCGAAGCCAGCCTGGGCAAATAGTTTGTGAGACCCTATCTTGAAAAAAACCCTTTACAAAAAAGGGATGGTGGAGTGTCTCAAGGTGTAGGTCCTAAGTTCAAGCCCCAGCACTGCAAAAAAAAAAAAAAAAAAAAAATCCAGGTGAGCACAAACCAATGTTGTAAAACAGGTCTACCCACAGTTCTTGATAAGTATGTTCATAGGCAATTTATAGTCTGAATAGCAGAGCACGATCATAATTGATCTAATTTACCTAGTACTGGAAACTCTTAAGCGGACTTGTTGCTTTGTGAAGAATTGAAATTGTTGATTTTAGTTCTTGAACAAGATTTCCTTCCTGCTTCCATTAGGCATCTCAAAGTGCTTTCTTGTTTTTTGCTTTTTTGGGTTTTTTTGGTGGAGGTCTTGTTTTCACCCTACCTTCAGAGATAGATAGAGGATGGCAAACTTTTGTCTTAAAGAATATTGTCTAGTTAGTCACTATTTTCTGGATATCAGTGGCCTTTTAGATCTGTAACCAGTAGGAGAAGTAGTTTGTTTAGGCAGATGTCATGATCTTCTATCATGAACATTGAGGCATCACATTCTGCTGGAGCATTTGTAGAAAAAAGAAGAGACCTGACCTCTTTAGCTCCAGGATCTTTGACTTCAGTGTTGCATTTCCTTTCTAAGACAGGGCTAGAATTCTTGTCACAAATGATGCTAACAATTGACTTTCTGGGAGTTTTTGCATAAATGACAACTTGTGTGGCCTTCCACTTCCCTTAGCTAGCATAATGAGGAGATTAATATGTTCCTTCTTGGCAGGAATGGAAACTAATTTTTTAAAAGAAGGAGGAAAAAAACATGTTGTGCTAAATCAGTTATTTCTATGGCAACAGGAATTCTATACATGTTAGAAAAAGAGCAAAACTTCAGTTTCAGCTCTTTAAAAAGAAAGATCGAAGAAATCAGCACATAAACTTTTATTTCCTCAAAAATCAATAAATATGCAGTTGTATCTAATTAGGTTTGTATAATCTTATCAAGTATAACGGAAACTTGATGACAAAATTAAATGTCATTTGCTTTATTACAATTCTATTTCAAGAAAATCACAAAGAACACAAAGAATATATGCCATATTTTAAATAAAATAATTCCACTGCCCTGGAATTATGAATCTGCATCAGAGCAGGCAAACCTCTTACTAGTTTAGTGAGCAGAAACACCCAAAATGTAGCAAATTACTCTCCCTAGAATGACTCTACTAGAATATAGGTATTTGCTTAACAACTGGTTTGGGTGTCCTGTTCTCAATGTTTGTCATCTTGAACTGTTGACAATTTAATAGAGATAATTCTTAGTTGCAGGGGCTGTTCTGTGCACTGTGGAATGTTTTGTAGCATTCTTGGGCCTACCCACTAATGCCAGTAGCAACCCCCAAATTTTAACAACCAAAAATGTCCTCAATTTTGCCACATGGCACTCTGGGGGTAACTAACTAGTGGTTTAAAACCAGTTTAAAGTAACCTAGTCATGTTCTCAGGGCCTGTGGTGAGATTTATGAGGTAATCCATTGCCATCACAAGGGTAATATCCACAAATACAGAAGCTGAACTTTTGATTTTTTGGTTGATCAGGTGATTTAGATTATAAATATCACTAGTTTAGCCTATTTGGATTACATTTGTTCTTTTGTGAATAAATCCTATTACATAAATAAAGTCACTGCTGCTTTTTTTGACTGTGATATCTAATTGATGCAAACTGAAATTTATAAAATCAAGTAACACAGGGGTAACATTCCAAATCTTTATTTCTCTACCTATAGTTATCCCCTTAGTTGTTTTCCCAGAAAGCAGCTTCATATGCATTCATATGGAATTGGAAAGGATTTAGGTAAATGAAATAATATACCCAGAATTAAGACTTTACAATGTAATAATTATAATGGACTAGATAAACATTGAGCTAAAAGAGGACAGATAAATATTTTGAGTGTAGCAATCCCTTCCTTAGTTCTATAAATCATCTTATAAATTTTATTTCTGAGATTTTGTTACATTAAGCCAGATGCAGTGGTCACACATAAATATTGCTGGATTTCTTAATATTCATTCTCTGAGATATATCCTCAAGGCAGAACGGAACACTGACATGTGGTTGATATTTTTTCACGCAAGAAAAAGAATTAACTCCATGCAGGAAAGGAAGAAGTAAATCCAGTGCAAAGTAATGCAGTATATCTCACCTTAATGTAAACACTATGTCAAAAGTCCTCCTTTGACTTGCAAATTATAACCATGATGTCATCTTTGTCTTCTTCATTTTCTTATCTTTTCCGTTAATACTATGATCATCAGCATTTCATTATTAATAAACAAGAAGCAATGTGAAAATGGTAAATGTTGTACCTTACAAAACCTTAGATAGCTGTGGGCTTTTCAAAGACATTTTTAGCAAAAGCACAAAACAGATTTGGTAGATCTTGAACAATCAGTACTTGCTTACAATCTTTGATGCCAGCCTATTTTATCAAAGCTACCTGATGCCAGCCTATTTTATCAAGCTACCTGTGACATAGTATTACTTAGAGGTATACAATGATTTCAATTTACCCACTCTCATCAGTAAATGAGCCTAAACACTCACATGTCCCTACTTACTGAGACATTTCTCTTCCTTTCTTGGAAATCTATAGTAATAGAGGTGATTTCTAACTGCTTTGTTCTCCGTTTATTAACGCCCAGTTGTAGGGGGTAGATAGGATGACTTCTTGAAACATCTTCTTATCTGAAATTCTATGATCAAAGTTATTATAAAAGATCTTTAGATAACTGGGTTTGCTTTTCAGAAAAGACAGCCAACAGCTGGGTTTGATGGTACATGCCTGTAATCCCAGTCTCAGAGGAAGGCAGGAAGATTTTGAATTGAAGGTCAACCTGGGCTACATAGCATGTTCCAGGCCAGTGAGACCCTGTCTTCAAATAAATGCAACCATTTTGTTTGCTATCGTCACTTCTTCACTTGAGGACTGAATTAGAGAATGAGATTGAACTTGATCATGGATTATTTAGTTTAGCTCTGTAAAAACACTTTCCAGTGGCAAGGACATTTAATCACCAAAATCATATTGCTATAAGTGGAAGCTAGTGATACGAAGCTGAGGCTTCTCTTGAAAATGTGGGGCTCTGGTTCTTGGTTATTATATGATGGAATTAGTCTTTTTGCCTACCTGAGTTCATTTTGTCATCTGACAAATTAGAGTATTTGGTTTCGGTAATTGGAGGGTCTGGAACTGAGTTCTGTAGTGTGAAGGCAGGAGCTCAGGGGCTCTTCTAGTCCACGAAGACTTTGAAGTGAAGACTCTGATAAAGAAAGAGTATAAAACACATAATGCTCTTACAAATCCTTGGGGATATATAGAAGATTTTATGGCTACTGTAAGATTCTTTATGATTCTATAACTATCCCACATGAATAGAGAAATTGGGCTGTAAGCTTCTAGCTTACCATTAGCCAGAACAATTGGGTTTTCTTAAAATAGGAGATCAGAACATCCAGAAAGTATTCCTAGTTCCATTCTCTGCTTTTTGAAAGGACACATATTCCTATTTAAATTTTCTGAATTTTTCACCAGTCCTTTCCCTTTCTATATAATGCATACTGTTTTCCAAAGCAGCCTTTCTCCCAAAATTGAGTCATCAAAAATAATTAACATATTTTATCATATATAATATTCTATCTATATATCTATATATGTGATATATATATGTATATATATGTATATGTATATACATATATATATATCTATATATACATATATATATATAACAGAATACTTGGCAGGAAGGATTGGTAGAGGAGCCTGCTTTGAGAGAAATATTTTTCATGTTGGAAAAAAATCAAACGGAAATAGAAACAATTTCTATAAAATGGTCTATCTTGTCAATAATCTGTCTAGAAACTACACCACGATATGTTAAACCTGCCTCAGGATAAATTCAGAAGGCAGATGGTCCAAGAGAGAAATTTACTCTTCATTATTTGAAGAAGCTCATTTGGAGTGATTGTACCAAAGCATTCAGACAAACAAGGACACAGACTTCTGATGTTGAAATGTTGCTGGGATGAATGTCATGCATCAGGATATTAAAAGAATTGGTGGTAGTTTTGCCTATGTGACAGTGGCATACCTCACAGCCCAGTCTGTTTGTAGAATAATGGGAGTTTCTTCTACTTGAATAGCATTGGAATAACATGGTGGTTTGGTAAAACACAATTGCTAGGACTCATGCTTGTAATCCCAGCTACTTGAGAATCAGAGACAAGGAGAATTACCCGTTAAGACCAGCTGGGGCAAAAAGTTCACAAAACTCCATCTCGAGAAATAAGCTGAGCATAGTAATATGTGCCTATCATGCCACCTGGATGGGAAGCACATGTTGGAGGGTATGGTCCAAGGCCAGCCCCAGGGGGAAAAGGTGAGACCCTTGGATCATAATTATGCTTCTATAACTATTTAGAATATGTAGCAAGAAGCATGGAAGAAATTGTCACAGACTTTGGAGCTAAAGTGAATCAGTACCATTAAAAGGTTAAAAAAAAGTTACTGAATAATAATATGATTCCAAGCCAAGTGATGATTGCAACCTGAGCAGAACCTTTCCTCTAAGGAATGTCAGTGAAGAAGACAGGAAAAGACAGATGGATCTGTCACGTCATCTGAAGTTATTAAGCATTCTTCTAAAGCTATACTAATGTAAATGGCCCGTGTAGCCCTTTACTTTCAGTAAAATGTTTCTTCCATTATTAATGCACTCAACAATAAATTACTGTATATCCATATGCTGAGTACTGTGTAGCTATTGAAAAACATGATTTGGAGGGAAATTGAATTCATTACATATTGGTAAGTGGTAGAATACTCAATTGTGTGTGTGTGTGTGTGTGTGTGTGTGAAAGAGAGAGAGAGAGAGAGAGAGAGAGAGAGAGAGAGAGAGAGAGAGAGAGAGAAAGGGAATCTATCAGTATGTTCTCATACTTTAAACATTCCTCTGTTTCTGTGCTTCTAATTATGAGACCCACAGGTTGACATGGGGTTTGGATGGCATGAGGCAAAGTTTTTATCAGTGCAACATAAAAGTAATCTAAGTGGGAGACTTCGGGTTTTTGGTAACTGTCATAAACACTTATATTTAGTTTCAACCATTCTATGGCATTTTTATTTGCTAAACATTATTAATATAAATGTTTTAGATGTCTTTTCTATCTTGGAGGAGGAAGAAAATTCTGGTAATTTAGGATAGATTGCAAACAGGAAATATTGCAAGCTAAGTTTGGTGCCAAATTTAAGTTTGTCACCAAAGGGTTTCAGAATCAGATTCATAGATCATACTCTTAGTGCACAGGCCACTGATAGGGGATATAGGATTCAGAATACTCTCTTGGAAGCTATGCTATAAAGGCGGGAAATACCCTCATTATTTAAAAGCCAATTTTCAGTCTCCACGAATTATCTATACGAACTTTTTATTGATTAAATGTATAAACAGGACTAAATATAAAATAGGAATATTCCAGGGAATGCTTTAAGCCAACATTGTAAATATTACATACACAGAGAAAGAGTGTCATATATGCACATCTATTTAACAAAATATTAATTGTGCAAAAAATCCACATTTCTAACAGAGTGTAATTCATTTCTATTTCTTAGAATACATCTTCACCATTTTAGTTTTCATTTCCTAGATTCTCTAGATATTTACCAACAGGCTTAGTCTAGAATAACTTTCATGATTTTATTCTTGTTTTATAAAGTATAAATTTGATTTGAAGTTTGGATTCTAAGTGTTTTGCAATTTGAATTCTTTTTCTAATTAACTTTGGTTATTAAAAGTGACCACATGTATCAGGGTTTTCTTTGCTTTGCAGTTCACTAAAAGAGTTGCTCATTTTGGGTTATCTTTGATTTTACCCAAGCTTCTGAACAAAATAGGATATTTAGAAAAAGAAAAAGACCAATAAAAATTACTAGAAAGTATTGGGTTTAACAAGACATTTACCAAGGAGACATAAACTGCTCCTGATACTATTTAGTGTTGCTTAGATGTCTATAGTGGTTTTGTTTTGCCTGCTCTCAGAAATAAATAACCCTTTTCAGAATCTACAAACTTGAAATCACTATTGAAAAAGATGTTTTATAGCATTTTCTCTGTGATTGGTCTTTTTCTTGTAATACTATAGGTGAGAATTAAAATCCTATTTTGATAAATGTCTTCATGAAGTATGCAGTCAGAATATATTATGCAACAAGTACATATTTTATGTTTGCTGGGAACACACATACATTGATCCATAAAGCATTCCCAAGTAGGTTCCATTTTATGTAGAAATTCAAGTTTAAGCACTTGTATACATTTTATTACACTCTCAAATACCGTGTTCTACTCCCTAAAGCAGGTTGTGATAATTTCCAAGTGGCTCTGCTTATCAGTGGCATAAACATTTATTTATTTGGTCAGAAGGGGAACATTTTCCATAGTACCTGTCTTTGAAAGGGATTATGTAGTTTTCAGTCACAATTTAGACATCATTTTGAGTTGCTTCCCAGAATTGTGCTTTTATTTCTATATATGCATTAATTTGGCTGAATTGATTAGTTGCTGGCAGACATGCCCCTATTTGTGTCAGTCTCAACTAGTTCTGAAGTACCTTAAGTTCATGTCCTGGTGGTAACAGTCTTGTTTAGCAAAATGAACATAACTAGTTGCATCATAAAAATACACCTATAAGTTCTGTGCTTTCCTTTATTCAAATAGACAGAAGTAACATTCAGAAACAACTGAGAAAGAATAATCAACCCTTCTTAGGTAGTTTGGCTACAAAGTTTTGTATGTGATTTCAAAAAGCTTTGCAAAAATGTGGGGAAAAAGTTAAATTTTTGAACACTTCAGCCAGTTCATAAACGCTATCCTTGTGTGAATAGTAAATAAATTCCAATCTCGTTTATTTTTGCTATTCTTCAACCTGATGCAGTAATGAGAAACTAAAATAAGTAGGTGATCCAAACGCGGTGTCCCTAGAGAGAAGACACACAGAGAGAAAAGAATATTAAAGTAATGTGGCAGACCCTGGAAATAATTACTATAGGATAAACATAAACAACATCCAATTGAAGAAAGACAAAAATGGAGGTAGGATCCTGAAGTCCAGTGTCTGTGAGCTAAGCTTTGAAACATTTCTGTTCCAATGAACTAGCCAATTCTTTGGATCTTCACACAGGTTGCTGTGGCCTATTAGCTCCTGCCTGATTTCACCACAGTGCATTATGAGATACAGGTTCCTTAAGGAATTCCAACCTCTCTTTTATTCAATTGGCACATTACAGGAGATTTGAAAGATAATTATTTGGGTTGAAGTGGTCTGCCACAGTAAAACTACCACACATTGAAAACGGACAAAGAAGACAACCAAGATGGAAGCTTTTCTGTATTCACGGTATTTTGCAGGTGCATTATTTATGTCAAGTGACAAAACTCACAAAGGAACAGAAGAAAATCGGACAGCCCATGCATTAAATCTCAAACAGTAGAGAATAACTTATGCTCATTAAATATGGCTCTTGTTCCCACACATGAATATCTGAACTAATTACATTAAAAATTAAAATTTTAGACAGAAACTTAACTGTGCTGTTCATATTTTTCCCTTTTTTTCTTCTGATGTTTCAATTGCATGAAGCAATACTTGTTAGACCAACACACAACACACTGTACAAGGTTCATGAGTAGTGGCATCGCTCAGCATCTGTTTTGTCATTTATTTAATTTTGAAACCTAATATAAAATATGGGGTTTATATTGTTATTCATGTATTTGTTTTTGTGGCAAGATTAAATAACTTTAAAACCCTACATTATTTATCACTCATGTTTTTAAACAAAGCCAAAGTAGGGTTTGCCATAGAGAGGGGCCTTAGGCTTGAGCCAAGGGAAAGAATTCAGCTACTCAAACAAGGTACATTAACTCTTCTGCTTTTTCTTTTTTAACATAAACATGTTTTTCTCCATTTAAAAATTGAGGGAAAATATGTAAAAATCTGGAAAATATCTAAGCTAAACTAAAATAATAAAAAAAATTACCTACAATTCTAATGATAGGTAGCAACTCAAGACGTCCCTATATTTCCTTCCAGTTTCTGTGTGTGACAAATATAAACTATTTTTTCAAAATTAGAATCATATTTTATATCTTGATTATGAGTATGCTGCATGTTATTAAATATTCTTTTAAAGTATATGATGATTTATGTGGAGATAGATATAAGTTCTACAAAATGAGGAAAATTTTAAAAGGTATACAAAAAGAAAATGAAAGTCATCTAGTATCTTGTCGTTCCCAGTGGTTTTGTCAATCTACCTCCAAATCTTTTGAATGGGTGGATAATATTTTATAATAAAGCCGATCTTTTCTGTCCACATTTTTCTGTTTTGAGATATTGTTATTTTAATTTTTAAAACTGTTGCCATTACATAGTTGCACATTTGTATCAGGCAGCAAGCCTCTGATTTTAAAATAAATTCCCATAAAGGGACTTTCCCATAGTGCATATATTTTTAAAACTTTGTTACACATTGACAAAATGTTTTCCAGAGAGATGGTATTTTAAATCTTCAGAAGTATCCCTGGCTTCAGCCTGCTAAGGTTAAGCCTTGTGTTTTATTTTTCTCACAACAGCATATCTTGAGGCTTGTTAATATGCTTGTTTTCCAATATATCTATGGTATTATTATATCTCTTATTTTGTCTCTATTTTAAATCTTCTTGTCTATATTTATACTAAGATCTTTCTTTAGTAATTGACACAGATTTTCCAAAAAATAATGGATATATTGAAAAAAATATTGATTTGAAAGAGGTTCATTAAAGAAGACAGAAAAAGCTAAATGAATGGTGCTAGACCAAGTATTCAAGAGAACTCTTTTTAAAGGTGCCTGGTAACTGGAGGAGAAGAAAAGCCTAGAGTAAAGGTGGAATGTCACAAAGACTATTGGTTATAAAACCTAATCCTGAAAAGGGGCTTTTGCTTTGAAAACAGGATTATTCTAGTTGCAACTTCTATTTGCAGAAATACTGAAGGGCATCTTTGTCCTCAAAAAGGTGAAGTTAATCAATGACCATATTATTTTCAATGGTTTTTTGAATACTATAGGAAGTGAATAGTGACATGCCATTTGTGATTATTTTAGATCGTAAATTTCTTTTGCTGGGAAGTACTGTATCATTTAGATTCAGAAGAATGAGGTAGACATAAGGAGAACTGAGGTCAGGCATTAGGAAAGAGATTTGATCTTGACTGTGCAACACTTATGAAATTACAGTAGTTATTATAAATGACAGATGTAAGCCTATAGAAATAAGTCCTCAAGTAACATGACCACAAAAAATATAGGAACTGGAATAGGAGATAAAATACTAGAAAAAAAACAAGCTAAATAGTTTTTAAACATGTAAATGTGAAATCAAGGAGAAATTTTGGAGCCAATAGGCTTTTAACCAACCCTGAATTTCTAGTCTCATGTTATAACAAATCTTCTCTACTGTAGCAGTTAAAAATCTAAAATATTCCACCAAAGATAATCACAAAATGCAACTGAAGTATCATGATGAAATAAGCATAGTAGAATCCATTTTGTGGGGCAAAATGAGGACCAAGTGAGTATACTTTTTATTTATGTAAGAATTGAGTTCTAACTTTATCTTTTTGAATGATAATGTTGATGCAAAGCTTACCTTCTTCAAAACTTATTAGACACTGTTGTCGTCTATGCTCATAATTCAAGTTGCTCTTCCACTTTGTACTGTCTCGTATTTTCTTCAGCAATCTATAGAAAAATGCTTAGTAACATGCAGAATGAATCAAAAGACTTTCTTGTTAGTGCAATAAAATCCAAATGGGTCAAAAATGTTTAACATTTATAAATAATACACATAAAGACAATGATATGTAATAAAATGAATCAAATAATAGGGTTAGAGATCCCTTGTCAACAGTTCTATAAATGACCCAAGGTTGACTATTGGACACAGGAATACACAGTATCTTTAAAATTGCTCTTAAGAATAATTTTACAGATACTATTCCTTATACTTTTCTCTTTGTCCTTGCTTATCTCATATAGTTCTGCCTGTGATCCCTGAGACTCTGAACAGAACTTTCTCTAAAAAGTCTACGCACTTTCTTGAATAATATGTTGTCAAAACGTTTGACAAAACCCAGCAAACTATTCATTAAGTGTACTTAGTTGGCATGACCTTGACAAATTATTTTACCTCTTTGAGATTTCATTTTCTTATCTGTAAAATGGAAATAATACTAACACCTGCTTCATACGGAGAGACTATCATAGTTTTGCATCAATGGGGAGATAATGACAGGCCTTGTTACATGACAAATATGGTAATTGTTATTTTGTTTTTATTAGTAAACGAGTCATATTTTGCTCTATGAAAATATGTTATATAATAATAATCATCAAATCTTTGGGGTGGCACTAGTGACAAGTGTTTGTGGTAAACATGATAGAGGATAGAAGTAATTCTAAAATATAATCTTTGTTATTCTGTTGTCCAGTTTAGGATGAAAAGCACATACCGTATTTATTTAGACATAAAATCTATTCATTGCCAAGTTAGACAAACAAATCATGCTCCAGAATTCAAAAGGAATGTGTAAAATATTTGAATCTCTGCTCCATGACTTATGTGTGTTACCTACAACATCTGCAATCTTTAATTAGATTACTTATTTAAGTAAAAAGATGCTTAAAAAAGACACATTTTTAAAAAGTAAAACTAAAATAAGGGATAATAGCTCCATGTTAACTAAATTCAGTCATTTTTTAGGTACCTCAAATTTGCTAAGCACTGTTCATTGCATTCCTATGCCAACAAACAATGACATAAAATACATAGATTCTGCATTAAATGATAAAAAAACACAGTATAGGATTTATCAGATATTTATTCAAGATGGGCATGTTGGCTCAGGCTAGTGAATAAGACAAATATGTGAAGTAATAGTTAACACTAATTACAACCTAAGTGCTGCAACAGAGGAATGGGTAAGTGCCTGAGACTGTGAAGGAGGGTTAGACTAACTAAATAGAAGCAGGAAGAAAGCAGCCAATTAGAGGACATTTGACCCAAATTTTGTAAGCTGAAAAAAATTTTGCCAAACTGAGGAAGGAGAGTCGCATTCTAGAAACATGGATTGAAGATTCATAAATTCATGGTGATATATAAGAAGAGAAAGGATCCATGAAGTTTATCCCGCTGGAGTGCTAAGGTACCAGGTGGCCTGTTAAAATTACTTTAAGAGAAGTAGAAAAGAAGTGTTATGGGGGACACAGAAGTGGAAAAGTTAATTCCAGGCAGGTGTGTGGGGTGGTGGTGGAGGATGTGGTAGATCCGGAAAAGCTTCCTGAAAGAGGTGATATTGAGTATTCATCATGTAGTAAAACCATTGCATGAAGGGCTGATGTTACTGCAGGGCGCAGTCAACCCCTGATTTTTGTCATCTGGATTTAGAGCTTGAAAAACTTGGCTAGTCTACTTGGTGGACATTTTTCTTTCTGTGTTCAAATTCTGCGAGAATAAATATCGAGTTTCATGGGACCTATGGATTCTGAGTTTCTTCATTCTGGAGGAAAGTTCTAATTCAGACACTAGAAATGAGAAAATTCAAGGAGTCAAAATTGAGGGAAAAGAAGAATCTGTCATGTTACAGAAAAAGAAACATTTTTACTGCCCTACTTTGGGTCCAATATGCAGGGTGATTTGTGGAAAAGTAGTACATTCCCTACAGAAGTAGGACACCTGGTAACCCTCTTTTTAGTAGATAGGCCAAATCTATCTGTAGTCAGATTGGTAAATATTTTCTTGTTTCTTAAAATTGTGCAAAGCCCACTCAGATCTAGTGTGAACCCTTATTCCCCAGGAAGTTCAAGTTTAATCATTGAAATCCCAATGAGTATAGCAATAAAATAATTAAGACACTCATCCCTTGCTATAAGTTACTTTATTTTGCTTTAAAATGATGAAGTGTACTCCAAGTGCAGCTGTCAGAACTCACTCATGTTGAATTATTAGTGATGATTTTAGTCAAACTTCAGCAACTATCCAACCTTCTATGTCAGAGCTGTGGTTAAAAACAAAAATAAAACAAATGTGAGCTAACACTGATGAGGTTTTCTTTTTGTGTGTGTGAAAATTTCTTTTTCATGAACAAACTGAATAAGCCATATAGCCCTGCATCCATCACACAGTAATATCTATACTTGTATAAGTTCATGGCAGTGCTTAGGATCAGCTTATCATTATTATTATTATTATTATTATTATTATTATTGGTGGTGGTACTGGGATTTGAACTCAGGGCTCTGCACTTGCTAGGCAGGTGCTCTATCAGCCATGTCCTCAGTCTTCAGCTTATTTTTTTCAAGGCTGTCTAAGTAGATGGCAAGGCAAGGATCTGGCATGCTTGGGACGTATTTGAGTCTAATTCCTGCTATATATATCTATATATCTATACTTGTATAAGTTCATGGCAGTGCTTAGGATCAGCTTATTATTATTATTATTATTGGTGGTGGTACTGGGATTTGAACTCAGGGCTCTGCACTTGCTAGGCAGGTGCTCTATCAGCTATGTCCCCAGTCTTCAGCTTATTTTTTTCAAGGCTGTCTAAGTAAATTGCAAGGCAAGGACCTGGCATGCTTGGGACGTATTTGAATCTAATTCCTGCTGTCCCTCCAGCTTGGCCTGGGGGCAAGCCCTTGATCTCCTCATACCTCAGCTTTGTCATGTGGAGAATGAATACAAAGATACTCACTCATTTTAACACTTGGCTCTGCTAATTGAGATAGAACAACACAGTAAGCTTTGTCAACTACAATGCACTAACAAGTTAAAAGTATCAAATAGAAATTTCACTTTGGAAATGACCCAAACATTGTATAAAAAAATTAAAAAATAAATAAAAAACAAAAGAAATTTCACTTTGGCACTCATTCTAGATACAGTGATGCACCTGTAGTATCACAGAGTGCTGGTGTGTGGTATCAAGTTACATGAATCAGATTTGAAATATTTTATTAATTTTCAAACTTCAAACTGGAGCTCTTTCCTAATGGCTTCTAAGGGCAAAATGCTGGTGTAAGCTGTTAAATTATTACTATGAGTATGTATATTACATTAAATTTAGTCTGAAAACTTTAATAGAATAAAAATTTAAGGTCCTCTCTATTAGCTAAAACTTCTGACTGTAACAGAAACTAGGTAGATATAAAACAGGAATGATCAAATTGTGGTCTGTGGTGAGCAGCATCAACATCACCTGGAAATAAGAATTTTTGTAAATGCTACAGTGTACCTCCAGCACAACAATTAAAAAGAGAAGAGAAAGAAATTTTAAAATAAATAAAAGTAAAAAGTAAAAAATCAAAAAGCAAATTTTAGGCCCTGCCTCAAAACGGAGCCAGAAATTCTAGAGAAAGGGTTCAGCAATCCATGTTACAACAAGTTCTCCAAGAGGATGAATTACTGATATTGGACATTTGCATTTATTCATTTAGTCCCTCAAGGGACATATTAGTGTCCTGCTATTTTCCACCACAATGGAGGGCATGGCCGTTATCATTAGAGATATATGAAATAACCTTACATTTTGGAAATGAGAAATGTTCAGATTATTTGGTTGACTAGACTGATGTTTTGGGCCCCACTGCACCTTTGTTAAGGATACATAGAACCTGCTACCATGCTGCCTAGCATCTACAACCACTGTCAGAATATCATTGGTCCTAGCTTGTCACTTACTGGGGGGTTTTGCTGCCTAACCTGACTGACTGTGTGTCTTTCTGATCCTGCTATGTATGAGAGGAACACATCTGCTCCAGGTGAGCATTTCTTATGAGGCATATGTCAGAGTGTCCTCAAATGCAGTGGGATTTCCCCAGGTTTACAATGACTGCTTTGAATGCATAAGATTTAGCAGAATTTAGTCCAAAACTTGCTTTCATAAAAGCAGGCTACTTGATAGTGAAGTTACAAAAGAGATCATAGCTACTATCTGTCTACCTTTTATCCCAAGAGACCATGATTATTTACCAAAATATTAAGAGGGAAGATTGCCACGGGTCTGGTTGCGTAAGTAAGAAATCAGTGATTTCGTACATTGCACATTTTCACATACTTAAGGTTGCCAAGAAATACTAGAAGGCTAACGATGAAATTATGCATTTGCATAATGTCAGTGAAACTTCAAAATAACATGATAGTGATGTTGGGAAAAAAAACGTACTCTGGGAAGAGCCTTTAAGTTTGAAAGTTTGAGATCTAAATACCCTGTGGACAGAGTCAAACTACAAACCTAATGCCTAATTCCAGATAGTTGCTGAATCTTTAAGCTGTTTCAACTTTGAATAGATCTCAACCAAAATCTGTCATACCTTTGAAGATAATAACTGACTAGAGCAATCTCAATGAATTTCATTTACTTCTATTCATAGCAACAGTCCTGGAATCATATGTTATACATGGAAGTTTCCTGAGGATGTTATAGTATGTGATGCACAAACAAACCATACGATTCTTTTAAACTATGAAATTAAGATTTCCCTCTTAAAAACAAGGTGCACTTTGAGAAATGGCTATGTTGTGATTCTACTAGCAAAATACTCTGGGCTCTACACTTCACTGTCTGACAATTCCCTAGTGGGATTGAAATAGAAAACCAAGCAAAGGAAGAAAATGCTCCCAATATTTTGCTCCAGTTCTATCTTGAATTCATGGAAGCCACAATACTGATATCTGAGTGTATGCTGTTCTATAACTCCCTTAGGCTTTCTGGGTTTTGTTTGTTTGCTGTGCCCTAGAATTGTTAAAGTAACAGATCGAGCATTCATTCTATCTCTAAATGTCTTTAAAATATCAAGTGTGTTGTGACCACCATCAACTGCAAAAACGGCATCAATTAACTTACCAAAACAGAAGCTTTGGTGATTAATCCATAATGACAGGGCTTTCTCCCAACTGATTAAATGCATTATCAAGCAGCCAGGGGTAAAGTGCTCTCCACGGATGATTTATTGCTCTGGAATTACCTTTCTCTCTTTTACCCATGAAACTAGGTCTGGTAAAGAAGAAAGATAAAAATGTAAGGGGCTCCATTTTAAGGGATAATGATGGGCTCTTTTTATAATGGCTAGTCTGTAATTTCAGTGCTTGAACTCTTAAAAAAATACTCCTTGAAGTATATCATCTCTGATCACTCACAAGGCAGTTGAAATTGTTTATTGTCTCCATATGGATGAATGGTTTCTCCAGAGATCATGTGTGTGTGCCAGAACAGGGACAATGATCATGGTCTCCTCATTCTTGCTGCCACCGCTTTGGTTCATCTTATCACCAGAAAGGCTTGATTTGGGTTATGATTTTCCAAATGGTTGCTTTTCCTAGTTCTTTCTTCCACAAGCCTATTTCATAGCCTCATTAACCCCCTTCCAGTGACTGGACTTCCTTGTACAAATTTTACAGTGTAAAATTCAAAATTGTTCACACACACACACACACACACACACACACACTCTCTCTCTCTCTCTCTTTCTCTCACATACCTCAGACACCCTTATACCTTTTCTACAGCAAATTTTATTCCATCACTCCATTCTGTGATTAAATTTTCCCGTTCACCTGAGCTGGAGGTAGAAATGACTTACTTCTTCTCATTGTTTGTATGAATTTCGGATTTAATGTGCTCTTTCTATAACTTGACATTGTTTTCTGGCCATTTGTTTTGAATCTTCAGGAAATCTGTAGGCGTCCCAAGGTGAAAAATTGCTACATTGTGCTCTGTGCTTCATGTAGGGTCAGGCAAGTCCATCTGTAAATGTATTGAAATCTTTCTCTGAAATTTCTTGGGACGAGTACATTAATTTAGTTCCTCTATCAAGTTGCCTCCCAGTTCATTTAATGCACACTCATTTAGAGATATGTGCAGGAGAACAGCTAAACTTACTGACTTAGGGGCACTGTTAGGAGACATAGGGCACAAATAGCAAAGGAAGGGATGATGGAAGGCACAGGTAAATAGTAATGAAATCCTGTACTCTTCCCACTTGCCATTGATTCTTCCTCTAATGTTTTATCTACCATTTGCTTATTCGTGGGAAGAAGAAATAGGAATTTTGGCTTCCAGATCTCACTGTGCAATTTTGACTCAGTTACTCAAGTCCTCTAACCCTTCTTTTTCTTACCTATAAATTGGATGAATTAGCACCTATTCCATTGGGTTGTTGAGCAGGCTAACAAATTAGATAATGTGAGTAAAACAACTTGTAAAATGTTTAGTTTAACATAGATACTGAAGAGAATTTAGAGTCCCCTTTTCAACTGTAAATTGGTCTTGAGGTCATTTTGGGAGAGGGAAAAGCAGGGTGACTATAATTTTCTTTTTTCCCGGCACTGGGGCTTGAACTCAGGGCCTGCACCTTAAGCCACTCCAGCAGCCCTTATTTTTGGTAAAGGTTTTTTTTCAAGATAGGGTCTCACGAACTATTTGTCTGGGCTGGCTTCAAACCACGAGCCTCCTGATCTCTGTCTCCTGAGTAGCTAGGATTATAGGCATGAGCCACTGGTGCCTAACAAATTTTTTTATTGGTTACATATGGTATTTTTCATTTAACATTGGATTAATTAAGAGCTATAAAATTTGAATATGGGAGATTTAATCACAATCATGATTATATGTTTTCTGAAGAGTTTTGATTGTGCTAGGGTTGATCCAGGTGGAAAGAAGTGTAAAATCATTCATGATAGATTTGTACATTAGTAAAAGGATAATATCATATATGCTAAGAAAAGTAACTTTACAACTGACATTCACCCTTTTATAAGCTCACTTTTAATATTACAACACAAAATCTAATAATAACTTTTTAAAGAGACATCCTTCAAGGCAAAAATAAAACTGTTTATGATAACAGTTTGGCATTTGTGGATTTCTGCAATTTGAGGTTGATGACATAGCTTTATTTTTTTCCCCCAAGTTGGTTGGATATATTTCAATGGTGGCTCTAATGCTGATGTTGATATTTTGTAAGAATTCCTTTTGTTCCTTTGTATTCCCTAAACACCTCTTTCAATAAACCACTAGGGATTTTCCTTCCATTCACTAGTAGGTGAGGCAATTTGCTCTCCCTTCCTATGTTAAGGTCAAAACCAGAGATAATGACTTTCCATTGTTACACTGGGGAAATGAATGAAGCAAGAAAATATCATCCTATAAACAATGGCTTATTAACTGCAGAGAGGAAGTATTTTTAACAAGATCCCCCAGAACCCAAATTGACTATGGAAGTGTCTTCAATTGCTAAAGAATGCAGGAAAATGTTGGAGTTTTCAAAGAATACTACAACACTTTCAGACAGTGTTTCTAGCCTACAGGCCAAAAGACAAAAAAAAGAGGAGGAAAGAGAGAGGAGACAGCACTCTTGAAGTGAACCAAAAGAACTATTAGTAGCTCTTGCCCCCTCTGGGGCAGTCAAAGTCCACAGAATATAGAATCCAGCTGCCTTTGATATTTGTCTAGCAGTATTATCTATGAAGAAAAACCTTTAACATGACAAACAGTGAGATTCCCCAAAGGGAGGGGAATTTGTGGCTTCTTAAAATGGAAAGTGTTACATGTACTTGAGTAAAGCTGATTAATGATGCTTACTTGTAAATTTTCCCAAGGTTAACAGATCCCTGTAGTATAACATATACACAAATTATGAGACATATTATCTGGGTTTTCTTTTTTCCCTTCTTTTCTTTTTGTCCCCTTTAGGAGTTCTGTGACCTTATATAGCAATGACATCAGCTTACAGTCTGTGGGATTAAAGTTTTCTGTTTAAATTTGTAGATGAAAGTCTGCAGTTGAATGTAATTACTGTAAATATTTCTTGATTTCTGGTAGCAAGCTGTCTAATCCTTCCTGCATTAAAGGGGCTTATCATAATTTTCTTCTTTTTTAAATTGTTTGACCTTTGCAACCATGCCTTAGGAAAGCATTTCATTTGCTCTGAAGAGAATAAACAATGCTTAATAAACTAAGAAATGCATAGGGCATAGCATTCTGATTTCATGTATGAGTATAGCCCTACTTTTGTTCTCAGTGCCTGCCGTAGGACACCTACTTGGGACCTGGTTCTTTTGTAAAAGTGTTTTCTGGCTGCAAGGCTGCTGCTATGGCAATGGGAGTACAGTGATGTCACAGCCTTACAATCTGCCTGAGTGTTTCCTGAGAATGCAATCAACTCTGTCTGCTCAGGGACAATTTTATGTGACCCACCCTCAGAAACCTGAAATTCCTTTAAGTTCTCTCTTTAAACCTACCTGTGTTTTATTTTCAGAATCAGATAAAACTTCATAAATAAGAGCAAGAACTGGGATTTATTGAGCACTTACTCTGTGCGAGATTATGCATTGTGCTTTACCTTCATTATTTCTTTCAGTCGTCACAAAAATCCTGTGAGGGAGGAGATAGTACTCTGTGTTTTAGAAGTGAGGAAACTGGAGACTGGGGACACTGCTTTCAAGCCCTCCAGACACCCAAGGCCATCACAACCATCGGAAAACTTCCCAAGTCTAATCCATGGTAGTGAGCAAGGCTGGCCTGGCCTCTGCCTAACATCCTCTTGGTTCCCTTACTCTCTCTACTCCAATCCCACTCTGTTTCTGAAGCTTCATGTTTATGAGAAGGGCAAAAATAAAGGAATTTATGTGAGAGATTTTTCTTCCTCATACCAAAATCTAACCCCTAGACTGGAAGTTAAATGTGAGTCTCCACTTGAAATCTAGGCCATTATGTGAAGACTGAAATGACTGAACTGGGGATCATTATAGGGACTGGGTATACTCTGTGTCATACTCAAGAGATTCTTGAACTATGGGCATAATTTTACAAAAAGAGACCCCTTCTTATTATTGTTCTCATAAAATAAACTTTCCTGAATGTGAGGAGGAGTACTTCTTAGGTCTCTCAAGTCAGAAAATGTAATGCAGGTGGTTCTTACTGCTATAGCTGTGTAACAGGTGGCTTCCGATAATAACCTGTGTGCTCAATTATGCTAAAAAAATTACCTTTGGGGCTTAGTTCTTTCTAAGACTAACAGTACCACTAACGGTTCTCTGGTTAGCTCAACTTCCTTGTCTCTTCTGTGGTCTTTTATTTCATAGATATAAAGATCTATGAAATATCTTGAAGGTATTTCTGAAAGAAGTGTCAAAATGATAATCAACTTAGGGGTCAAGTCTGAATTTTTTCCTCCATGTTTCTAAGCACTTTTTTTAGGGGGCCATGGATCATTTCTTTCCAACCTCAGCAGTGGTAATGGTACCATTCCTTCTCATGATGTCCAGCTCTCAAAATTTGCCACCATGCTTAACCTGCAGATGATTCCCCAAGTTGGCTACATCCAGCAGCTCAACTTAACTGACTCAATTTAAGTGAAAGACATTTATAAAAGCTGCTGAAGAAAATTCAAATTGACTTGCCAGAATTTTGTTTTCTACACATGCCATGCTATTGAAGCTAACAAGTACTGAAATGGCTGATAGCCATGGATAGAAGGACAAGGACTTGAAGCTAGCTAAACCACAAGCCAGTATTACTTTCACTTTAGTAGAGGCCAAAGAAACAACCTAACTCAAACGATGATAATTTGAAGGTGGTAGGAAGAGAAGAAACAGAAAATGTTTCTCAATTTTAATAAGAGAAAGAACATCCCTATTCTTTCCAACAAAATAGGTAAATCCTAGTTCTTCCCAATAACTAATAAATCCTAATTCTCCCCAATAAAATCTAAATACATAATATTAAATAGATTAACAAAAGAATTTGGGGTTCCAAAGGAACTAAATAAATAAGTTCCTTTAACACAACATGTTAAAATGAATTTATTTTTATTTTTGGCAGGGTTACTAAACTAAAGAAATGACTCCAAAAATGTTTACTCAGTAAGAAGGAGGCATATGGCTTGGATGTTGAAATGAATTTTCTTTAGTTGGATATCCACAAAAAGTTTAACAATTGGTTCAACATAAACCACAAGTGGTTCTTAGATAAAAATGTTAGGTAATTATTTGTTACTCTAATGTCTTCAGCATTTTTACCAGTGACTAAAAATGAATACTTGATCAGATCTGTAGATAACAAAATGTTGGGCAAAATTAAAATTTCAAAATGTTCTTGATAGATTGAAACACTTGATCCAAATCAGAGACTTAAGATTTAATGGAGGTAAATACAAAGGCCTGGACTTAGGTTTTTGTTTTTTTTTTTAATTGCCATGTACTCAGGAAAGACACTGGAGACTTGGCATGGCACCAGTTCTTATGAACAAGGTGGAGGTTTTGTTGTCTTCATGCTTCATGTAAGTTAGTGGTATCATGTGGCTGTGAACAAAGCTACTGTAACTTTAGAGGACATTTCAACTGAAGCAGTGTATCCAGATGCAAAGATGTCGTTCAACTGTGCTTTGTGATGGGTAGACCACAGCATTGGTATTAGATTCCATTTTGGATACCATTGCCAACCTAGAGGCATCGAGATGTGATAGCAAACAATTATGGCAAAATAGCACACACTGATAACACCTGCACATTTGTCTCACATGATAGCGGGTCTTTGGTTTTCAACAGAGCAAGGGAAAGACTAGCTGCATAGTTTAGTAAGTTGTATTTCTATTGGAAGCTGTTTCTTAGAAGGGGGAAAAGGAGGATGTGTGGAAACTTTGAACGCAGAGGGTGAATTGAAGGTCAGAATTAGGTGTTAGAATAGGTATGGTAAAGATACTGTATGAGAAGGTAAGTGTTAGTAAATTCTAAATTGGCTGGAGAATATAGGCAGAAGCAGATTTTGAATCATAAACTCAAAATTTGATAGCCAGGAAATGACTGGCAGCAGAGATTAGGAGAGAGAGTAAGGAGGCCAGAAGTGAAGCGTACCTTAGAGTCCAGCACAGGTGAGAGCTGGGACTGCTGATCCTAGTTTGTGCAGTCGACCTGCTAAGCAAGAGTTGGTATGAGCTGTTTGCAATGTGAAAATGTGTCCTTGGGAACTAGTGCACTGGTGCTGCTGGGCTCTCTGCTGAGACTTCAGGATTCTACTAGTTTGGTTTGTAAAAACAAAATCCCTATTGAATCACCCAGAAATCCAGCAATTTACCTTTCTTTTTAGACAAACCTACACTCAAATTTTTCAAAGTCAGCTGTTGAAGGTCAATGTCAGGGAGAATTTAAGGATGCTTGGTTTTAATTTATGTAACCTAAAACAAAAAAAATGAAATCTTTTTAAGAGAACTTTAGATTGATTAAACTTGTTAATTACTGTCATTGGATTGCTGCCACATACTTCTTTGTTTTATGGTGATGACAAATATCCCTTAAAAGTAAATTATACTTTCATCAACATTTTCAAATGCCATTTATGGAAAGCATCTATAACAATGCACAGAAATATAACACCTTGGAGAGGTCATAGCTTTGTGTGCAAAGAGAATATTGGAATTAGACCAAAAAAAAGGAAGGCCTGGTTTTTTGCTCTGTGTATTTCTCCATGTCATGTAGATGACCTTGAGCAAGTTATATAACCGTCACTAATCCTGTTGCCTCATCTATAAAGATGAGGGTAACCAAATCTACAAAACTGTATTTGGGAGAATGAAATTCGAGATTAAATGTAATTAACATTGTTCACACTTTATAATGATTTGTAAAGCATCCTGATGTAGGTTGCCCTCTTTTACCCTCATAACAACCTTGTGAGGCAGTTTTCACTATTGTTGGTCTGTATTCTTATTTTTCTGGTGAAGTAGTGTTTTCCAAGATCCCATATTGGCAAAATTGGGATCCATTTACCATGCTCCCCATACACATTAGTTTTAAGACTATTATGTGTCAGCACTATTTAGAAATACTAGCAACTACAGAAATAATAAAACTAAAAGCAAACATTGTTGAATGTTTGCTGTGTATTGTTCTAGAACTTATGTGTGTTCGCCTAGCTAACATCAACCCTATGAGGCAGGTACTCTTATTATCTCCACTTTACAAGGAGTGTAAATAGATAACGAAAGCATAGTCACTGCCACTTTTTAGGGAGCTTATAACATACATAGGAGGAATGGAGCTGTGTGTCCCTGGTTCCAAAATCTTTTTCTTTATTTTATAAAGTACAATGATTTTTAGACTCTCAAATTCAATGCAAATGAGTGACATGTTTGTGTGTATAAATGTAGTCATGTAAACTCGACAGAAAACCTGGCATGATTTCTTCAGAGAAGGAATGTTACTGAAGAGATCATCCAAGGGGGACTCTCTCTCCCCACTGTAGGGATTCTTGAGTGGTGTGATTAACTCTGAGAGCAGGAAAAAATATTTGGCTACAAATATTTAAGTGAAAATTGCAATAGGCAAGTAGTCATTTCTCTGCTATGTGTGAATGGCAAATATTTAGGTAATTGTAAACATATAAATCATTGGTTGTATTTTACACAGTTCATTTGGAAGTTTGAATTTATAAAGACAGGGCCTTGAAGACAATGAACATTAAGTATAATTATACAATTTATCAATATATAGCTGCAGTTGGTAGAAAGGCATTTTCTTCTTTCACCTTTTTGTTTAACCATATGTAATTGTAGGTATAATACTTTCCCAGCCTACCTTATACTTTCCTGAGGTTCGAATAAGGTACAGCATTTAAATATAATCTATAAATGGTAAAGTACCATAAATAACTCATGGAGAGCATGGCCAGGGTGGACCAGTCCTAAAGTGATGTCAAGGTTAAAAGAATACATGCCACTCGATACAATACCATAAAATAACTTGGTCATTTGCTTGGTTTTTAGATTAAAGAGACATGTGTCCCAGCAATAAATCTTAAAATCGCTCTTTACTTCTTCCATCTATTATCTGCACACTCTCTGAAGCTGCCTCCTTATTTCTCTTAATACAGAAGAAAAAAGAAAAAGAAATTGGACCTTTCACCTTCCTTATTTTTACCTACTCATTTTCCTTCCTTTGGGAGGTAAAGGAAAGGGAAGGGTGAGGAGGGAGTTAAGTTTATTTTTGCAGGGGTATGGAGTTTGAACTCAGGGCCTATTCCACCAGCATTTTTTTGTGTTTGAGGGTTTTTTTTTTTTTTTTGAGATATCATCTCTTGAACTATTTGCCCAGTTGGCTTTGAACTGCGATCCTCCTGATCGTTGCCTCCTGAGTATCTAGGATTATAGGTGTGAGCCACCGCCAGCACTGGCTGTTAAGTTTTTTTTTCAATTATTTTCCCATTTGTAAATGAATGGGGATAGTGGTAAGAACAGCTGGTACATTTGTCATTTGCCAAATCAAAGTAATCTTTCTTTACCCGAGGGTGGAAAAATTAAACTGAAAATATTTGGTGGACATATGAAAGGAAAAAAAATAATTGTTTAGGGAGAAAGCCAAAAAGTTGTTCCATTTTATTAGTTTGTGAGCTTATTCAATGGAAAGATGGTGCTGTTTTTTTTCTGTTCTACTTTCTCTATTTTCCACCTCATTATATTGACATTTTTAATGAAGCAATAAAGCATATTACCCTAAAAAAATTCACCACTCTTAATGATTGCATAATTTCAATAAGTTTGAAATTTAATGTTTGAGACAATGTGGCTTAAGAGCCTATTTTTTAAATTCTTGTTTTCTCAATGTTCAGATCATTTAATTCATGCATTAATCACAGAAAAATGGTATCAACTGCTGTGTTTCTAGTAAATGTTAAATCATTTTGCATACAATAAAAACCTATAATGTTATTTCTCAAGTTTTAAAAACTAAATGGATTATTTAAAAACAAAAATCTTAAGTGTATACTAATCTAAGAACAAACTTTATTATTGGACAATTGCACATTTTTACTATCCTATTGAGAGAGAAATGAAAGGTTTGTCTATAAAAACCTCTTCAGTGCTTTGGGTACAGAGATAATAAGTTGAAAAAAAATTCAGAGTGATCCTAATTAGTCATTTTTTAAAGTATTTATACTTTGCTTACATTTTTTTCTCCTAAACTTGTAAGCAGGCATGCAAATGCTACCTAAATAAATCAATCTTCCTTGCAAAATTTCTTGGCATTCTGAATAGGCAAATAATCTGACTTTCCAGAATCAATCAACATTAAAGAAATGAGTGCTACAACTCAGATCCCTAACACAAAGTCATATTTGCCAAACCAGGCACAGTCCTAATAAAACCAGTTATAAATAATCTAAGCCAAACCGAAGTACCATTTCCCGCTACAGAGGTGCAAATGTAAAGTGAGTCCCTTCTCTGATGGGCTTTCTTTCCATACATATTTTAAGAAATGTATTGTTCATGGCATGAATAAATAACTATTGAACAACTGACATAACAGTAAGACATGCTTTCTTGAATTATTGCTTCAGGGTGGTTTGGGATTTAATAGAAATATCTTTTGTTTTTAAACCATTGTTCATGTGCCACTCTAGTTCTCATGGCTCATAGATAATTTTCACAAGGACTCCACAAACTCAGAGGGCTTACTTGCATTCAAAGCACATAGCTTATTAGTGGCATGAAATATGTGTTTAAATAAATGTTATTTGCCATCATCCCCATCCTCACCATCACAATGGTTCTAAAAGATAGGCAGAGAAAGGAGGCAATTTTTATTATCAGTTATTTCCTGTCTTGTTTCTAAACTTCAACTTTAAATTCCCAAAAGAAAGCATGTTGAATGGCTTTTCTCAGTGACTATAAATAGGGCTTTGTATTTGTGAGTTTTATTTACATGGAGATGAATGGTTATGTGATGATAGCACTCTTCTGATACCAACCTTCAACAGTAGAACTACCTTATTCTCCTAATTCAGGAGCACAAATCTGCTATAGAACAGTCCTGAACCTGTAGTCCTGACTGAAAGCAGGACTTACTGGTCGGGGAAGGTAGATGTTGGATGTTTGCTGTGGATTCTTATGGTTTTCCTAGTGATGGGAGGAGGACAGAATGAGATTCAGTGAGGGAGGGGCTTGGGTATTAGATAAACTCCATTGCATGGGTAAATAGCAGACAACAAAATATTTCCTTGAGTTCTAGGTCACTCTGTCTCCCAAGAAAGGTGCATAAGTGAAATTGAGTTTATAATTATCAGAGCATACAAATTTAACTTCTACAAAGTACTCTCTGCAATGTTTTAATATACACTGAATGTATGAGGATGCAATCATTGTGTAAATCAAGGGAAAATTGTATTTCATTTGTTTTATAGCATTACCAAGAATTGTTCAAAATTTTGAAAAGTCATATCACCCAAGGCAACACCAGTTATGCTATTTGAATCACCAAGACAACACACTTATATTGATCTACAGTGATAGCTGTAAATGAAGATACATAGTCTTGTTAACATATTATTTATATTTACGTCTCTTGTTATGTAGCATTTTAAAATATCTTGTATTTGTTGCCCTATACAATTGGTGACATGATAAATCCTTTCTTCATATTGACAGTTGGTAATTTGTCATGGATTTATTATTGCAGTTTTAAGTTAATTATTATTGCAGTTTTAAGTTAATTGTTGAATGCCTTTTTTGTTTCTTCATTTCTTATAGTCTCAAATAGATGCTTTCTGTTCACCCTTCCTTACTAATTCCTCTACCTTTTACTCCAATTCTTAGTACTAACCTCCATTTTTTGGTCTTATTAAGAACTATTCTAATTCTTATTAGTATACTTGAAAGGTTATCAGAAAATTATGAACAATATTCTAGAACACTACTTTATTAATGTCTTCTGAAACCATTAATTTACCAAGTATGCTTAATGTGACATAAAAAGTAGTTTTATTCATTCAGTGAATAGTGAATACTTACTATGCCAGACTATATAAGATTCTAGGGATGAAGTAATAAGGAGAGAGGTATGGTAGAATTCTTCTTGGAATTCATAGTCTAACAGAGGAGACAAACAATTAGACAAGCAATTATAATATGAGGTGATAAGTTCTGTGACAGAGCAAGGACAGAGTTTCTCTTCACAGTTGCCAGGTGCCAGGGCAGTCTTCCCTGTCCATTATGTATGACCAGTTAGCACAAAGGGCATTTGGTCTCATTCCTTGTTTTCCAGTGACTGCAGATAACAGCATTAAGTAGAGAAGCATTGTATTGCTCTTTGCTATAAGCAGTGAGGTACCATATAGATGACACCCCTTATGTTGAGGTCTTGATTGCACTTCAGACTATCTTGATGGACATAAGATGAGGTCCCTTTATATCAAACTGCCAGGTACTAAATATTGTTTTGAGATTTTTTTTACAATATCATTAAGACCAAAATAAACAATTCCTGTAGAGACTATACTAAAAATATGCATGAAAATTTTAAGGTATTGAAAAAGTGGAGTGTTGGTATTTAGACCCACATTTGCCCAACAGATATTCTAAACTAGAACACTAAGCCCTCTCATAAACCACAGAATCAAAAATTTATGACTTGACACTTGAAGTAACCAGCACATAAAAGATGCCTAGATGACTGATCATAACCATTTTGTTCATTATCTGAACTGCTGGCAATCACTTCATGTTTAGAGAGTGCTTAGAGAGTGTCTTAAGTACTAAGCTCCATTAGTGAACAAGTGTCTCTCGAATTCATTGTTAACACCCAGTGGAGATGGTTTCTGCTACAGGGAAATCTTCAACTTACTAAGCCCCCTTTTCTTCATCTCTTTTCCCTGCTCTGTCTGATGTCAGCATTGACAAATGTTAGCTTCCTGGCAGTGGATATTTAAAGACCCAGAATAAATGTGCCCTTTTCAGTCAGTGACATCCATAGGCTCTTTTTTGATTCATTTTATCCTGATTCTCCATGTACCTGACTCACTAGTTAGCCTTGAATTATTTCCTGGACTCACAAGGGGGTGTCCTGAAAAACCTTCACACCATGTGGCCCCAAGAGAGGATGCTAGACCAATGGCAGGAAAGTAAACTTTGCCTTAATAATGTGGAAATCTTTATAAGAAGTAGGGCCTTCTGAAGTCATGGGCTAAGTCTCCTAGTGAAAAAGAATGTGACATAAATTCTAGAGTTGGGTTCTTGGGATTTAATACCTTTACAGCTGTGCGACCTTGGGCAAGTGATTGAGCCTCAGTTTAGGAAAAAGTAAAATAAGAAAAAATGCTGACACCTGCCTCATAGAGTTGATGAGAAGAAAGCATAAATAATGTGACTAAAGGCTTAGAATAGTGTCTGGCATATTCTCAGGAAATGTGAACTATTCTTATTATTCAATGAAATACAGCATAATTATCTATCACAAAGAGTTCTTACATAAATATCTGTTATCCTAACTTCCTAACCACATTTAAAAATATAGGCAATCCCTAACTCTATTTTTTTCAAATACTCCAACTTTGTACCATATATCTAAGTCAAGATACAACACAGCTGTTGTGCCTATTTACTTGTCTCTGTAATGTGAATAATAACATGACTTCATAAGGTTCTAGGGAGAATTAAATGAGTTAAACTTATAAAAGTCTTGATACATCCTTTCTTCCTTAAAAGCAACCTTCCACAGACTCTTCCCCATATTCAATACTCATTATGTTTCTGTTGATTTAAGTTCAGCTCCAGTTAAAACATATTTAATGTTCCAACCAGGATACAATTTATTGACACAATGTTAGAACCTCAGTTTTAATGAAACCCACCTGAAGGCAAAAGCAGCAGCTGAGGCAGTATTTTATGCTATGTAAAGCACATTCCTGCTTTTTATTTTGTTCTCCCACCTCACTGAATTCATACTTCTAATATAGGACTTATGTTTCATTGTATGTTTCCATACATTTCAAACAAAATCTTTATTTTCCCAGCACCTCTGCATTTCAGGATAAAAACTTCCCCCTTGAAGGTTCTCAACACCCATCTAATTCACTCCTAAATATGTTGCTGTTTCCTCATAAATATCTCTCAAATATCTGCACTTTCTGATCTACTTCTGGACCCTAAACAAGCCTCTTGCTGGTATAGCATGGCACATAACTGGTTTCCCTCCATCCTTGCTAGCTGCCTTTTGATCTTTCTCCACCCAGAAGCTAGAATGAGCCATCACCCCTCTGTGTAAAGCTTTCCAATGTTCCCATGTGATCTGAATGAAAACACTTGCCCATGCTTTAAAAGGCTTTGCACCTACTACCAGCACTATCCAATCAAAATAAATGTAGGCCATGTATGTCACTTTAACTTTTCTAGGAGTTATCTTTAAAATGCAAGAAGAAACAGATGAAATTAATTTTACTAATACATTTTATTAAACACAACATATCCAAAATGCCATGTCAACATGTAAACATTTTACAGAATTAATCTTCAAAGTAAAATATGTGTTTTATATTTATGGCCGATTTTATTTTGAACTAGCCATATTTCAAGTGCTCAATATTACCTGTGAAATAGACATTCCCTCTCAACTTTGATCTTCAGGGTCACATCTTTCCTTCCCATTCACAGCTTTACAATCTTAACCCCTGCGCTTTCTCCTGCTAAGGCATTCCACTCCTATCCATCTCTACCCCTTCATTCAGTAGTCTCTCATTTACCTCTCAGGTAAGTGGTATGTCTTGCTTCTCATGTCCCTGTCTTTGAGGGGATTCTTTGTCAAGCTTCCAGCAGCATGCCCCTCCTTAGATCACATGCTTCAATTTGTCATTATAAATTCATTAGTGAGGTAATTTTATCAGCCTTTGACTGTCTAACAGACAAAGAACACCATGAAAGTACGAGCCTTGTTTGATTTTGCTCAATCTTGTGCAGCTGGTAGCACCTGGGACACTAGCTGGGCCATTGTAGGAGTTGTTGAATAAATAAAGGAATAAATGCATGCCCGCCTGAACCAAATGGTTATTGCATAAAATGATTTAGTTGATCCTCAGTTCAGCTCTCACAAAGTAAAGAGACTAAATACAATGGGACAGGGCCAGGTTTCAAATAGCATTTTCTTTCTTCAGTTCCCTTGTTCCTTCTTTGATGCTTCAATGAGGAAGAAAATCAAAATTTGGGAAATTTCTGAGATATACATTGCCCTTTATGTTCCCTAGTACTAGAACCATAGTGCTGTTTTTTAGCCGTAGGAAGGATTTGGAAAATATGCTCCATGGGATCTACAGTTATTTCTGCTAGCACATTATTGAGGATCTATTTAAATGTAGGCATGATGTCGTAGATTTTTCTTCTTAATCCTCTGCCCAGATTTTAATTCTTGAAAAATTATATGCATTTGAGGAATGATTAAAAAGCCCAAGATGGTTTCCAAAACTTGCTTGGACGAATAATGAACGTGTGGCTAAATGGATGGATGAATGCTTTCTCAACCTTCCTCCAGTTTCCACATTCACAACAAAGATGATGACTAGATCACCATTTTTTTCAGGTTTAATTGCATGTATTGTTTGGCATTCATGAAGGGAAAAAATTGTGCTGCATTTCCTTATACACAAACACATCAGGATTACATATCTGGCAGCAGAGAGGAACCACACAACTCCAAAACAAAGATTTGTCTTCATGGCAGCTTAAATCTCCATAAATTTAGGAGGCAGAAGGGAGAGAGAAAACAATCAACTGGGTTTCCTAAAAGAGAGTGATGTGCACTAAAAGAATACCACCTAAGCTAGTACGGATGAGATCATTCAGTTAATATCCAATGATGCAAGTCAGCCTTTTATGTGCTGGTTATTAATGTTAGAAATTTAATTCTACACTAAACACAGAAATATTGTTTACACTATTTCTTAAAATACATGTATATATCTTTTAGAATGTCATTTCAAGGGTAGGTAGCTATAAAAACTACACTTTCCAGGTTATTTTCTCAGATGAAGTAGAAACTTTGTTTTATGTGTCTCCTACTCCAATATACCTACATTCCTGAAAGCTCTCGTTGCTGTGTTTTGCAGATGTAACTGGCAGACTGAGTATAGTTATTATAGTTACACTCTGACTACTTGTGGAGCGTCATTGTTTACAAAAGATGATTGGTGACAAGAAGCATGTACCTTGTAATTATTTTTTTTATGATTGAGGCTTAAAGAGATGAAGACTTGTGTTTCTGTAATTAAATTAGAAATATGACTGCTTTTGTCTCACATTGCTTCCTCTCCACATTAACAAGACATTGTGGCAGGTGTGGAGTTGTGAGAAGCAGAGGAAAGTCTCTTTCAGCTGTGGTTTATTCTTGTTTACCTTTGAGCCCTTCTCTTATAGTACCTTGACTTATTTTTGAAACCAACATCAGATTCTTTTAACATTATCCAGCTTATGTAAGAAAGATGCATTTCAAAGTGTATTCATAATTCAAAAATATTTAGAGATATTAATTCAATTATTGTTAAAGGCATCATAGATGCATTAGAGGTTGATAAGTAGCTTATAAAATCTGAACTAAATTCTATGTGTTTTTTGAGAACAGAAATTGTTTCTTCCTACCTTGATTCAATCAATCAATTAGAAATCTAAGTCCTTTTATTATGCCACTCACTGCAATAGATGTTGAAGGTATGGAAATTGAGGAATTGGAGTCTTTAAAGATTAGAGGTATCCTGAAGGAGGAGGAGCTGTGTGGCAATATAAATGTAATGTTTCATGTCTGTAGAAGGACTGGGGTGGGTACATGGGATGGATGAGACACTTAGTCCAGATGGAGGTGAGATAAAGCACAGTAAGGCTTCCTGGAAGAGGAGTCATTTGAGCTCTACCTTGTAGAGGGCATGGCAAAGCATTCAGATGAAACAGCATGGGCACAGCCATCATGACTTTGTAACTCTAGCACTCAGCAGAGTGCCTGGTGTATGGAAGGCTCAAGACATGTTTATGACTACAGGAGTGAAAGGGTACAGTACCAGGCTTTTCCAGCAAATGCCACTTCATGGGTCTATAAAACTTGATGAAATGTTAATAATTTAGTGACACTGATAGATCAGAATCTCTATTGTTATAAAATGGCATAAGATACCAAGAAAAGCAAATACTACAGAAACAGAATTATTGCAACTACTAGTTGAGTTTATACTGACATTTAAACACCGACCTGGAGGTCAGACAGTTGTTTATTTGTGCAGACATCTCGGATGGAAGTAAGCTGAATTCTGGCTGATTTTGGTGACCTGACTCCAGTGTAAAATCCTATGCAAACCAGTAAACTTGTGACTGTCGGTAAGAGGGTAGGCTTTACAACTATTGAAGGAAAGGGGATTAATGTTAAGGTCTACATGATGTGTTCTGAGAGGATTCCCCCATTCTAAGGCTGTTTCTCATGGCATCATAGAAGTGTTGCCTCTCACATCCCTCTGATAGTGCCCTTAGGACAGAATAAGGAAGCCACCAGTTGAGCTGAACGCAAGGCCACCAGGGTATCTTCTGCAGCATGTTCCACTTTATAGGTCAAAGTGAAAATGGAAAGTGACCTTGTAGAGTTCCTCACCTTAGAGACCAGCAACCTAGCACTGAGAGGCCTGGGACTAAGAACGTCATGTGTGCTGTCAGCATTCCAACTCCTCCAGATCTCTTATCAGATGCTTTCTCTCTATATCAACATTTTCTGGCATCACCACAATAGTAGACCCTGATTGTCTTTTGTGGGGGGAGAAGATTCTGGAACAAATTAAGGTGGAAGACACTAATTAGCTCCTCCCGTATTAATGGTTTTGAGAGACCTTGCAATACTAGAGCTTATCTTTATTTAATCCAGTATTTTGTGCATAAATTTGAGAACAGAACATTTTTAAGGAAGTACTTATTAATATTTAGTAGAAATTTTATTCTATGTAACACTTTAAGAAAATTTCTCTATGCCTCTGGTCTATGCCATACTTAATCTTAATTTCTTCCAGGGATATTTCTAGAGGCAATCTAAAATGTAAGGCATACTGTTGGAGCCCTCAATATTCCACATATTGGTAAAAAATAAACACAAGACTACTTTGGTGTAGTGAGATGTGTCTAAAAATGAGTCTATCGACAACATTAATATGACTATTTTCTTGATATTAACCTTCCTCCCTCTCTGCCTCTCTGTCTTTCTCCCTCCCTTTCTCTCCATTTTTTTAAGATTCGCACAACCTACAGAACTGTGAATACTACCTGTTAGGCTGAGGAGAAGACAAATCATTCAGGAAATATCCCAAAATAGCACAAAATGTAAATTTACAGAACAGGCAATCCTCCTTACTATACTCTGGAGAATCACCTTCATACACGTCATTCAGCTTCTGCCAAACCAGTAATTAAACACTGACTCTGACAAGTTGAAAGTTTCTAGGTCTTCTGCTCCTTTGACACATATGTTCCATCTACCCTCATTCAATTCCAGGACATGTGTAGGCAGCATTGGTCTTGTACAAAGAGATGGGTGGGTTGCCCACATGGTGTGACTTAAAGGTAAGGACACAATGTTGGGGATTATAAAATGACTTTTGCCAAATGCAGAAAATTTAAGGGAGAATACAAATGGCCTTCCAATGCTTCAGGACCACACTTAGAAGACTGTCAGTTCAAATTTCATTGAGAAATTATTTCTCATGCATAAGAATAATAAAAATTTAGCAGTTTAATATTACTCTTCATTGCAAAATTGGAGAAAACGAGCACTCTCACACATTTCTACGGGTTGTGCAGAGTGATATGACCATTACTGAAGGAAATATGAAAATATTTAATTGGATTAGAAGGGCATTTATCCTTTGACCTAGCAACTGCATTTCTGGGTCTCTGTCCTAATAAAAAAACTGTATAAGAATGAAATAACTTGTGTACAAGGTTATTCAATTTGTCATTGTTTTTAATTGCTCAACTATTTATAAGCTGTGTGCTTTCTCAGCAAAATGACATGCTTATTAAATATATACTTTTCCTTATCATAGACAAGAAGAGAGTTCAGGACAGTGAGGTAGTTGCTCCTATGTTAATGTCTCCCTCCCCTTAAAATGAGTTACCTCTGCTGGGAGGGTATACAGGTAGCAACATGGCACCTGTGCTAGAGCCATTCACCACTATCAGGAAACACTGAATTAGAAAAAGGAAAATGGGACAAATATTTCCCAAGAGATCAGCAGAAGGGATCTTTGGGGAAGCAGTGGAAAGGCAGGAGGGCAGTACTGAGGGAGAATGCTACATCTGTGATTATACTTCTTTAGCTGCTTCTGAGTCCTCAGGCCAAGAATTATAATCTGCCACATTAGACACAGTCAGAGGCTCTTCTCACAGTTTATAGCACCAGAGAATGTTGCTCATAATACTAGAGCATTGGATTCCTTGATGTTAGTCATGTTATAATGAGGCCTGTGAGGAAAGAAGTTAAGGTGGAAATTGTTTAATAATGGATTAGAGTCATTTTCCTTAATGAAAAATCAACAGGCCTTGGAAAGCCTGTGAAGATCAGGAGAGAGTCACAGATGAGGCCAGGTGTTTAAGGTTGAGTGACTGAGACAAGGCTGGAGCCACGGGCATCAAAGGGCTGTAGAAGGATTGCTCTCTGCATTTCATTTATCTCTTTAGTTATCAGGAGTTGGCCCCCAAAGGAGACTCAGACACAGCTATATGACGGTAAGTACAAATTTGGGAAAGGAAAAACTTGAGCAGACATAAAAATAGTTCATAAAAGAATTCTCATCAAGAAGTAATATTATCCAGTACTGAAAACTACTTACTTTTCAGTCCCCCAAATAATCTCATAGTTGATGATTGAAAATAATAGATGAACAAGAGTAAGTCAACAGTTATGGCTGGCTGTAAGAACATCAGGAAGTCAAAGACAAGGCTTTAAAAATAAGACTCAGGTGTGGACCTTCCTTTAATGAGCTTTTAATGCCCTCCCTGGTTTCTTATAGACCACATAAGCCACAAAAACTTGAAAAGCTCTCACTCAATATAGACCTGACTGGAGAATGGGGACTAGCCCACCTGGATGAAACAGACAGACACAGATGCCTGGTTTTAATAGCTTGGAATCCTGGTAGTAATTTAAAGCAACATTTTGCCTTGTAAAGTGGCCAAATTATATGAGAAAATTTCATTTTTGTCTAGTATGTGACCACATTAGTAATACTTTCTAAAAGTTGCTGACTTGGCCAAATCTTGGAGAATTAAATCCTCAGTATACACGGAAGTTACCTTAAAAGGTCATTTGAGCCATTCAATGCTCATAGCCAAAAATTACATCAAGAATTTTAGAAACCAAAGATGTGTGCTATATTCTTTATAATCTCTAGGAAATTAAATTCTACACCCATTTTTGGTAATGAGTTTTGATGACTCACAGGCTTCTTGCAATTTCCAAAGATTATAGAATGAGAATTCAACCACCCCTTGGATAAATCATAGATAAATCATAGAAACTCTATTCCCTGGTGGAAGGAATCACATGGGAAAATGAAAGGCAGCTATTGGAGACAGTCATTGAAACTTATACTTCATAGTCAGCAAGCTCTGTATAATGTTTTCAGATATAAAATTCTTAATTTTCTGGGTTAAACTTAGCTTTTGCTATTTTAATTCCCTAAATGTGTTCTTAAATTGAATTGTTCACCCAATGCACTGGTTCCAAACTTCAATACAACTGCAAATTTCTTTTCTGTGAATTCCTGTGAAAAAAACAAAGACAAGTAAACTGAGTAAACATAAAACATTGATCTACTTATTTTTAAAGGAGTGACTTGTCACAATCTCTATAGCAACTTGTTACAAATACAGATATAGTCATTAGTTAGACTGACATAAGCCATGTTTATCTTAAAAAGCTTTTCCATTTCCATTGTCAGCTCTTTGCTTCTTTTGGATAAGACTTGTGAATTATATACACACTATTTACGTGGTATGGGAGAATATCCAGAAGTACCCATAAAACCCCTTGATTTGAATATTTTGTACATAGGATTAGTATGGCTTATTATTCTAGAATAACAGAAATTTCTTCAATTTGTTGTTTGAATCATCCATTCCAACCATCTCCACAACCTCAAATACTCAGGCAAGCTAACTCACCAACCTAATACATGGAGCCTCTCATCAAAGCTCCTCCACCTCCATCCCTGCTTTTCTTACATTTAAATGAGAAAGAGGCAGGTTGCAATGTGAGAGTTTTTGTGAGAGCTTGGTCTGTCCCATAGAAACTGGACTGCAATATAGGCTTTTCCAGGCCTTTTTTGAATGTACTGATGAATAGGTCTATCTAATGCATTGCTAAGAATAGACACTATATTTGGAATTTAAGAGACTGAAGGTATCTCAAGAGAAGTCATGGGAAACCCAGGAAGTACTGTAAAGAGGAAGTGGTGTGATGAAGTCTTTGGTGTTTCCTGCCCTCCTTTAGGATTTCCCATTACATACATTTCTCCATATTTTCTATCACTCATATTCACTCTCACCCACGGAGCTAGAAAAGTGGATGAGAAGTGTGAGAGATGAGAGGCTCAAGGATTGTGTATCATCTTTTCATCATTATTCATTCACTTGAATGAGAGTTTGGATGTCTATTCTGGACATCTAATTCAGATTTATTCTCTGCTTTACATAGGTAGCACATGGTTCCTGATATAAATAACTGAGACACAAACGTTACAAAATAGGATATAAAGTACAATTTCCAGACCAAAATCCAGTTATAATGCCTTAGCCTGAGATTGTCTAAATTTTTTACAGCATTAAATATTATTTAAACTAATATTTAATCTTGTGCCTTATGAGCCATGGAATAAGGGAATGGATGTTAGGTTCAGCTAGCACTGTATTACTTCTCTTGGAGAAGTAATTACCTGTGCCCATTGACAAGTCACATAACCCATTAAAGCCCTAATTTCATATCCAGAAAATGGGAACAGAAATAATATCTTCCTACAGGACTTCCTTGAGTATTAGAGAAAATTTCTATAAGATAGCTACCAGTCAGTCTGGCTCCTTGCAGGTACTCAAAAAAAATGATAGCTTATACTTCACAGATTAGTGAAGTGCTAGTCAGTTTTTTATGAATTATTAGTTTAGTATATCTTTCAGCTTTCAACAACAAGATATATAATGCTTGAAATAGTACAAAAGGTGAATGAATGGTAAGCCAAATTTACATATAGAGTCATACCACAACCATGCCTTTTACTTGTTTACCTGTTTGTTTGTATGGGGGAGTAGTGCCTGTTGGGGGCTATTGTACACACAAATGGTTATTGAAAGTAGATAAATGGCATTATTGGTAGCATAGCTATAAAAGAATTTTAGGTTGTTTGGATGAAATGGATTATAAAACACTCACATAA